>NC_079210.1:9823136-10173006 GCF_026745355.1 Beta vulgaris subsp. vulgaris
TCTTAAAGACCTCATCAGAACTATCGGTCTCACTCTGCTTGGTTTTTTGATTGGCTTTCACTTGAGTGATGTTTTCAGTTATCTTTGCTAGCCTACTAACCATAGAACTTATACTCCTTCTCCTTCTTTCTGCCATTCTTCTAGATATAAGGGTGTCTGAAGAGAAATCTTAACTAACATTCATAAAATAGTTGTGTAGCTATCAAAGAGTTCCATAAACATGTAAGTATAACTAGTTCAAAACATAGCAGTCACATACTTCATATATCATGGGTAAATATTAGGCCTTATACATAACAACTACTAGAATATTTGAATGTATCGAAACATTCTTAAGACGACTAGGCCGCTTCATGGCCAAAAAACAAAACTATATATGTCTAGGTTACTGAAAACTTCAAACTCTAATAGTCTGTCTTATTAATATTCTTCAGCTCATCAATGGCTATATAATCAGATTGGCTCGAGTATTCTCGAGAGGTAAAAAAAAAATAATACACATAATACTACTATTTGCTCGCCAATGCAGCATAACCTCCTTGCTTATCCCATACATAGGGAATAACATAAAAAAATTTCCTCTACTTCCAACAACAATCATATAAAAGTAAGAAGAATTGAGATATTACAAGAACATCATAAGAGTAATACTAATATATGATAACTAAATATAGTTCAATATTTGTACTAGATGCATCACTGTGGCTTAAAATATTTATTTCAAAATTTTTAAAGTGTACTTGATTTCAAGATATAGAATAGCCAAGGTGATTATAGCTCTCATGTAAGAAAGTTACCCATAGCGTCAGGGAGAGCCTTCCTAATCTTAAATAGAGCTTGTCACCCCAACATATCTACACCTTTTATCTTTCCAAATTAAATAAATCAATATATATATATACCTTTTTGTGGCACTAGCAAGATGCATCTATACAAATCTTCAAAAAGAAAACAATTAAACTTAACAAAAATAATTTAGAATGCAAATGCGAAAAATATGCCCATCTTATGTCTACCCATCAATTTTAATGTTCAATAGTTATCTTTTCAAGAACTGAAAAACCGATACCACTTTGTAACACCCCCAAATTACTCGCTTTTAAATAAATAATTTAGTAAATAATATTTGAGTAATTTAGGAGTATTATCGCCACGTGACTAACACGCTTTCGGCAACCAACTACTAACTAACAAAAATAACTTGGAGGTAAGACTTTAACCAAAAATAATAATACTTCTTTATTAATAAAAGTAAATATTGTCTCAATACTCAATATAAATAAAACACCCCACCACTAGTTGGAAAAAACCTTATCTGTCACTTAGTAATAGATGTGGCTTTTACAAAACTGCATTAGAAAATCAAATAAACAAAATGAGAAGAAAAGCTGGGAGAAAAATCTGATGCGGTTCTCTTGGAGACCGCATCAGATTAAAAAACTGATGCGGTTTTATTGAAATCTGATGCCGTTCTAAGAACCGCATCAGATTTTCTCAGTTTTTTTATAAAAAAAAAACTGGAGATGTGTGGCCCATTACTCTGCTGTTCATTTCTTTCCCTTATCACTAGTGGAAAAATAAGGAAGGGCTGCGCTAAAAAAGGCCCTTAGGGCTGCGCTTTTTGACAGCAGCCCTTTCAATAGCAGCCCTTCACTTTTTAAGTAGGGTTGCGCTTTTCAAGCGCAGTTCTTCAAGCTTAGAAGGGCTGCGCTTTTACCTAAAAAAGCGCAGCCCTTCCTACCAAAAAAAAAAATTTGCATTTAACATTTGCATTAAACTTTAAACTTTAAAGTAAACTAAAACTAAAACAGGAAATCAAAAAATGTTATCACATAGAGAATTCTACAATGCAACTAAACCCAAAACAAACAAAAAAAAGAACGAAACGAAAATGAAAAGGAACAAAAACTAATATACAGAAGAGAAGAAATTATAGATCTGAAAAATACAAGAACATTAATCAAAACAAAGATTAAGAAATTATAGATCTGAAAATACAAGAACATTAATCAAAAACTGCCTCCAAACATTGACCTAATAATGTTTAAATACGTAAAACAAAACCCTAATACATAATCGAGGAAATAATAAAATTCGGAAATACTTAAAATGCCTATTTCGAGCCTTAAACGAACTCGGATGGCTTTAAAAAGCCTATACATCACGGCGTAGCAGTGGGTTTGACTCGTTGGCCCAATCCGCTTCCGAAAAGATATCACAATAGGCAATCGGACTCCGTCGGCATGATTAGTGCAAATCATTTCAGGCTTTTTGTCACGTTTCTGGGAGTTTTTGAGAGAGAAGAGAGGATGAGAGAGAAGGAGGAAAGGGAGGAGGGACGTGAGAGAGGAGAGAGAAGGAGGAAAAGGGAGGAGGGACGTGAGAGAGGAGAGAGAAGGAGGGCTAATATATTTGAAGCCCGCTTAATATTTGAAGCCCGCGAATTTTTTATTTCAATTTTTTTTAAGAAGGGCTGCGCTTTTCTTTAAAAGCGCAGCCCTACTTAACAGAAGGGTTGCGCCTTTGAAGAAAAGCGCAGCCCTTCACTAGTAGGGCTGCACTTGTTGAAAAAGCGCAGCCCTTCCTTTTTTTCCCCTAGTGTAGAACCCCCATAACCCTAGCCCAGTTTCCGCCCTCTCAAGCCCTAATCCCTGTCTCTCCCCTTTCCTCTCCACGGCACTCCCTCCTCTCTCTCAAACCACGACACTGCCCCCTCTCTCTGAAACCACGGCCCCCTCCTCTCTCTCTCTCCTCACTCAACACTCAACACTCAACTCTAATCCCTCCTCTCTCTCCTCCCTCTCAAACCCATGACGCCCTCAAACACCGCAGCAATGCACCTTCAGATCTGTTCGTGCCTTCTGGTCGTTCATCGTCGAATCGAAGACGTCATCTTCACCTTTCATCATCTGTCGTCCTTCAGATCTGGTATTCGTTTGCATCATCGAAGACATCGTCGAAATTTGTTTTCAATTTGTATAATCTAATTTATCTTTTGTTTGTATAATATTTGTTCTTTAATTTACTTTACAAATCTGGTTTTTTTCGAATTTTAATTTATTTTGTTAATGTTTAATTGCTGTGAATTTGCCTTTTTTATTGATTTAGGCCTATAAATTCGTCTCAATTCATCCTATAAATTTGTCTCAACTCATCTCAAGGTTTTGGTTGTTTTCTGTTTTTGTTGTTGATATGCGGTTTTTACTGATTCTCGCTTTTTAAAAAAAAACCCTTCCTGTACTTTCTGATGTGGTCATGTGCAAAGCCACATCAGTATCTAACTAATCTGATGCGGTTTTGGATCGTATCAGATTATTTCTCATTGTTGCTGCACGCCCACCTCATGCGGACCAAAACCGCATCAGTAAGCCCGATTTTGACCGCATCAGATGGGCTTTTTTCCACTAGTGCGGTCAAAAATCGAGCTTACTGATGCGGTTTTGGTCCGCATCAGATGGGCCCACATCAGATTATAGCATCAGATGCGATCCACGACCGCATCAGATTATAGCATTTATTTATTAACAGTAGAGTTTCAAGCTTATGCGTTGTACCAACAACATCACACAAGGTATCATAACCAAGTTACACAACCAAAACCCAAAAAAATCCAAAAGAACGAAATAAAACCCAACATATCTTCGTATTATTCAGCATCAATTATAAAATTAACTGATATAAACTAGTATAGTACATTGAATTCATGCATTAATTATAAAATTAAAAATAATGAATATTCACAAGTTACAATATCTGAATGATGAAATAATAAAATTAGATAACCTAATGAAACTAGAACTAAAAAAATTAGAAGGAAGGAAAGATTAAAACTACTGAAGATGATTTCACCAAATTAAATCAAAATGAAAAAATTGAAACTAATTACAGCATGAAAAAAATGAAACTAATTACAGCAAAAAATTAACAAAAACAAAACAAAAACAAACCTACATCTAAAAAATGAAAATAAAAAAGGAAAAAAGCTGAAATGAAAATTAACGAAAACCAACCTAGATTTAAAGAAATGGAAAAAAGGAAAAAAAAATTGTGGATGTAATCAAGAAATCAAATAAAAAGCGAAAATAAAGCGAAAAAATCTAGTAAAAAAACGAAGAAACGGGAAAAAAACCAATTTTTTCGATTCTTCGTCTCTTCCTTTCTTCGTTTCGCTCTTTATTCCCTAATTTCGCTCTTCATTCTTCATTTTCTTTGTTCTTTGTGTGGGTTTCTTCGATTTTTGTTCGGATTTTCGTTCTTCATTTTCGTTTCTTTGTGTGGGTTTCCTCGATTCGTCGATGCATGAGGGAGGAGTAGAGAGGAGAGAGAGAGGGAAGTGAGGGAATTGGGGTTTGAGTGGGAGGTGGGGTTTGAGAGGCGTTGAGAGGAGAGAGAGGGGAAGTGAGGGAGTTAGGGTTTGGGTGGGAGTGGAGTGGAGTGAGTGACAAGTAGGGTTTGAGTGGGAGTGGAGTGAGGGATGGCAGTGGGTTGCGTGGTTAATGTGGGGAGCTGATAGGCCGCGTCATTTTAGGGCCTAAAAAAGTAGAAAATCTGATGCGGTCCTAGAAACCGCATCAAATTGAAAAAAAACCGCATCAGTTTAGAGGACTGCATCATCTCCTAGCTTTCCTTCTCATTTTTTTAACTGATTTTATTCTGATGCGGTTTTGTAAAAACCGCATCTGTCACTAAGTGACATATAAGGTTTTTTCCACTACTGCCCTAATTTAGGTGAAGATCCCCTTCTTATGCTCCCATGCACATCCAAAATTCACCTACAAAACTGCTTACCAAAAAGGTAAATTGGGTAAAGCCAAATAGGAAAAAGGAAATACGCGTTTGTATAAAACTGAGTACGAAATGTACTAGATAAGTAACACATTTATTAGTTCGCAACATTTTTTTCATTTCGAAAACTCCATCACTAACAATTTAAGAATAACTCTTTAAGAACAAACTCTTTCCAAACACTTGAATAATAATTCAAGAATAACCTTTTAAGAAAAACTCTTTGCAAACACTTGAATAATAATTCAAAAATAACCTTTTAAGAAAAAAAATCTTTCCAAACAACTTGGATTAAAAATAATCTTGAAAACAATTCCTCTTCTTATCTCCCCTTCTATTTTGCTAAGTGTGTACACCCCCCAAGCTAGTCATCCCATCATGGAGCTATATCAAGGGGTAACTATAACTGCCAACAAGTGGACTTTGAAGCTCTTGATGATAATCAAGCGGAAATAATAATAATATGACTTGTAAGTCATGAATAAACCTCCTTTCCTCATAAATAACTTTTTGAACATTCAAAGTTCATAAAAACCAATCAAACGTTTCCTTGCAAAAATAATTTGATTTTCCAAAAAGGATAACAGAACTTCTATATATATAAATGATTGATAAAATCATTTCTTCTTTTCCAAGAGTGAATAATAAAATATTGTAACCATTTTAAACCAAATTTCTAAACTAATTCAACTATTAAATCAATAAAAAACTTTATCACATAAAACCAACATTTCAAAAGATCTAGCTACATAACGTACCTTGATCTTGCACAAAGAGTTTATTAGTATCTCTACTTAGACTTAATCTTGAACGATCTCCTAACACCAATAATATAAAAATCTAATAAGTAACTTATCACATGAACTTAATCATGAATGTAAACCTGAACAACCTATCATGAGCATAATATTTTTTAGTAAACATGGAAAATCTTTTTTTTTTCTTAACCCAAAGAAAATTGGAACTTGAATAAGAAATATAAAACTATAATAGATAAGAAGAGAAAGAAGAACCTTGAAATAAGAGAGTATGGATTCTCCAAAGTTTTTGTGTGGAAAAAATGACTTAAGGTATGGGGCATTTATAGGAGTAGAATAGGTAGTACTTAACTTCCAAAATTAAATAGTTGTAAACTTCACCATAAATTAGGAGATTAAACCAAGATTTATAACCTCTATCATAAATTTGTAAGCTATAGGAAAAATCTCCCTCCAATCAACTATAGAATCCCGTAGGATTATATGGCCCCAAAAAAAAATTGGTTTTATGAATTTTTTTGACTACGATTTAATACCAAAAGCTTAACAAATCCAACCTTGGCGCCATATTCCCGCCAAAATAATTAGAAACCAGTGAAAATACTAAAATACATTTTGCTTAGAATATTTATTTTAGAAAATAAATATTTAATTATTTAAATAAATACTAAAAAAAATGAGGTATTACAATCTCAACCATCACTAACATTAACAGCACATCACCATCACCATCACCAGCGCAAGCAACCTACCACCACCATAAAAACGGCCCAAAAATCAAGAAAATCAACCATAATTAGTGCTGATTAAAGTAATCACTTCCGTAAAAGGCAACAAAGTTGCAAATTTTGTTGGATAATCGGGGCATCGAGCAAAAAGAGTGTCTAAAAATATGATTGAACACAAGCATTAGCTACAATTTTACGTGATGATGTTGTTGGAGACTTGGAGTGGGTGTGCCACAGTTAACATGTAATTAGTAGTTTATTTTTCTTTGTTCAAGGATTGCCCCTCTTTCGTTGCAAATTTTTAGGTGCTTATGAACACATTTCTTGCATATTTACCATATATTTTGGTCAAATGAGAAAAATGTATTATGTGCAATTTTTTTGAAAGGAAGCACCTAGTTCTCAGTAGGGATGGCAATCCAATCCGAATCCGACCCTAATCCGCTCCGAATGAAAAAATCCGAGTTGACTCCGACAAAAAAGTGATCCGACTCCGTTTAAAAAGTCCGACTCCGAGTCGAAGGAGGATCGGAGTCGATCTCATAAAATAATCCGACATCCGAATCCGACTCCGACTTTGAGTCAATCAATCCTTTTTTCTTATTTATGTTAATGTATAATTTATGTATAACCTGACTTCGACTTTTAGCCAACTGTATTATATAGGATCTTTCTAATGAAGAAATGGTTGTTTTAAATAATGGTTATAAGAATAAATTATAATGATTAGATTATAGTATTATAGAAGACTATTTCATTATAAAAAAATTGGCAGAAAAATAAGTCTGATCGGATTTGGAGTCGGATGTTCGGATTTTAAGTCGGATCGGAGTCGGGGTCGAATGTTCGGATTTTAAGTCGGGTCGGACGCGGATTATTGAAGTCGGATGTCTGAGTCGGATTATGCATAATCCGATCAAGTCCGACCCGTTGCCATTCCTAGTTCTAAGTACTCTCAAGAGCTTTACTCTTTAGGTGCTTATGAGGCTTTACTCTTTTACACTAAAAAAAGGCCAAGGTATTACTTGTATTAGTTCCCTAGTTTTAATTTTTAACAAAATCTGTATACATATCTATACAAATACTTCCTCCATTTTTTAATAAGTGACAGAGAGAAAGTGAGAAGAAACTAATGCACCTGGAGAGAGAAAGTTGGGACCACATGTTTAGAAGAGTTAATTGCAAACTTAATAAAGGTAAGTGGTCCCCAAAAGCACATGGGTACCCGTTTTTTCCAAACAAAAATACCAACTCATTGCTTTTCATTTAAATTTGGCTCCAAAATGAAAATTTCAAATTTCATTTGAACTTGGCTCTAAAATAAAAATAATTGTCAATATATATAGCAAGGGGACTTAGAAACCATCAGAATTTTCACTTCTCATTACAAAATCTCAGTCACAAGCATACACTTCACAAGAAAAACTTTTTTATAAAAATTTCTTCACAAATAATTTCACAGTTACACTGCCACTTGCACACACATCACAGTTACAATTTTTTTTTTTTTGCATTTCACTTGCACACACATCACAGTCACACCATGTATGAAGCTTTTGAAGCTTGGCTGATGGTGAATGGATAAGGGGACTATATGGACATAAATGAAGAAGAGTTGTTGCTGCTACAATATCTTCAAATTGATGCATAAGAACACATAACAACAAACATCCAAGAAGGACATCTAAGTGTTGATGAATTGCTTTTTATTGAGGAACAGATGAATCAGATGATGGATGAAGAAGATGAGATGAGGTCTGGTATTACTCCTCAGATTTTGAAAATGAAGAGAAGCATGAGTTAGAGTTTATAGAGGATCTCCAGAACACTGAACAAGAGAATAATCCAGGTAAGAGACCAAATGTAACAAACTGTGTTAGAAGGCAAATGATCATTAACCTATTTGCATGTGCAAATGAAGCCATGGTTCTTCCAAGAGGTCAACTAACAACCATACAACAAAAATATGGGGTTAGTAGGTCAACTTTGGCTAGGCTTTGGAGACTTGCCAAAAATCAAAAAAAGATAGGAGAAGAGGTCAATGTTGCAAATAGGAAATCTGGTAACAGTGGTAGAAAACCCAAGATTTTTGATGAAGCCAGATTGAGGGAGGTTCCATTAAAGCAAAGGACCACTCTTAGGTCCTTTGCTTTAGCTTTGGAAGTAAGTCCCTCCACTGTTTATAGACTACTAAAGAGGGCAATACTAAGGTGCCACACAAATTCAATCAAACCCAAATTAACTCCAAAACACAAGATTGCAAGAATGAAATTCATTCTTTCTCAAAGCATCCCAAAAACAGTCACATAATAGGCAAGGTTTAATTGCCTATAGAACATGGTGCACATAGATGAAAAATGGTTCTTCATGAACAAGGTCACCCAAAGATTTTACCTTCCGTCAGAGGAGGAAGATCCATATAGGGCTTGCCAATCAAAAGCTTTCATTACAAAGGTGATGTTTATGGGTGCAATTGCTAGGCCATGGATAGGGGATAGAATAATTGGGATGAAAAGTTGGGAATCTATGCGTTTGTAGAGGATTTGCTGCTCAAAGATGGTCTTGTAATAGACCAGCGGGTGCAATTGAACTCAAAGCCAAGCAAAGCATCACAAAGGACACAATAAGGGATATGATAATCACTAAATTGCTACCAACAATAAAGGAGAAATGGCCAGCAGATGGATGCAATCAAATATGGATTGAACAAGATAATGCAAGGCCTCACATTGCCCCAGATGACCCACTCTTTCTCCAAGAAGCTAAGAAAGATGGGTTTGAAATTTAACTCATATGTCAACCAGCTTAATCTCCTGATCTGAACATGCTAGACTTAGGCTTTTTTAAAGCAATTCAATCAAATCAACACCAAACTTTTTCAGATTCAGTAGAAAAGTTGGTGGAAAGTGTGGAAGAGGCCTACAATGTGTATGATCCAAGGTTGATTAATTATACATGGCTACATTTGATGTTATCATGCTTGAGGTCCTTAAAGTGAAAGGTGGAAATAACTACAAAAATCCATATAAAGGCAAGAAAAGGCTTGACAGATTGGGTCTTTTACCAACTTATGTTGAGTTATCAGATAAGTTACACAATTAATGAATTGAACAAGGACATCATAATTGGGGCATACCCTGATTTCAATGCAAGTCAAAGCCAAACAGAGGGGACCACTCAAGAATAGGAAGCAGTAAGGCATCAACAAGTATGGTAGCAACAACAACATTGTTTGCACATTAAGACAGCGGCAACAACACATATTTTGGGCATCAAACATTAGCCTCATCATCAAGTATAAGAGGCCTTTTGTAAACATTTTTTGTATGTTAAAAGAAAATAGTCATAGGAAACACTAACTTTTTTATAAAAAAATATTTTGTAAAAAAACAAAAGTAAACTTTTTGTAAAGTGTGCATGCAATGGATGAAGAATATCTTTTTGCATCATCATTTGATTTCCATTTAACAGCTTTTAAAAGGAAAAACACTTGTTTTTGGTTTGTCCTCTCATAAAGTCCCCAATCCACATACATAGCAAAGGGAAAAACAACATTTAATAGCCTCACAACATGAAATGAGGGTGATGTAATGGTGATAGTTAGTAATTTCAAAGGCTATAATGACTTCATGTAAGCACAAAAAGCTGTTGACCTCATTCTTCATAGAGGTTTTCATAAAAACATCTCAGTCTATATAGTTTCATGCAAATGCAACAAAAAGTCATATTCACAGGCCACAACCTTCTAATTACTTGTTGCCTCCTAATTGCAACACCTTACTTCCAGATGGGGCATATTTAATGAGTTTAGCCTAGCTACATGTTCAGTTTTAAAGTGTTTCATCATTGAGGAAACCAACTCTAAAAACAACAGCAAACAAGATAAATCAAACTAAAATTTAATGAACAGAAACTCACCATAATGAACATAACAAACATGAATCAGCCTAAATAAACATGAGTCAATTGTACTAAGCATCACTAAACATACATCAAACTACAATGAACATAAACTCACCTAAATGAACATAATTAAACATGAATCAACCTAAAATAAACAACAATCAACAGAAAACATGATAAATCAAACTAAAATTAACAGAAACTCACCAAAATGAACATAACAAACATGAATCAACCTAAATAAACATGAGTCAACTGTACTAAGCATCACTAAACATACATCAAACTACAATGAACATAAACTCACCTAAATGAACATAATCAAACATGAATCAACCTAAAATAAACAACAATCAACAGAAAACATGATAAATCAAACTAAAATTAACAGAAACTCACCAAAATGAACATAACAAACATGAATCAACCTAAATAAACATGAATCAACAGTAGTAAGCATCACTAAACATACATCAAACTACAATGAACATATGAACATAAACTCACCTAAATGAACATAATCAAACATGAATCAACCTAAAATAAACAACAATCAACAGAAAACATGATAAATCAAACTAAAATTAACAGAAACTCATCAAAATGAACATAAAAAAATGAATCAACCAAAATATACATGAATCAACTGTACTAAGCATCAGTAAACATACATCAAAATACAATGAACATAAATTCACCTAAATGAACATAATCAAACATGAATCAACCTAAAATAAACAACAATCAACAAAAAAAAATGATAAATCAAACTAAAATTAACAAATTGGCTCCAAAATGAACATAACAAACATGAATCAACCTAAATAAACATAAATCAACTGTACTAAGCATCACTCAACATATACAAAACTAAAATTAACAGTATCTAAGCATCATTCAGCATATATCAAACTAAAATTAACAGTAACTAAGCATCTCTCAACATAGATCTTCACTTACAGAATCACAGAAACATAAGAAAGATGATATCATAAGAGGGGGTAGCTGATGGGTTGGGGTGAAAAAAAGGAGGGAGTCATCAACTTGGGTTGGGGGTTATTTAATGAATTAGGTGGGGGGTTAGTAAATGAATTAAAGTGGTGGGTGATTAATGAGTGGCAAAAGTGTAATAAAAAGGAACAATTTTTACGAAAAATAGCTATGTGTCACTTATTTTGATATTTCCTAAAAAGGAATATGTGTCACTTATTAAAAAACGGAGGAAGTATATTAAAATACGTGCAAAAGAAAGTCTATGTGCCACGTGACACTCTCCTCAAATTTTTAATGCAAATGCTATATGTTCATGTGTACTCCTCACTTTTTCTAGAAAAATGTGTAAGTGCAAGGTATCGAACACATGACCTTTGAAATGAAAAGTAAGAGTTTAACCATCAATACACTATAACTTTGTTGTTTAATGTTTCAAATAAAATATGATAAAGTCTTGTAATAATTATAGTTAACGAAAAAGACTTAACAAGTATATACTCCCTCCGTTTTTTTATTGCTACATTGTTGTATGCACAACAATTTATGCAATGTCACTCTCAAGCTTTTTGGAGTACACTTTTTTATCCTTTTAATGTAAAATAATGAAAAAAGTAGTATTTTTGAGTGGAAAAAGAGAAGAACAAATATAAAAGTATTACTTTATGGTGGGCCAAGTGCCCCAAATAAGAAAAATGTAGCAATTAAAAAGAAACAACCATTTAAGGAAAATGTAGTAATTAAAGAACGGAAAGAGTACATCTTTAACACTCTTATTACGTAACTTACAAGAGACTATTGATGTCATATTCTCTTACCACAATTCCTTTAAGGTATTGTTTTCAAACCCAAAGCTTTCAATTTTTTTTTACTTATCACATCGTGATGTGAAATTTTCAATTTCTTAATGGACAATAAATATGAAAAGTAGCAAAATAAATTATGAAATGAAAAATAACAACATCATTTGTTTACTGTAACTGACCCGAGGCATCGTCCGGGCAAAAAAAACTAGTTAATATCTATTACCAAAACATGAGGGCAACGACTGTCACATGTTGTTCGCCTGTCAAGCATTGACATGGCCATGTCATTTCTTTGGGACTTTCTTTTGTTACTCATAAAATGTAGATAAAAATAATTTGTGAAAGGTATTGAATTAAAAATCACTTTAAAATAAATAAAAGATAAAAATCACATATGACAACCGGCATGTGTCGCTCTCCTCTTAGGTGTTGAAATGCATTTGTTTGGAATTTCTTTAATGTTATAAAGACAACAACTGAAGTAATCAAAATTACAAAATGATAACGAACATATCCTAAGCTAGTAAAGCTCTGTTCTTTCAAACTAAACTGAATTTGTGTGAAATGAAATGAACTTAATGTGTCTGAACTGAACTGAACTGAAATGAACCACATTAAATGAAAACTCTAAAAAAAAACTTACTTAATTAAACATAATTTTTCTGACTTAAAAATAAATTGAACTGAATTTATGTAAAATAAAAAAAATCACACTAAATTTTCATTAATTCAATTCAAAATGAAAGAAATTGTGCCCTCCCCACATATCTCCATGAATTTGGATGCATGGGGTAGCACAGCACGTGGTACCCAAAACAAACTTTTTCCTGTATAATGACATAGATGAGCGACAACTAAGCCCTAATTAGTTTCTCTCTCTCTCTCTCCCCAGTGTCACTTTTCCTCCGGCAGATTGAGGCGTATGTCCGGCGAGAAAATCCCCAGAATTCTTCTCCGTCTGCAGTGCAGTCAAGTTCTGAAGCACAAACTTCAGAACTTTATTTCAAACATATTGTAGCTCCGCACGCTAATCGCGGGTTCGACGCTCCCCAACCACGTCAATTTCAAAGGGGGGGAATACCCACTTCTTCTTCTTCTTCCTCATAAAGGTCATTATCTTTTCTCGCACTTCGAACTTTTCATTTTATTGATTTCTCAATTTGCCCCTTTTCTCTTCTTTTTTTTTTTTTTTTTGCAATTTCGCCAATTTGTGAATACTGATTATTGATCATTTGCCAATAGATTTGTTAATTTGGGGATTTGTGATTTTTGTTGATACGATCAACTTCAGATTCTCTTAGATGATGCGCTCAGCTCCGCCATTAGAGCATCACTGATTAATCAATCACAGGAGGCTGGGATTACCGACTATTTTTTCTCATTAGGGTATGTCCTACCATGTTTTCCTACTTTTCCTCTTTTTATTTGTGATTTTTCTTTTGTAGCTTTTTATAGATTGAAGTTCTTTTTGAGGCTCCATATTTCCATTGATTGTGCTGGGTTGATTTTGCAAATTACGGGAACTTTGGCTAATAGGGTTTCTTTTTTTCGTGGTTGCAGTGTATGGGAATTTATTTTATTTAGATATTTGATGTTCCTTTTTGTTTTTAATCATGTGACGGCGTTAGTTTTTATTTTGTGGAAATTCGAACTTTCAACTTACCTTGTGTCTGTAAATGATCTAATGCAATTGTTGCTATGTTCAATATGCATTGCCATGGCCAAATGTATATTAATAGCTAGTTTGGCTGGGATGATTTGAATTGAAGAAGAAAGGAAAACACTTTTTCATATTTGGTTCTTAAAATTGTATGGGTTTTCTTAACAAATTGGAAGGAAGTATGGTAAAAGATTCTGATAAAAAAACCTTCACTTTCCTCATAATTGGAAGAATTCGGGAGGAAAGACAAATTAAGAAGCTGTTCATTTTTTTTGCTTTTCCCTTCCCTGATAACTAACCAAACATTGGATTCCTTTCCAATCTTTTTACTCAGCCAAACAATAGCAAATTTAATTACTTCTATTTCTCTTCCCTTTCTTTTCTCTTCTCTTTCTTTCCTTTACTATAAAAATACCAAACAAGCTGAGGATATTGCAGATATCTAACTCTTATGAAGAGAGTAAGAGAAATGGTTGAGTTTGGGGAAAAGTTATTAGAGTGATCAACAATCGAACAAAACCAATATGAGCTGGACATTTTCCGGAATTGGGGATGATCTTCATTTCTTTTGAATCGTAAGTACAAGCTTAGCTTGATACATTATGCATATGAAAGCTCATTTAGTTCTTTAGAGGAATCTTATAGTCTATTTTGACAATAATTATAGGAACATGTATTCTAAAATAACGATTTTAGTGTATGAAATACTTATGTAATGGTGCCTTATTGCATGGTGCTCCTTGCGTTTGTAGATGGATTTCCTTTCGAACGGATGAATTCAATTAATTTAATGAATAAACATCCAGTTTAACTTCAATCAACAAGAATTTGCTGTTAGAGAATAGGCTTGAACTAATAGACGGATGGGATTTCTTGATTATAAATCCGCCGAAAGTAGCTTTTAGTTTAGCGCTCCGCTCTCGAAGCTTAGTCTAAAGCAATCCGACCGAAAGCACTGGCTAAGCTAATATTTTTGTTAACAACGTCTATCACCTTAATACTAGCCTCTGTTATTCATATTTTAACTTCCTCAACAATTGAATTTAGCTTGGCTAACTTGTAGATAAGTGCATTACCTACTCTATTTTTAACACGGGGAAAAAGATTGACGATAAATTAATCTTAAGTTTTAGAATGTACGATATGAAAATTCCAGTGGCCGATATTTGTCTGATCTAAATTATACATTGCAGTCAATTTTTCTTTAATATATAACTGATGAACGTATAACTTAAAAGTTTATTTAAACTTTTCAACTTGAATAAGTAATCATTTTGTGAATCTAAATTAATATATTTTAACAACATATTGGTTTCCTTTTACTATATAATGTTTTATGGGCATAAATTTTTGTAATTTAAGTTTATTAATGATCAACAAGCAATGCTTCAATAATTGATATAAAGCAACTTGAAGTTTATTTTGATGAATGTTAATTGAGAGGTTCAATAAGGAACCTTGATTGATAGGTCCAATAAGTTACCTCGAATGATAGTTTTTCTCGCTTCAGTTCATTTGTGGTTATGGACTTACTACTTGACAACATTTGTTCATTTAATTAATTGATAGGCTAATTGATGAATGCCAAAGTGGGAGCACCATATAACTTGTGTTCTGAATATGGTTTCTATCCTAAATGACAAAGTAAACTGTTGCTCCAGTTTTATTGGTGAGCAGAAGTACTTTGTCCCACTTTCTATTTTCAAATTGAGTTCCTGCTTGATCTGATACATCCCTTTGAAATATAAGTGAACCCTTTTCTACGGTATGCATGGACTAGAAGATTATAATGCTGCCTGCTCAATTTCCATGAACATAAGTAGATGAAGCTATTCTACTAGCTTATCTACTGAACTAAATCAGGAAACTAATAGGATGGGGAAAAAGGTAAATCAAAATGTTGTTAACTCTGACCAATGACCACAGTAAGCTTGCTTTGAACATCTTAAATTAGTATTTGTTTTCCCTCCTGTTCTGAGGGTAGCTTACCAAAATCTTTTTCAAAAAGCTAGCTACTGTGAGAGGGGCTTCTCACATAAATCTGGCTCTTGAATCAAGTAATTAACATGTGAGTTACTTTTACATATTCAATTTGTGCAAACTCATCCAGTGCGATTTTGGAAGTTTTGATAGCTCATTGTAGTTTGATGAATAGGTTTTAGTGCAAGTTGGCAATTGGCAGTTTGTTTTTTCTCCAGCTGTAGATATTAGTTGCATTTTTGGACTTCTCCAACCTGTAGGCTTAAAGACATTGGGCTAAGAATACGCTTATGCTACTTCGAAATCGATGGGGTGATTGCGCAATTTATTAGGTCAAGATTGACTTTATTTGATACATTGAGTGGGATAACATTAGGGTGCTGTTTACTGTGTTTGGTCACAATAACTCTGCCTCCAAAATGTTGAAGTCAACACAAAAGATGAAATCAAAGTTTCTACAACTGTAAAAGCATGTTGACAACTAAAAACCTGTGATTTTCACATCAGAGCGTGCGTTATCATCCTCCTCCTTTATCCCTTCTTGGCTTTTTTGATAATAGTCATTCCATATTCCTTCTTTGATAATAGTCATGCCATATCCCTCCTTTATTTTCTCTAAATATAAACCAGAAGCGTTTTTTATAATGCACTTTTACATAGGGAGTACTATTTAGTAAGGTGACTACTTTCCCTGAACATCAAATTGAATAGCCTGAAGGAGTAACATTCATCTGTTAATTATCAAGTTATGATGCTTCAACAATCTTTTTATTTTCTTGTGTGACACTTGTCAATCAATTATCTTAATCAAAGCATCATCATAGAGCTTCTGAAGTTGATGTCTTGAAGTATATGGTCTATTTCTGGAAGGATGCTCTTTGATCGAAGTGGATATGACTCATCTCCTTTACCTAGGCAGTTATTGCTTCTTTCTCCCTCTAAGGAGTCGTTTGGTTCACTATTTTTGGGTTTCAAGAAACGGAATCAATTATCGATTCCCTTTCTTTTTGTTTGGTTCAAACCCCTCATCAATCCCTTACAATTACTTGATGGTAATGGATTCCCTCCAATTTGTTACCCTCCCCCTCAAGTAACAAAATCCATTACTTGAAGTTAATGGTTACCCTTTTTTTCCATTCCTTGGCTTGAACCAAACACTCAATAAAGGTAACCATTTTTGTTACCATTCCCCTCCTGTATTTATATCCATTCCCTTTCCATTCCATATCTTGAACCAAACGACCCCTAAATGCCTGACTTCTTTCTGGCTTGTACTTTTAGCTTCAATAGCAATCCAATCTTTATGAATTGCATTGAATCTGTACATGAGAAATTCCTAAAGGAAGGGCTTAGGGTAGGAGTGACTCAGTGAGGGTGTGGATGATGTGGTGTTTGTTTAGGATCCTGCTTGTTAGCTTATGGTTTCTGGATCTCTCTATTTTAGCTAGTATTTCGTCTTTGTATTATGAAAGGCTAAACTAATTGTGTCATAATTCATTACGATGTTGTTTCCTACTTCAAGCTCTTCACTTCGTCTTTGACGACACAGATTGTCTTTGTTTTTGGGGTAAGGGTAAAAGAGCCAATTTTAAATGATAAGAGTAAGATTGCGTTATATGAGTTATGACTGATAAGTGATACTTATGACTCTTCCAATCCTCAAGGTATTAGTTGCTAGGCTAATGATCTATATTTTTGTGTGATATACAATTTGTAAAATTGCTTAAGTTGTGTTTGTCACATTTGACGATGTAGTATCCTTGTAAGTTTGGATGTCTCTTAGCCTTCTGATAATTTTTGGAAGTTCCTAGATGCTTTGAGTCTCCAAAGGCTCTTGGTTCTTGTAGCCAATTTTTTTGAGTTTTTTGTCTGTATGAATTGTTTGCTGTTCGTCTAGGTGTCTGATGGGGCCCAGCACCTTCTAAGGGGGTAGGGATTGGATAAAGGATATGGGTTTCATGGTTATAATCTGGTGATGGTGAGTTGCAGTGGTGGTTTAAGAGGCTTAGAATATAATTTCTTAAATCTTACTCTCTCATCTTTCCCTTGTCTTCTGCTTGATGACTTGTTCTGGAGGTCTACTCAACCTCTGTCCTCCCATATTTTTTCTTTTATATGCTCCTCTTTTATTTTCCCTCATGAGCGTGGGTATCACTGCTCATCACTGTGTATTCTTATGAAAAGGCTTAGATCAATTGTATGCTTTAGGTTTCTATCTCTATCAGATTGTGTGCAATGAAATTTTATCTTGAATTTGTCATGATTTGATGTTTCTAGAGCTGCATTTCTAATCTAGTGCTATCTGAATGTTGAATTGAAGAGACGAACTTCAGAATAGCGTTCAGCTACTCTTTCATCATGTATAACCCTTGGCACCTCAATACTTCCATGTTCTCGGCTTTTTAGACTGCATCCCTCTGTTCGGAGACCTTGCAACTTTTACTCAGATGGCATTTAATGCATCTGCTCGTTGTCCTAAATTATTCTGAACTCTGCCCTGAGCATTTGAGATGACGTCAGTTCATTTCTCATAAACATTGTTTGTCATGTAGTTCACCCTCTCTCTTTCTCTCTCTCTGTCCCATTATGATAAGTGTTCACCTGCTTCCTTCCCTTCCCCTTTAACTCATACGCAAGTAGAGATCCATTACTACCTTGTTTTTCTCCAACTATCAGCATTATGTAGTGAAACCCTTCTAGTATTATCACCACCATGATCTGCCACATTAACTTGCTTACCTATCAGTTTGAGATGGTATAGATCTTCATTGTAGCATAATCTAGAGAGGTGGTGGTAGGGGAGATTCAATCACCATTGTCATAGTGTCACAGACCATGGAGGGTAGCAGCCATGCAAAGTGAGTTTCAGCCATCAACAAAATATGGCAGAGTGGAGGATGGAGGGGCAGCAAGGTCAAGCTATACCTGGAAGATGAGCGCAAATAAGTACATGCACCCAAGTGCATGTAGAGCATGGTGCACCCTTTTCTAAACTACGTCGTTTTATCATTTTTAGAGTCTATATTTTTAAAAAATTACGGTTTTTTCACCATATACCCCTGACAAATTTTTTTTTGCACCGTATACCCTTTCAACTTTCCAAATTCACCATATACCCCTCACTTTTCGAAAAATACATCAACTTACCCTTTTGACTAACGGTGTTAGACTTCCGTTAGTCATTAGGCCCTAATCCTCTCCTAATCCTAATTAACTATCCTAAACTCTAAACCCTAATACTAACTCTTAGCCCTAAACCTAACTAACTAAAAAACCTAACCCTAAAAGCCCACTAGCCCTTATCCCCAACCCACCACCCCATCCCTAACCCATCTCCAGCCCACAGCCCACCCCCCCTAACCCACCCTAACCAGCATCACCCCCTAACCCACTGTCCCACCACCACTTGACCCACCACCACCTGACCCCCAACCCTGACCGGATTTTCGCACCCCACCCCATCCCACCGGATTTTCGAGAACCACCTGTCCCCCACTCCATCCCACCGGATTTTCGAGAACCAACCACCCACCACCCCTCCCCTTCTCCCACCCCAGCTGCAACCCCCTCCCTTTTCGCCGGCAAGCCCTCCCCTTTCCCCGACAACCCACCCCCTCCCCATCCCCTTCCCCCGCTGACCCCTCACCACCACCCGTCACCAACACCACGCCTAACACCATCGGACCGCACCTCGAGACTGTTCGCACACGTCTTTTCCCCTCCGCTCTTTCTCTCGCCTCCCCTCTGCTGGGCATTTCTCGCGCTGTTTTGATGTCGTCTGCGCGCTTTGCCGCGCTTTGCTCTGCCACAATCTGTCGGAGGTTTGGGGGATGGGGTGTACGATTACCGAAGCTCGAGGTAGGAGAGAGGGAGTACTAAACAGGGTCAGCGGGGGTTAGGGAGGGGAGGTGGTGGTGACGAGATGGTGGTGGCGAGGCGTTGGTGGTGAGGGGGGGTCAGCGGGGGAAGGGGAGGGGGGGTCACTGGGAGAAGGGGAGGGGGTGGTGGTGAGGAGGTGAGGGGGTGGGGTGTAACGTGGCAGTGGGCCCAAAGGGTGGGGGATGGTTCTTAGAGGGACGTGGCAGTGGGCCCAAGGGGTGTGGGGATGGTTCTCAGAGGGTGTGGCAGTGGGCCCAAGGGGATACAAGATCTTCAATAATTATCCTAAAAGGGATGTTAGTGTATTAGATTAGGGTTAGGGTTAGAATTAGTGTTTGAATGATTTAGGTTAGTTAAGTAGGATTAGGGCCTAATGACTAACGGAAGTCTAACACCGTTAGTCAAAAGGGTAAGTTGATGTATTTTTCGAAAAGTGAGGGGTATATGGTGAATTTGGAAAGTTGAAAGGGTATACGGTGCAAAAAAAATTTGTCAGGGGTATATGGTGAAAAAACCGAAAAAATTATTGTTATTTGTTTCCTTAAATTTTGCAACTAAAGATTCCTTTTTCAAATTTAAATCTAAAATGTATATGTTCTTTTACCTTAAGTGTTAATGTTCATTTACTATATGTTCTTTTCATTATAACCTTTCTTCTTTTATAAATATAAATTTACATGTTCTTTAATTTTAAGTCGTGTGGTCTTTTTTAAAGTAGAAAAGTTGTTGAAAAATGTTCGTGTTCTTTTATATAAATGGTACGTTCTTTTTGGGTGCACGATGAGCATTGTGCACCCTAGTGCATAATCCACGCTTTGGAAGATGAGTTGACTTTGTTGTTATTGTTAAGAAGTTTCTTATCCACCCCCTTTTTCTTTGTACCTTCTGCTTCCTAGCATACGGGTTCCATATACATGTACCTGATGCGGTTTTTAAACATAATCGGTTCAGAAAATGCAAAATAAACATATGATATGAGGAGGTTCTTTCCTGTCTTATCATTATGGATAAGCCATGACCTTTGTGATATGGACTCTAGCCTGCTTTGTTAAAACACATAACTGCTTGGTTCCATGTTCCATGTATTCTGGGAGTGAAAATGATTTCATTTGACTTATGTTACCTTTGAACTGTTTCAGTTTTCATGTGAGTGCACTTCCATTCCTGCTTTCAGCTTGAACTGTAGTGAATTATGTTGTTTTTACATTTCAAAAATCATATTGAAGATGTGTATCTTGTTTCAGGTTCTTCACTCAGAAGGCATATTTGTTCATGCGACTTTGTCTCTAAGTGACTACTTCCTCAACATGAGCACCACATACAGCAATGAGCAAGTAGGTGTCACCCGTGGATTGCCATTTTAGGAATATGGTTATTATAGATCTTAATCAATAAATAGCTTTATTTTGCAGGGAGAAGGTACTGTAGTAGGATTTGAAACTCCTGATTCGCCTAGTTCAAGTTATACCAATGTATACCCTGGAAATGAGGATGAGGCACGTGAACCACCTCTTGTCCCTCCGCACTTGCAGCATACCTTGTTAAGCTGCCCTGCAAGTAGAGAAACCTCTAGTACGCTTCCCCTGCCTCAGAACGTGATTGTAAACCATCTGTACATTGAAAATAGGGAGGCTCCAAGATCTGTTGTGGCGCTCGGTTTTACTCACCGCTTCCGGTCAAAGTTTGTGACTGTTGTTCTTTACAAGCCTGTCCAGAGAAGGGGGGGCAATGCTTGATTTATAGCCAAGGCGTAGTCATTCCATTAGGTATATTGCCAATTTGCTTTGATTTCATGTGGAATATTCTGAAATTTTCTCCAGGGAAATTATCATTGTAGATATATTGCCTGGTAATTATTTCCGTATCTAGGATCGTTCCACCGCAACACCTTAGCGTTGCCTAAGATTATTATTGGTTAGCATCAAATACAGTGTTGATGTAGAAGGAAGAATTTATTGGCAGCTTTTGTTGTACTTATTAGTGGGAGCTGACCTCTTGTTCACATGTTTCGCCAAAGTCATGATCTTTTATCATGATTGACTTTGAGATTATGTTGGATTCTTCTTTGGTTGTTGGGGTCTGGAATGGCTGGACAGAGTCCAGGAAATTAATATTACTCCTATATTGAAGAAATAAACTTAGACTAATTTCCTATCTTTACGGCAGTTATAAACCAACTGGGTTTTTTGTTTTGGTACCTTCCATCATTCTGTAATAAAGTTCTCTCGTATTATTAGATCAGCTAGTTCTTAGTCCTATGTACTGCAAGGCTTTTGACGCCTTTAGGTAATAGTAGTCGAAATTTTATGATAATATGCTGTACTGTTTTTCTATGAAGAACCAAGTGATGGTTAAATAAAGGAACTGTATAATGGAGGAAGTAATGTTTTGGAACAAACTAATTGCTTGCCTTTTGCTGCGAACATGGAAAACTATGTGATAATGCAAGTAATGTTTTTTGAAGGGGAGATAATGTAAGTAATATAATAATTCATATTAAACGAGAAACTGATTTTTCGATCTTAAATATACTAAGTAGGAAATTTCGGATTGGATTGGATATTTGAAATGAACACCCTAATTATTCCTTTAGCGCTAATAAAGTGAACAGTGTCGCTATAACTATCCCTTTTGCACTATTTGTAGGCATAATATTTTAATGATCTCTCTACTCCACTCGCTTTAAAGTGATAGAGCTCATATTACTTACTTGATCGTTGGAAGGATTTTCCAGATCTCCTCTTGAATCTCGAGGTTAATTTACATTCTCTATTATACAAGCATTATGCGACAGTCACTACAGTTTCATTACAAAGCGATCATTGTATCATAACATAACAACATCCAATCGAAGTTTTATAAGATATATTTACTCTTTGCATACTAGTGATAATTTTGGTAATTTTATGAAAAAGCTTTCTAAAATACCAATTACTTTTCTTTTTTGAGGGGCCAATTACTTTTCTGGAATACCCCCAAAAGGCAAAAAACACCCCCTCAGTAAGGATGGCAGTGGGGCGGGTCAAGTAGGATACTCACCCCATTCCCACTCAAGTGGGGAGGAGATGCGTCTAGGTTTGGCAGAGTTGGGGATTAAAATCGTACCCGCAATGGGTGGTGGATCGAGTGTGGATTTTATGCTATATCCGCCCTATCCCCGCCCGCCCTGCATATTTATTATCAAAATTCTATTTATATACTTATATTATTAATAATTTTATCTTGCAAAATATAAATTTGTGGGTATGGCGTGAGTACGAAGCGGGTGCTGGTACCGATGCTGGTGGTAGGGCGGGGATGAATCTTGAATTTCCCCCCGTAATGGGTGGTCGAGCGGAAATGGAGATGAGAATTTTATCCGGGTGTCGATGTGGAGGTACCATCCCTCCACATCTGCCGCGTCTAATTGCCATCCCTACCTCAAAGTCGAAAAAAAAAATTTACAAAAATAATGTTCACCCATATGGGCTATATACACAATACTATTTGTCAAATATCCCATATAAATCAGGCAAAACTCCTACCACTCCATTAAACTACTTTACTTGCCCACAAAATCTACTCTAATGCCGACCCAAGAATTCCTGAAAACCCTGAAAACAGCTAAAAGAGCATTTCCTTCCACCATTTCCTCTTCCCTCAACTATGAACTAACCCCCATTAATACCCTTATCAACTCTGCTTTCGACACCGTTTCATCTCCCCACCATACCATTTCTTCTTTCCTCTCTTCTCTCTCCTCCCACCAACTCATTTCCTTTCTCTCTGACCCAAATGTCAAAACTTATGATTGTTTACGAATCTTTAATATTGTGCTTCATAATCAATCTGACCTATCATTTAAACCTGATTTTCATGCCCATTTCACTGTCATTTGCAGGCTAATCAAATCTAGGTTGTTCTCGGATGCTGAGTTTCTGTTGAAAAAATTATTACTTGGCCCAAATTACAGGTACCCTTTTTCTGATTTTACCTCTTGGGTTGAAAATTATTGTAAAGAATCTAAAATTATTACCAAGTTGTTAAATATGTTGCTCAAGATGTATTCTGATCATCATATGTTTGATATGGTAATTACTGTATTTGAGTACATGGTGGAGAAAGAAGTTGAAAGAGATGAGAGGACTTGTTCTGTACATTTGTATGCTTTAATTAAAACTGATAAGGTTGATTTGGCTTTCGAGTTTTTTCGTCGAATGGTGGATTCGGGTATGGAGGTTTCTGTGTTTTCATTGACAATTGTTGTAAGTGGTGTATTGGGGAGTGAAATTGCCACAGAATTGGGGGAGAGATCAAGAAGGGGTTAGACCCAATTGTAAACTATTATTGATATGTTCAAAAGGTGGGAGTTCGAGATAGTTTGATATGGAACGCGAAGGTATTGAGTTCAATGATACAACTTATAAGCTTTTAATTGAGGGGTATTCAGGTTTTGGTAAGGTTGATGAAGCAAGAAAGTTGCTTTTGGAGATGCAGGACAAAGATATTGAGGCTGAGGTGCACTTGTATGATATGGTCATTAAGGGGTATTGCCGATTAGGAGATATAAGCAGTGGCTATGCATTACTTAGAAAAATGCAGGAGGAAGACATTGGCCCTTGTGGTGATATTTATACATGCTTGATAGGTGCTATGTGCAAGTTTCGTGTGATGGATCAGGTGAAAGAGTTGGTAGATGAGTTGCTAAACAATGAGGGAGGTGAGCTGAATGATGTTGTGCTCAATGCTCTAGTTGACGGATATCAGAAAGTTGGGATGGTGGATGAGCTTGAAGAAGTTAAACGTATGGTGAAAGTGAAGTGCCATCCTGATCATAAATCTTGTCAGGATTCCATTGATGCCGTGCTCAAAGATTGGTGAACAATGATGACAGAATGAAAGCCTATGATATGCATTTGTCGCCTGTTTAACATTGAAGAACGGATGGATGGTCCTGCACTTAGCTCTGAACTGCAAAAAAATGAGATATTTTCAACCATGTAACATCAAGATCTACTCAAAAGCCTTGTCTAGTTCGTTTTTGTCTGCGATTTGGGCAGTTCATGATAAGCTCTGGTTGCAAGATACTTGAATGGATTGATACATTTCAAACAAATTTTTGGGGAGGATATGTATAGATGCATAGCTAATTTGTGTAATTGTGATAATCGGCGGCCCAACTAGTGGTAATGTGCATCACAGTCAAGTTTTATTGGAAGGATAACGCACCAGTTCTTTCCTATCATTGAGATGTTGCACTGCTTAGTAGTTTATGATCCATAAGATACTGAGGGGTCTTTCTTGTAGCTGTCGGAGCTGTTGCAAACATACGCATATAAGATCCCTAGTGGAATCTTGTGATCCTTGTGCAAATTATCGTGTCGTGCATTTCCTGAGACTCGGAAAATACAGCAGTACAGCATTATGTACCATCTACCGGAGATTAAAATCCCTGCAAATTCTATATAAGGCATACTATTTGGTGCAGCAAACAGTGAAGCAGAAACAGAGAATATTATTCTTTTGTCCCAAAATATTTGCTCTTTGCCAGTTCCATTACATCAGAACATGCTGAACTAACGTAGTCTCTGCTTAAGCTTGATTCTATTGTTTGGAAATAAGACAATTCCGTCCCATTTGGTAAATGATAAAGTAATAGATAGTGATATAGGTTGTATACATATAGTTTTAGACAGAAAATATCATGTCAAAGCCAATTGTAACTAATGTCCATGCCCAAACTCGTGTTTGTATTCATAGTACCCATTATTACCTTAGAAGTGATATTAAGTGGGAATGAAATTTTATGAAGAAAATGACATAATTAGGGATATGGTTCTACTACCATGACAATGTGTAGGGGATTTTCCTTACAAGTTTCAAGTTTGTGTACTTTAGGCTATGTTTCGAAAATTTGAAGGTGAATATAGAAGCACCTTTCTTTAGGTGATCACGGTTTTCAATGAACATTTGCAGTTTTAGAATGAATATTTGTAGGATCCACCTCAATTTCTCTTTTCTCAACTTTTTTGCCCCATGTGTGTTGTAAAGAGACAAACATACAGTTTATTTCAATGAATATTGTAGTATAATGAATACATGTTATTGTTGATTTAAGATTTACAATTTCGAAATGAACATTTGTGGAACCCACCTCAATTTCTCTTTCTTCATGTGCGTTGTAAACCAAGAAACATCCAGTTTATTCCAATAACATTGTAGTATAATGAACACGTTAATGTTGATTGAACATTTGCAATTTCGGAATGAACATTTATGAAAAATTTAGTGTAATAAACTCATCATTTCTGTTGAATGAACAATTGCAATTTTTGATTAAGCATTTTTGACTAATTTCAAAATTCAATATGTTTACGAATTTTCAAAATTCGAAAATTGCTGCTAATTTTTAAAATTCAAATTTCAAAATATTTTTGAAATTTACTATTATTCATTTATCACTAAATTAACATACTACTGATTCAAATTATTATTTTGTTCATCCAAATTCTTCAAAATATTCTTTCAAAAATTACTTATATGTTCATTATAATGGATATTTATGTTGTCATTATTATTCTTTGTATATGTACAAATATGATTTTGCGATGAATAACATACTATCTATAATGAATAACCCAACTGAGTAACTATATAATTATCAAAAAAAAAATTAGTAATTACAAAAGATGGTTAATTCAAAATTTAGTATGTATTGAAATGTAGAATTATAACCAAAAATACAATATATCTCATATGAACACCAGGGTCTTACAAAAGAACATGTATTGCAAATTAAACACTATTGAGTTCATTAAGAAGATATTCTCGCTTCTGAGTTTCCTTCCATTTCCGATTGACTTCATTTGTGAGATCTCGACACCGTAACATATCATTAGTTGTCTTTGAACTAGTCGAATTGAACTAATAAAAGAAAGGAAAGAGCAGTAGTTAAAATAAAATTATTCAAGTTTATAATAAAATGAACATAATACTTTAAACAAACAATTAACACATTCTAATAATACAATGGACATTCTCCCACACACTATAAATATATGACCAAATATGATTCTCATGTAACTCAATTAAATGAACATATTAGTAATACAATGAACATCAGCCTAAAACTGTGCACTTTGTATTTGTAAATAGTACAAAAAATATCATATAACCATACAAATAACATTTGAATAAATATAACACATGTATAGACAAATATATGATAATCAACCCATGATTAATTCATATCATTTTATTGAATATATCATTTCATTTACATATATGACTGAAATGCAATAAACGCCTGGCAAACATGTGTTTAGTGAACATATGCTAATAGGACAATGAACATATGTCATAATTCATGTTATTAATGTAACTATATGTGTCAAACACACAATGAACATATGAACAACTGTACCTAACATCTTAAGAAACACATAATAAACATATGGTTAAATATGATAAATATATGACCAACACGAATTCAATGAATACATTATAATAATACAACGAACATATATTTACAGTAGAATGAACATTGTCTGGTTTTTTTCTAGATGTTGAACTCATTCATCTCCTTTGTTCATTGGGCTCTATCCTTTGTTCATTCGGATATCAATTGCAAATGTTGTTTTCGTTTTTTCACAAACCAATATTAAGATTTTCACTAGAAAAGAGGGAAAAAAAAAAGAAATAAAAGTGCAAACTGTAATAAAATGTTCTCTTTCTTATCAAATGCATAGATCTAATACCTTATCTGTGGCGGATCCAGGAATTTATGAGTAGTTGGTCACTACCGACTAGGTTGCATAGAGACGGCTACGGGTACGGGTTCGGATACACGTATCAATATAAGATAATCCATGAATTTAAAGAAAACTACTTCAAATAAAATCAATTTTTGACTAATAATAGTTCATATTACAATAAAATAGTACCTAAAAATAGTATTTATTACAACCAAATAGTACTTAGAAAATATTACAATTGTTCTCGACGAGTTTTCATATTTTGATATCGATTTATAATATTATCCTTGCTAACCTTCAAAAACATTTCTTTCTCCACATAAGTAATCAAGCAATCATTCAACATTTGATCTAATTCCTAAATCACAACACAATAGTAATGAAATCCAATTGACAAAAATACACAAATACGCAATCAATTGTCAATTTGGCATCCTAAACTAATTCCCAAATCACAACACACTCGTAATGAAATCCTAAAGAAATCAAATTGACAAAAATACACAAATACGCATCAATTTTCAGCAAAAATTTACAACCCAACAATGATTCAATGAAGAATAATTCAAGAAGCGATCAAGCAAAGATTAGAATTTAGAAGAATACATGAAGTTTGCGAATTGCCGCCCCTGCTGCCGCCCGTTTGGTCTGTCGGCACGCAAATCAAACCACAAGTCCACTGTCCACACAATGACACAAACCACAAATCAGATTCTTTGAAACAAAAAAAACCCTAACAAAATCCAATAAAACAAAATCGAACAAAATCCTAAGTCCCTAATAAAATCGAACAAAACCCTAAGTCCCTAACAAAATCAAACAAAACAAAATCGAACAAAACCCTAACAAAATCAAACTCACCGGCGCTGCTACTGTGCGTCAGTGCGTGTTTTTCTCGCGGCGCTGCTACTACAGTCTACTCTACTAGTTAGGGTTTTTCTCGCGGCGCTGCTACTGTGCGTGTGCGTCGGCAAACTCACCGGTAAAGCCAAAGGAGTCCGGCGACGGCGCGGCTTGCTGCTGTTAGGATTTCGGTTTTTTTTTCTCGCGAAGGAGAAAGAGAGAGAAAGAGGAAGGGTATGGGGTTAGTGCGCGTTTCAAATGAATTTTTTTTTTTTTCAAAAATAATAGTTGGTCACGTGACCACACGTGACCCTAAGTAAATCCGCCACTGTACCTTATGTTGTCGATTTCGCTTTGCAACTCGTTGTGTTCATCTTCATGTACGAAAATTGTACAAAAAAATGAAGAATTTGAAGAGTTTCAAGAGAGAGGTTAGAGAGATGTTGGAGGATTTGAGGAGAAGAGAAAGTCTCTGAAAATTTGTCTTTTCGGTGTTCATTGGAGATCACCAGATGTTCATTCCGTGCGTTTTTGGTTTGATGAACATGCGTTTTATGCTTTGGGATGTTGTGTTTTGGATGGTGCGCACCTTCCTCTACATACACCAGTGCACGCTATCAACGAACCGGCTATGTTCTTTTTAACTTAGTAATTCAATTTTTCACATAAAAGTAAGTTATGTTCAACAAAAGTAAGTCAAGTTTAGGAAAAATATGTTAAGTTTGGCAAAAGTAGGTTAATTGAGCAAAATTAGATCCACATATTTGTGTCAACTTCAGTCAAAGGAAGCAAAAATTATTAAAAGAGACGGTCTAATTTTAAAATAAAAATTTACCTAGTTACTAAATGGATTAAATTAGTCACCAAAAGAAATTAAACTAGTCACTATTGGGCTAATTCTCTTTTAGAATTGGGCATACCATTGCCTAATTTTAATTTAAAAGTAGACGGTCTTTTACAAGACAAACTCCAAAGGAAGTCGAGGATAAGGAAACCTAGTTTTGCCTACCAAAGGCCGTTCATTGTTCTCCATATGTAATAGCTTATAGCTAATGGAGCAGAAATAATCCATTTCATGAGCATACCAAGCACTAAAGCTGCCCTTATCCCTGTGAAGTGATAGAAGAGTAGAGAGTCACTAGAGACCATATGTGAATGAGGGTTCCTGTGCTAGAGACCATGTGAGCTTTGCCCAATATAGCCTTTGGGAGTCTCAACATCTTTCCTCTCTTTTACATTGGAACTTGTGCTTGAAATCTTTGGTTGTTTGGTTGGAAAGAAAATATTTTCCACGAAAACTTTTTCAAGTCCCAAAAAAATAAAAATACAATAATCTCAAAATTAATTCAGCAAGAACATTTGCGTTTGAAATGTACAGTTTTCAGGGTTGCCTTTGGACTTTGGCAATTCTCTGTATTGTTCATTTTAATAACCACTTAAAAAAGAATCTTTGCGTTTGAACATGATAGTGGGAGATATGAGAATCCAACTTTAATCGAACCCTTATCACAAGGGTTGAAGGACCTAAAACTAACTAGACCAATCTTGATTCTTAACAAAAAAAAAAAAAACATATATATATAGGATAAGGAAAAAAATGAGGTGAGGGGGAAAAGCTCTTATGAATATTCATTCGTAGTTATTCAAAAACACAGACAAAAGAGAACATCATTTCATCGGAATTAAAGTTCATAGCATGAAGACAGAAAATATGTATTGGTGAGCAAAAGCAAGCAGATGAAATCAAGGAATAAACTTTATTGATCAAAGACTACATATTCGGAATTCTAAACATCTAATAATGTTTCACGCTAGAAAACTACAATTACTAACAACTAGAATGGCAAATGAAAAGGGCTCAGGTTATAAGCGACTATACAATAAAAGGAGATCAACAAACATGATACAGCTTCAGACGCAACGTGCTTGCCTCGCAACAGAATGTCTATTGTCGTACAATGAACAACCCAGTCGTTAGAAAAGGAGAGGTTTGTTAAAGGCAGAACACTTCATAATTGCAGGGGTTAGACACTTAGACTAATGAACAAAATTGTTACACTATGGCTCCGGTGCCCCAGAAAGTATAGCACCTGCAGCATTGACAGGTTTTCCAACAGCCGGAATGCTGAGAGAGCGTTTCCTCATCCTACTATTGCTTGGAGGGGTCTTCTTAGCACTCCTAGCAAACACTGGAGGATATGAACATAATGTCTCAGACAAAGGTTCACTTTTGGTCCTCAAGAACATGTCAAGAGTTGGTGGGTACTTGTCTCCAATCTTGTTATCATTCCCAAGAGTCGGAAAATTGCTCGAGCAAGAGAGAATTTTTTCTTTAAAGTCATCATCATCATTGTCAGTACAGTAGCCATAATCTTGATCATCCTGCATTGCCAGATCATCATACTCTTCATCCGACTTGGTGGATTCCTCATCAACAGACCCTTCAATCTGGAAAGTGAACAAACTTTATGATCAAATTTGCTTTCTGAAGCAACACTAGATCACTTAGTTATCATAAGCATCATTATTTCTAAGGCTTCAAACAAACACAACATTTCAGGGTAATACAGCTTTAGTTTACACTCAACAATGAAACTACTCAACCAAGTTGACATTCGTTTCTTCCTCTGTAACATTGCATACTATTTGAATACTTCCGTACCTCTTCATGAGTATGTTTGTCACCATCACTCAGATCCTCATCACTTTCCATCTCAGGCGGATCATCGACCTCTCCATCGCTGCCAGACACTGAGAGCTCTTCCTTTAGCTGTACAATAAATCAGTCTCAACAAAGCTCAAGGGCAAAAGAAATATTTCGAGATGCTATAACAGACTTATACATACTAATGCAATGACAAGTATTCTACGAATAAAACAAAAAATGGTTCCAATTAGAACCCCAAACAGGCAAAAAAGTTACCTCCTTAGCAGGTCCGTCGGACAGGCGGGGTGAGCTGCAGCAGGAAGAGTAGTATCTACTACCAGTGTCAGTACCATTCCAATCAGCCTTAGACTCATCAACACTGCCAGCATGGCTAGTGCCCCCAGTATCACTTGGCCAAGCACTTAAACCAAAATGACCAAACTGAAGATTTACTGGTTCTGCCTTGCCAATCTGCAGGGGACCATACATCGGTGTTCCTATCTCAGAGTCAGCCCCACGCCCCACAATAGGGTTGCCATTACTATCAACAGAATTAACCGGCCAAGCCTTTGCGACGGAACCGTCATTATTAAGAAGAGCCATTAAATGTCTTGATGACCCCTGCCTTTGGATTAGTTGAAACATCCCTTTGGAGCTAAGAGAATCTGCTGCACATTGATTTCTAAATTCCTCATACACCGCATTTACTGTGTTAGTAGTAGGGTCATATAGCTGCTCCCCCGCCTCACGCCTCCTCAAACAACTGAAAACTGTGGCATGGATTGCTGCTACACTTTTGTCTACATTAGTGTTATTAATCTTAGGGACAAGATGTTTATCAGCACGATTGCATAGGTATTCTTGTATAGTTCTAATATTTCTAATGTACTTAACATATCTATTTTTAGTCGGATCCAAGGTCATGTACTTTGCACGCACTGCAAATCTTTCCAAGTGTTTATCTTCATTAGTAATGTATATCATGAAAGGTATAATGGAAGGATGTTTCTTCATTAGCCCCATCTGCCAACCGAGAGGGGACAATGTCAGAATATCGATCTAAAAACTAACACAGGTAAACAATCATTTGGAGACTAAAATTACTAATGCTCACCACAAAGTTAAGGCTTAAGTGAACCCCTTCAACGATAACTGATTCTTTCCGCTCTTCCCAAGCAGTCAGCAGCCGATCAAGACTCTCTATGACCATTTCACTCTGGGCCTTAAATCCCTCAACTGCCATTTGTTTTGGACTGATCAGGTCAGTATTATTAGAGCCCATCTCTGGCTTTTGATGATCCGTTTTAACATTTTGAACATTATCAGATAATCCATCTTTCGAGAATGATTGAGTACTTCCAGCCTTCTTCTTGGCCTTCCTTTTAGCCTTTGCTTCTGCTACAGCAACAGGATCCAAGTATTCTCCTGCATGATAGGTTGACGCCCACAACAAAGGGTTTTCTTTTTCATCCACAAAACTCCTCATCATGTGTCGTATGGAATCTGTTGATATAACTGTAGTGATTCCCAATCTGCTGCCCTATATAAACCATGAGTAAAATTACGAACATTGCAGTATATTTTGGCAGGTATCACTATCACACCATCTGAAGGATACCAACAAAAACTGATAATCAAACATGGAAATCATGCTTAAATAACCAAGGAGACATATAACAAGAAGCACATAATAATAAGATTTTCATGCATCCTAATTAATCTATTCCGTGCATCCTTGCATATATAATTTGTTCAGGGAAAATGCCGTATGGTTATCAACTTATCAGGCATATAGGAGGGCATGAGGATAGAACATGCAGAAATGTGACACAATGCTCAAATATTATGATATCTTAACATAATTGCATAAACACTCTCCAGCATTACAAAAGTGAATCACAAGAAACTAGATGATTAAGATAACGTAACCCAACTCAATTAACCACCAGAATATAACAAGGCATAATTGCACCAAGAAAGAAGACAAGAATTAAACAGCTACACCGGCACTAGCATGGAAATATGATATTGCTGCTAATATTACAAAACAAGAAAAAATTGTAAATACCAGCAAAGACGACAATGTAGATTTCCCACAGCCGCTAGTGCCACACAGCAGGATAGTCATAGATTCCTTCCTCTCACGGATTCTGAAATCAATGGAGAAAAAAGCTTTCAACTACGTTACTTTAAAAGATGGATTAGAAGGAAGATTTTGCATGAATGATTAAAAGCATCTCAAGACACAGAAGCGAATGATGAATCATAAAATCCAGATATTTTGTCTGCCAACCAAATGGAAGCAAAAGATGCATGTAAAGGCCTGAAAACACTCAGAAATAAGATTCACACATGAAAACATAACGGGAGTCTTGTTTGAAATTCACTATAAGATGTGTATACAACTAGGTGTATCACTTGGAACATTTTGGCAACAAGACATGAGTTAAAAGCAGTATTATAGTAGCACATATATTTGTCTCGCTGCCTCATACCAACTAGTGGATGAAAATCATGCATTCATAAGTATGTGAAGAATTTATGCCTCATACAGCACATGTTATGTGATGACAATTAATAATTACTACTACAGAAGTGCCACTACAGTTATTTAAAGATAATGAAAATGGGAGACTAGTGATTTCAAGTAAAGATATTAAAGCCAACACACATCCCTATTGTTTTTGAGTTTCCTAGAGTTCTCCAACATGGAAAGTCTAAAAACAGTTTCATACACCATCATTCATGTGAATTCCGTGCAATGTGTACAAAAATAAATAAATATATATCTATATAGGGGCAAGATCACATGAGAATGCTCCTTACATGAGAAATGAGAATGAATCTCAACCACAAGATTGGATTAGAGTTACAACACTTGTTCATTAGAGTTATAACCACCTAAAAAAAAATTTGACCCAAAAAAAAAAAAATTCAAATTTTGAATTTTTTTCTAATACTCTTTTCTTGGAGTTACATCACTTATTCATAAGAGTTATAATGCGTAAAATTAATTCTCATTTCTCATGTAAGTATGCATTCTCATATGAACTCACTTCTATATATATATATAGGAATTGGGGTTGGCTCAAGTGGTGAGCTTTCCTATCTTCCCTAGCAAGATCTAATGGACCTCTGGGTGGGCCCTAGGCTGAGCCGGAATTTTTCTTACCACTTTTTTTAAAATATATATATATATATATATATATATATATATGTATATATATATATATATGTATATATATATATATATATATATATATATATGTATATTCGCTACCTAAACATCAATCTGTTGAAAACAGAGGATATCAAATTTGTGAAAGTATTAAAAGTTAAACATAGAAGAAAGATTATTATTTAAGGATACCAGAAATAATGACTTATCCCATAATCAATCTCCAAACAACTATACCATCAAATTTCAAAAGCAAATCAAGGTTACGTGGATGTACAAGACAACACATGCCAGATACAAATTGACCTATGTCAATCTGAGGTAAGTAAAAAACTGGCACTCCTACAACAAAAAAACAGTATGATCTTCAGCTAAAGTAATAAATAGTTTTTTGCAGCTTTTAGAATTAGAGAGAGAGGCTGAAATCTCACAGGCTCCCCCATAATGGCCCCCACCTTAGCACTTCGAAAACGAATATAATTAAAAAGATCATAATACTTCCTCCGTAACAAATAGATGTTAGACTTTGAAGATTACATTATTCATCTACGACATTTCACCATGCATTTTTTAGACTCAGATAAAATTAACCGTTACTATATGATAGTTGTTGGATTGGTCTCAACGTATACTTTCACAATATTAACTTCTTATAATTTTTACTAATTCACAATTAAAGTTATTAATGGTCAAAGTACTGCATCGACAAGCGCGAAAGTCAAAGTGTAACATCTATTTTGTTAGGGAGGAAATAGAATTCATTGAAATATAGTTCAGTAAGCAGCCATAACAGGAAATTTTAAACATCACAACCAGGTCCATCACGGAACTCAAAGAAGACAAATCAATATACAAACCACACATTGAGGGCTTGGGGCTTCTATTCAACTCTTCCATGTGAAGCAAACAAGCATATATGTTAACCTATGTAACAATTTAAGAAAATTACTAGTGCTCTATTAGTAGATGCATAGCTCAGTAAGTCAGTATATACTAACATTGCACGTCAAAAAAAATGCCGTGCCTAGCAAAGAATGGTATTTAACATTAATTATACATAATCTAGATGTGAGAAAGGCTATAACATGTCTCTTAGAGAATAAAAAAAATGAAGCAGCTCACAAAAACAATACATTGTACTGAACTACGCGTACCTGCATGCCAGATTGAAGTCTTCCCTCTGATTGGGGCCTACATATTTATACTCGGATAGCGCATCACATACAACATCCAAGAACTTGTCTCTCCCAATAAACACTGTTGTGCGCCTTTTGTACAGCTCAGACAACAAGCTTTTAGTTCCACCATCTTTCTCGACAACTATATTATTGATAACCTGAGCTTTGACCACGCGACTACCATTAGATAATGGTTCTTGAGACTTAGATCTTATACCGGATATACCAGCTCCATATGCACTCACTCCGGCTGCTGCCTCACTTGAATTTTGACTTTTCACCATGTCAAAAACCCTTTTGCTAATCTAAAAAAGGTGACAAATTAAGGCAATTATAGTGACGTTTGACCAAGCTAACATAGAATAGTTATACATTACGATAGAATGAAGTAGTTCATGCTAACAAAAAAAACTTCCTACAGAGGTTAAGCACAATGAGATGACATCAAATTGACCATTGTTCCATCTCTTTGCACACACAATCATATTAGAAAGAAGATGGAAACCACTAATCAGATTAATAATATGAAGTGAGCAAGCACTCCAAGCAAGTACATATGATATTTGAAATAAAACATGAATCATACAAACTATTTGTGGTCTAGCAAATATAAAATCAGCTATTGATATACTAAAATTAAACTACCAGTGATAAATACTGTTCACAAAAATACATCAAATAAAATCGCCTATGGAATCAAAGTGGTGTAAAATGGGGTGAATTCAAATACTTCCTCCATTTCAATTTAGTTGCGACACTTTCAAAATCACGGAATCCTAGGCAATTTTTGGAGAGAAGAGAGATAGAGAAAGAATATAAAAGGGTCCCATGTGCTAGGAGATAGATAGAGAGAAGTTATTACCCAAAATAAAAGTGTCACAACTTAATTGAAACGGAGGAAGTAATAAATTTTGCTGATGAATCTCTTCCCAGGTTTATGACGTGGACTCAAATGACGGCACTTAGCCTAGGCTATGAAAGAGATACTAAACCACCCAAAAATGATTTTGCCTATACTAACTTTAAAACATCATTGCAAAGGAACAACACGATCAGCAGATAACCATTACACTCCCTTCGTCTCATGATAAAAATTTGTTTGCCTTTTGCACAAAAAACACTTTGACTATTAATATCTATTATTACGTATTTAAAAAATTTAATAAAAATGGACATTTTAAATGTAAAAAGTGGGACAACTCTTACAGGATCCTATGTGACTATGTGTTTTATTCGAAAAGAGCAAATGGGAACTTTATCAAAGGACTCCGAAGAATATATATTTTCATTTCAATCCATATTCCAAAGTCCTCTCAAATACCAGAAGAAAATACACCATAAGATACCATATTCAGATTCCACAACATGTTCAAATGTTACTCTCAGCCAATCAATAAGTTCAATGAGTACATGGAATCAAAAAGTACTTGCAACGCCACGAAAACAACGAATAGACAGCTAAGCTATAAGTGCAAACAGAAAAAGAAAAGGAACTTCAGTTATCAGCCTAACAAAAAATGGAAAAGAATTCAAAGGTAACTTCAGTCAAGAAATTAGAGCCAAAAGTCAGAATCTTTTTCCATCATCCACTACACCACGTAGTTTCCTAAATGCAGTATAGATCTAGTGATTTACATAACTCAAGCAGAATCAGATACCAACTAATGTCAAACTTTCAGTTACTTCCCTTCCACGAATAGACCGCCTCGCCGAACAAAAACTAGATCACCGGAGTTCTAGACTACAAATTTAAGAAATACAAAAGCAACTACTCCATAAACAATCCAATGTCGACTTGATAATCGATTACTTCTATGCAAATAATTTAATTTCAAGCATGCAACATGAACACCAATAATATCAACCGAAAAATAAAATTAAGCAAAATCATCTTAAATTGTAGCAAAAAAAAGAAAAAGAAACCTTAAAAGCATGGCGAGCTTTGCATCCCATAAGCTGCAGAGTACTCTGCAAAACAGAACGAGTGTATCGAAATGACTCTTTATCCATTTTCTCTTCATCTCGTTTATAGTTATCTCCGTCCAGAACCATTATATACAGAACTTTATTCACTTCAGCCATTTCCTACACCAAATATTCAATCTTAATTATATGAAACTCTCAAATCCGATCAAATCAAAAACTTCCAGAAAAGGAAACAAAATTACTCGCATGCAAAACTAGAAATCATAAAATCAATTGAAATAAACGACTTATAACAAAGAAAAACTGGAAAAATAGGAGAAAATTAGGCAATGTAGATACGAATGCGATGAATTTAAAGATCATACTTAAGATTTAAGATCATACCGAATAAAGTGCTGAAGAAGTTCAAGATGTTGATCTTGATGTTGATGTTGAGTCAGTTTCTAGGGTTTTATGAGTGCGCGTTAAAATAAATTCCGATATATTTATGATTCTGCCATTTTTATTTCTGTTTTTCTCACACACACTCTCCATTGTCGACAACTTCGAAAACCGAGTTTTGTTCTCGCCATTTTTTTGTTGTCAACAATGGCCACGCATCGCAGCCCAAAAGCGTCCACGCACGAGTCGTATTTTCTCTCTCCTCTTTCGCGCCCGCCTACAAATGGCGAATTCCCCCTTCCTTCTTCTGCTCTTTGCTTGTTTTTGTCGTGCGATATGAAAAGACGAAAATCACCCTCTATCGTATGATGTTTACGTTTGAAGGGATTTGGTTGGGTTGTAGTTTTTGGAGAAATATGGGGGTGAGTTGGATTTTCTTGGTTAACGAAACTTGAGAAATTTTTGAGAATTGAGATGGGGCCTAGTCCTAAATCAACTGCTCCATAAGAGCATGTACAATGGTTGGTGTCTCTCCAACTAGCTCTCCACACTCTCTCTCCTATTCTCTCTCTTCAAGCTACTCTCAAGAGTCATGTCTAAAAACACCCAACAACAATAAAACCCTTTAAAGAGCTCTCCATTCAACTTTTCATTATTTTGTGGTCCCCATGTCAATAAATGAACCTCATTTCATATTATGATCAAAGTTATATAAATTAAGTTATTCATGTAAATTAAATATAATTACAAATTAATCTTTTTCATAATTTAAGCAAAGTAGAATTTTTAAAAAACAATATAATTATGAGTGCTAATATTTAATTTTCATAAATTTGGCATGGAATGAAGAATTAACCTACAACATGAAAAACTAATTTTTAAATATCCAATATTAGGCTAATTTTATAGATAAAGGAAAATTATACTTGTTGGCATAATAATTATTACCATCTTTTTTTTAGTTTTTATAGAAAAGATCATTAAATGGTTGCATGAAGAAAAAAGAATTGAAGTAATTACAATAAAAAGTGGGTCCCACACATTGGAGAGTCATCTCTCCATCAACCCAAATGGTATCTCCCCCAAGAGCCCTTTGGCAAAGTGTCTCCATGGAGAGACACCCAAGACACACCTAAGAGCCCCATTGTTGGGTAAGAGGTGGCTCTCCATTTTCTCTCTCCTTGGAGAGCTAGTTGGAGAGCTAGTTGGAGAGCCCCATTGTACATACTCTTAGACCATAACGTGGATGTTTAATGTTATAAGTAGTAGTTTCATAGTTTGTACTTTTTGTGTTTTGGCTTCTTGTTTTCTGACCGCCTATCATATCCTAGTTATTTACTCTCTCCGTTTCATTTTAATTGTACACTTTGATATTTCACTTTGACCATCATTTGCAATATATACGCGGATGAAAATGTAGTCATGTGAGATCTTGTTAGATTCATCATATTATGTATTTTATTAATATGTACTTTTTATAATTTTTACAAATACAAAACTAAAGATATATGTCCTCAAAATTTTGCATTGGCATGCGTGAAAAGTGTAAGTTGTAGATTAAAATGAAACATATGGTGTTGTAGCCCAAAAATCAAGGGCTACCAGGATGACAAGTGGCCTCATCAGAGCCCTACACGTGGCAGGTGCTCATAAGGGTAAAAGTACAAAGGGCCAGAAAGCTGCAGGGCTAAAAGTATATATCCTGAGGAAAAGTGTACTAACGTCCCATCTTGGCCCAAAAGTTGTACTTAGGCCCAGCAAAAGTAGTCTGCACCTTTGTATGAAAGTGAGGTGTACTGACCAATCAATTACTGCCACGTGTCACCATTTTATTGATTAGCCAATCAGATGCTCCCAAATTAGGGTGACATCAAGGTACAACAGTCATTTCAAACAGTATAAATAATCCTTGATTTCAGGGAGAAAGGTACGTTTTTCAGAGGATAGTACTGTTATTCTGCCATAAATTCTTCTCTCTCTCTCTCTCTACTTTCTCTCTCTAAAAGTTCCTTCATATCCCTGTTATCTGACTTAAGCATCGGAGGGGAAAATACCACCCAAACCTCCAGGGTGGGTCCCTTTTTTGCAGGTTGCTGGTCAGAAGTTTGCATCGGGATTTGAGCCTAACATTGCTGCACAAGTCTCCAGCTTTAGAACCTATCATTGGGAGTTGTGATATTTAATTACTAGTTTTACACTACGTAACATTTGGCGCCGTCTGTGGGGAGACGCAGCAATGACGGACTATCATTCATCGAATGTCGCAAGGAACAGAAGTTTTAGAGTTCAGGTGGAAGACACTGTGGATGATGAGAGGCCGCCTCGTGGACGAGATCATGGCCATGCTGCCATCCATCTGGAGGGTAGGACTGTGACTCCAGTCATTCAGGAGAATCTTGACCGTCCAGTGACAGCTGGTCACTTGGAGAATGTGTTGAATGACTTCCAGGCAAGGATGGCCGCTGTTATGGAGGAGCAAATTAAGAACAATATGTTATTCTTTCAGCTGAATCCGGGAGGAGAGGCAGCAGCGCCGTTCAAAGGGAGATTCCAAGAGGGTTGTTCAGGACCTAGTCGGCCACCTTGGCCAGAATTGACCAGGCCACTTTCCAAGGGGAAGGGGCCAGCTGTTAGTGATTCTAGGAGAAAGATGGACTGGAGGTTGGTAGTCCGTCCAGGAGACAATATTCCCCCACTGGCCACAAGATGGAGACTGATGCCAGGGAATATTTGGAAGCCAAGAGGGCAGCAGCTCAGCAGCGTTCAGCCTCAGGTTCCACTCCTTATATGAAGGATCCGTCCTTAAAACTTCCGTCCAGAACAGTGGCCCGAAGCCGTGGACCATCAGCTTTTCAGCCAAGGCAGGAAAAGACAGTTTTGAAGCCAATGGTGTACAGGCGTCAAGCCTTAGCTAACACCTCATCTAATCCGATACTAAAGGAGTACCGTCAGGAGCACATACCCATTGAGGGTCAGGTTGCGGCACTCCAGATCAATTGGCCAACTCCTTTCTCGGTAAGGATTATGGAGTCCCCTCCTTTCCCAAAGGTTAAGCTCCCGACCATTGAACCTTTCGACGGAACTACTGATCCGGACGATCATCTCTCAGCCTACAAGCATCAAATGTATGTCCAGGGGGTGGACGATGCTACTTGGTGTAAGAATTTTCCAGCTACGTTGAAGGGAGTAGCTCAGAAATGGTTTAACAACTTGCCGCCTAACTCAGTGAATAATTTTACTGAGCTCAGCATTCTTTTCACCAGTCATTTTGTGGCTAATCGTCAGGAGCAAAAAACAAGCATGCATTTAGGCAAGGTCATCCAAGGTCCTAAAGAGGCATTGAGAGGTTATGTGAAAAGATTCAATCTAGAAGCATTGCAGATCCAAGATCTGAATGCAGGCGTGGCGTTTGACGCCTTCATCAGAGGTTTAAAACCAGGAAGCTTTAAGTTTGACTTGGTTAAGAAGAATATTACTACTTTGACAGAAGCTTTAAGAGAGGCTGAAGCATTCATTCATGCCACAAAAGTTTGTGCTGAGGCAAAGCAGCCAGAAGTGAAGAAGGTTGAGGAAGCTGTTCAGCTAAAGAAGAATCCGCCCAAGAAAGCTGAGACTTGGGCAATGACTTCTATGACCACCTCATCCAAAAGAAGTAGGCGGTCTAAGCCGGCGGCCTCAGGTGAACCAATAGAGTTCAACAAAGATCAATATTCCATTTTGATGGAAATAAAGGATCAGCATGAGCTAAAGGCGCCGGCCGAAATGAAGACGCCTTATCGTAACAGAGACAAAAGCAAGTATTGTCACTTCCACAAAGATTGTGGGCATGAAACCAATGAATGCAAGCACATTGAAGAGAGCACTAGAAGAGTTGGCTCGAAAAGGAAGATGAACAATTACCTCCTTCGTCAGGAAGGAAGTTCAGAAAAGGATAACCGTCAAGGAAGAAGATGGACGGAGATAGCACGGATGATGATGTGTAATGGTCATCTCAGGAGGATTTGCGGCAGTGAGGTCCAACAAATCGCGCCACAAAAACTATTTAGGGAACTCAGTCAGGTTATGCTCACTAACCAGGCCGAGTCTGATCCTTTCCCAAAAATAGTGGTCAGCGAGCTGGACCGAGGAAGATAAGGACGCCGCACGATGATCCACTAGTAGTGGAAATGAAGATTGCCAACCTTCGGGTTAGGCGAATTCTGATTGATACGGAAGCTCCACTGATATAATCAGTGCTGATTGTTTGTCTCGGTTGAAATTTGACAAAGACGATTTGATGCCGTAAATCATCCTATAATTGGTTTTGGCGGAGGGGTCATCATCCCATGGGACCGTCACACTGCCCGTCAGGGTTGGAGAAAAAGATGCAGCCAGGACGCTTTTTGTGAAATTTTTGGTAGTACGAGACTTGACCGCTTATAATGTCATTCTCGGACGACCTACCTTAAATCACATCAAAGCTGTCATTGTGACCCACTTAATGCTAATGAAGTTTGAGTGTGATGGAGAGAAGATTGGATCTCTTTATGGAGATCAGCAAGCTGCTAGAGAATGCTACCTCACCACACTTCAAACCTCATCATGGAAAGAGAAACAGAGCGTCCAAAGGTCAAGAGGATGTTCGGCCAAGAAGTAAAGGCCAGATTGTTGAGCTTAGCAAGAAGTTGAGAAGGTTCAAGAATACCTCTTCCTGAGAGCAATCCGTCCATGCTTTTGCCAGCAAGAAGAGAAAGTGTTTGGCAATCAAAGAAGAAAAACATTCATCTGAGAGATCGGCTATAATGATCTGGGACTAGAACGTCCAGAGCCGGTGGAAAGTCCAGTAGAATTTGCTTGAACCAGACGTCCGAAAGGACATTGAAAATGGATCAGTTTGAGATCAGAAATCAGGACGCCTTAGTTGCGTTGCTGCGAGAATTGAAGATGTGTTTGCCTATGCTGTAGAGGAGATGCCTGGGATAGATCCTGAAGTGGCGCCATAAGCTCAACATTGAGCCGGGGCAAAAGCCTATTCGGCAAAAGAAGAGGCACTGGGCCGGCCAGAAATAAGGCCGTTGATGAAGAAGTTCAAAAGCTGCTCAAGTCTAATTCATCCGGGAAACATTACCCAGATTGGGTAGCAAATGTTGTATGGTTCCAAAGCCGAATGGCACTGGAGAATGTGTGTTGATTATACGGACTGAACAAGGCTTGTCCTAAGGACAGCTTTCCTTGCCTAAAATGATCGTTGTGGATTCACGGCCGGCCATGCCCTGCTGAGTTTCATGGACGCCTATTCCGGCTTCCACCAGATTCCTATGTGGCCGGATGATCAAGATAAAACTTCCTTCATTACTGAGAAAGGATTGTATGGATGGCTCAGAATGCCCTTCGGCCTAAGAAATGCGCCAGCCACATTTCAAGGCTTATCAACAAGGTGTTTCAGCCGCAGCTTGGGCGAAATATGGAAGCCTATATCGACGACATGATCGTCAAGAGTAAAGAAGAAAAGATCATCTGGACGATTGAGGGAAACTTTCCTCACTTTGAGGAAATTTAAGTTGAAGCTCAATCCGCAGAAATGGTGTTTGGCGTAGTTGCTGGGAAATTTCTGGGATTTTTGGTTGATCAGAGAGGGATTGAGGCAAATCCCGATAAAATTCAAGCTATTATGAATATGTCTTCGCCGTCCAAAGTCAAAGAAGTTCAGCGTTGACGGGCTGTTTGGCTGCTCTTGGACGGTTTCTCTCGAAATCAGGGGACAAATGTCACCATTTCTTTGCAACATTAAAAAGAATGCCAAGTTTGATGGCGGAAGAGCTGAGGTGGCGCTTCAGCAAGTAAAGATCATCTTCGGCAGTCGCCAGATTGATCAGCCGCGAGGGAAAAATTGTTCGTTTACCTGGCGTGTCTCATTCGCGGTAAGGTGTTCTCTTGGCTGAGAGAGACTCAGTGCAGATACCCGTCTCTTTGTGAGCCATGTTTGAAAGATGCGGAGAACAGTATTCTCCATTGAAAATTCGGCTCTGGCTTTGTTGATGGCAGCCGGAAGTTAAGGCCTTACTTCTTAGCCCAAGCATTCTTGTTATACTGATCAGCCGCTGAGGCAAGTTTGCATAAGATGGATGCATCTGGCCGGATGTTAAAATGGGCGTTGAGCTCAATATGTTTGATTAACATTTGAGCCTCGAAAGGCAATCAAAGGGCAAGCTTTGGCTGATTTCATTGTAGAGCTTACCGGCCTACTGTAGAGCGTCCAAGATCCAGCAGAGGGAAAGCGTCATTGGCCCTTATGGTGGATGGATCCTCAACTGCGAATGGATGTGGGGCAGGATCATCTTTCAATCCCAGAAGGGGACAAGTTTGATATGCAATAGAAGTTCAAGTTCCAGGCGTCCAATAATGAAGCAGAGTATGAAGCTCTCTTAGCCGGCATAAAAATGTGCAAAGCGGCTGGAGCCTTGGAAATTGAAGCTAAAACTGACTCTCTGCTGGTCGTCAGTCAGGTCAATGGTGATTTGAATGCAAGGAAGCGTCCATGAGCAAGTATATGAATTTGTAAGGAAGAGATCAAGTCTTTGAAAAGGTTCGTCCTAGATCAGTGCCCAGATCAGAGAACCATCAGCTGATGCCCTTCTAAGCTGGCCAGCTCGGCTGAAGGAGACGTTCCTAGAACAGTCTTCTGGGAGGTAAAGCGGCCAAGAGCATTGAGGCCGGAGAAGTCTGTTTCTCAGCCGAGAAGATGAGTGGATGAGCCAATCATTGAATTTAAGAAACTGGCCGTTGCCTCTTGATCCAATTGAAGCAAGTATGTGAAAGCAAGGGACAAGTGGTTTGATTGTGGAATGAGACTCTATACAAGAAATCCTACAATCGGCCTCTTCTCAATGCATCAGCCGAAAGGAAGGTCTGGACGTTTTAAAGGAGTTGCATGAGGGAGCTTGTGCTTCCACATTGGAGGAAGAGCTTTGGCAGAAAGGCTCTCAGGACGGGCTACTTTTGGCCGTCCTTAAAAGAAGACGCCTGCTTATGCCAAGAATGTGATAGTTGCCAAAAGCATGGTAATATCTATCAAAAGTCGTCCAATTACTTGACTCCCATTCTCTTTCCTCTTCCCTTTGCTAAATGGGGGATGGACATCTTGGGCCTTTTCCTATTGCTGCCGGCCAGAAGAAATTTGTAATAGTAGCTGTGACTACTTTACAAAATGGGTTGAAGCTGAAGCATTTAAGAGTCTCGTTGATTACAAGGTTTGGATGCCCCAGTCGATCGTCTTTGATAAGGGCCACAATTTGAAACACCAAGCTCCGTCAATGGTTGGCTGACCAAGGAATCAAGGCTCACTTTGCCGCAGTAGCTCATCCACAGGCTAATGGGCAAGTTGAGGCTTTTAACAAGATTCTTTCGGCCGGATTAAAAAGAAGTTGGACAATGCAAAGGGGCTTTGGGTAGAAGAATTGCAGCTGGTCTTATGGTCAATAAGGACAACGGCCAAGAATTCCACAGGAGAGACTCCTATTATGATGGTCTATGGCTCTGAGGCCGTCCTTCCTATTGAGGTTGAAGAACCCACCTTAAGAGTAATGATGTACTCAGAAGATGCTAACTGGGCAGCTCTTAGGACGGCTTTGGACTTAGTTCCTGAAGTCAGGGGCAATGCGAGAATGCAACTTTACAAGTTGAGAATGACGAGGGAGTTCAACAAGAGAGTTGCAAGGCGTCCGTTAAAGCTGGGAGACCTCGTCTTAAGGAAAATGGAATCGGTCGGCCGAGCCAAAGAGTTAGGCAAGCTTACCCCTAACTGGGAAGGACCCTACAAAATAATCGAAGTAGTTCAGAATGGCACCTTTCGTCTGGAAGGCATGGACGGACGTCCCATTTCTAGGACGTGGAATTCTGACACTTTGAAAAAATACTTTGTTTAGGGCATCCTACCAAATTGTAATCTTTTATTAATGCATTACAATGAAAAAGTAGAATGTATACATGTACCTTGACTAGTCGTCAAGCAAACTTCATATAATACAGCTCTACTTCTCTATGACTTTGTTTGATTTGTTTGCTTAAGTTATATACTATCGTCCAAGGCTAACTAATTTAACAGAGCAAAAAGACAATGCACCTTTTATTAGGAGGATGGCTGAACATGTTATCGTCCAAATATGGATAAACATATAGTCTTGGCCGGTTGTTTACTTAAAGAGTTAAACATCTCCTAAACAAGGTCGGCTGGAATTAGGACACCTTAGTAAAGGTATTCTACTTTTCGTCCAAAAGCCAAAAAACTTAGAAATAACAACCTTAGTAAAGGAACAAGTTATTTCATAATTTAACAAAGATGGACGAGTTGCACTCATTCTTAGAAAAACGTCCAAGTTATTTAAAAATTATGGTCTTAACTCCTTCTTTCACAGAGAAAGGATATAAGTGTTCCTCGTCCAATAAGGGGGGCATATAGGGGCATAATTTATAGATGACTGAGTTTTTGTCCATTGACGAATGATCGCCCAGGTTCCGGCCGAACAAGTTATTAACTTAGCAGGCTTTTAAAATTCAAAATTTAAAACCTGGTGATGAACGTCCATAAAGTTTCTCTACTGGGTCAGATAAAAATATGTTGACGAATTACTTTTATACTTGGACATTAACGAAGGTCCTAATGCAATCGGCCAAAAGAGCCGAAAGGATCGTCAGAAGGATGTTATGACGAGTTGCTTTTGTACTTGGTATAAATATGGGATTGTAATGTAAGGCGTCTTAAATAGTAAAGCATAACACAATAAGATTGAAAAAGATAGCTTTTCATATATAAAAGAGATGATTACAATCTAATCTAGGTACAAAGTACAAGAAGCAAAAAAGTGGCCTGCGGCCAAGAAGAGAAAGGGGAGAAGCTAAGCGTCAGGATGGCCATTATCCTCTTCGTCCTGAGCCTCAACATCATCTTCTTCCTCTTCGTCTTCGAAAGACTCTTGGAAGACGGGGGCCTCTTCCCCTTTGATGTTGGCTTTGTGCAGGCTCTCTTGAAAGTCCAGCCGGCGTACATACCGAGGGATGTCTTCCTCCTCGGCCATCATCTCAAAAGCCTGCACTGCCCAGGTTCTGGAGGTGTCAATGACATTGTTCATAGCCTCCTTAGCTCCTTCGACCGTGTCCGCGACTTCGGCACGGAGAGCTTGGTTTTTTACCCTCAGGACGAGGTTTTCCTTGTAAAATTCAGCAGCCATTGTCATGGCTGAGTTTCTCTCATCCGTCAAGGCGCGTTCCAAGGAAGCCCTCTCGTCCAGCATCTCCGTCAACCGAAGGAGATAAACTTTGTTCTGGGACTCCATTTCGGCTGACCTTTTCTCCCAAGCAATCTTGGTTTGTTGATGCAGCACCTCCTGCTCGGCCATGGCAAATTGAGCATGGTCGGCAGCCGCAGTCACGTCCTGGACGAGCTTCTTGTTTTCTTTTCGAAGCGCCCTCGCCCAGTCCTCTGTTAGCATGCTGCGAGCAAAGAGCTGAAAATAGAAAAGATAGAGATATATCAGGACGATTCAAAAACAGAGAAAAAGCCAAGTAAAAAATAAAAACGGCTAAAGAAAGAAAGGTGTACCTCGGCAGCAAGTTGAGACATGTATCCTACATGTCCTGAAGATGCTCCCCTCAATCCCTTAATATAGGGTTCAGGAAAGCACTTGAAAAGCTCCAGCTTGAGCTTCTCGCGGTCGGACGATGACATCTTTCCAAAAGCCGGAGAAGATTCATCGTCAGAAAGAATTGGAGAGCCGTCAACAGCTGGACCCTTCCCTTTATCTGAAAGATTAGACTCGTCAGTACATCTGATTGGAATAACCACGGCCTGTTTGTTGGACGGACTCATCGGACTCCCGCCAACCCGTAGTGTTCTAACTACGTTTGAATAATAAGACTCACCAGAAGAACGGGACGCCGTCCTATAAGCAGTAGGCATCTGGCCTACCAGCTTGGCCACTGGTCCAGAGAAAGCGGACCCGTCTGCAGCCGCGTCCGGCTGAGAAGATTGTCCTGCATCGTCCAGAACAACAACCTCGTCAGGTTGTGAAGTTGCAGGCTGCTCGGCAGGGCCGGCGTAGGTCACCAGGGCCAGAGAGCCAATCTCGGCCGGTTCTTCCTTGGCCTCTTCTTTGGCCGGTATATCGATCACTATCTTAGGGACCGGCCGTGTCGTTTTCTTCTTCTTGGCAGTGAATCCCTTTGCCTTCTTAGAAGGAGGAGCTTCACTGGTTCCAGTCGGCCGCTTCTTCGATGCCGCCTTCTCAGCCAAGGCTTTGGAGGTTGGGGCATTTTTCTGAAAGATTGAATATATGTAATAAATTTAAGGCCCTTCAAAGAGGGAAATCGTCCGGATGCATCCGGACGTCCTGCTCATCATGGAGGCAGACCGTCCAGCCATCATCTGGACGAGTGGCTCTTTTAAGAGGCAGCCCGTCCAGCCATCATCTGGACGAGTTGCTCTTCAAAGAGGCAGCTCGTCCAGCCGTCGTCTGGACGTGTTGCTCCTCGAAGAGGCAGCCTGTCAAGAAATCAACGTGGACGAGTTGCTCCTCGAATAGATAGCTCGTCCAACCTTCATCTGGACGTACTGCTCCTCGAAGAGGCAGCCCGTCAGGCAATCAAACTGGACGAGTTGCTCCTCAGAGAGACAGCTCGTCCAGCCTTCATCTGGACGGACTGCCCTTCAAAAGAAGCAGCTCGTCCAGCTATTGCTTGGACGCTTTGCTCAAAAAAAAAAAAAGAAGTAATCTTACCAAGGTGTCGGCCCTCTTTTCGGCACCAGACTTACTGTATTCCTTCCAGAGAGTATCTGCAAATCTGGACGAGCTCATGTCTCCTATCCAAGATTTTCTCAGTTTACTTCTGGCTGAATCTGCAAAAAGGAAATAAAAAAGCAGATGTTAGACGAATGATAATCAGGCCGGGAATTTTACTTGGAGAATTTTTAGTAGTTATACCTCTGTCCTCGTCCTGCCGCAAACCGGCAGCGACTAAGAAGTTATCATGATAGAACATCTCTTTAAAGGGGATCCAATTGGACGGACCCTTGAGGGAGACGTCTTCCATGGAATACTCCAAAATCCGGAAGTACTCCACCATCTCCTCGGCAGAGTTACTCTCTAGCTCCAGATACGAAGCCATCCGTCCAGTGTTAGTGTTGGATCGGCTAAAATACCGAAGCCGATTAGCAACCGCTTTATTGGGCGCTTGGACGAACTCACCCTTCCAAGAGTGCATTTTGGATGTCTTATCCCAAGACGTCAAGAATCCTTGACGGTTGCATACACTCAGCCAGCTTCCTTCAACGGTTTTAGGAACCTTGGCAACGTAATGAATGTGGGTGAAGGCGGCCAGAGAAGGGTCTTTTCCTTGTATCCTCTCGGCCAGGGAGAACGAATTGGTAGCCCGGCATAGGCATAGCCATTGAAAAAGGTCTAAGGTCCGAGCCTAATCGTCCCAGCCAAGTGTTATCGGCCAGGATGAATCTAGGGTCAGAAAGAAGACTTACTCGCCGTCTTATTTCAGACGAAGTTGTCGACGGCTCCTCTGAATCGCTAGCAGGGTTGGAAGAGCTGGCCGTCTTTGGCTCATCCGAGACCGTCCTACGTATGGACGGGCTGGGGTCTTGGGAGCCTCTGATTTCTTGTTCCCCCTGGACGTATTCAGGGGAAGGACTTGGGGTTGCTGGACGAGCACTTTGGACTTCGCGCTCTCCGTCAGCGGGAATCCGTCCAGTAGATGCCTCCATTTCCGAGCTGGAGGCCGGCAGGTTAACTCCTCGTCTGATACGAGTTGTTTGCTTGACGCACGCCAGATTACCCTGCACAGGTAAAGACTGGGTCGTCTGACTTTGCCGGCCATGAGAAAAGAAAAAGAATGCATGTCCGGCCAAGATGGGTCCAACTCTAGAAGATGCCGAAGAAGATAGGCCCTCTGTTCTAGGGCTAGTACCAACCCTTGAGCGGCCGGGTTTGTTCGATGAAGAAGACGAGCTCATTTTCTTAAAATATGTGTGAAAAAGCAAGAAAGAGAGTTAAGAAAATACTATAGATGAAAGCTCGGACGAATATCAAGAACGAGTTGAAATCTCAGACGAGTGAAGTAGCAGTTGCAAGAGCTTGGACGGGAGTAGTTTCTCTCTCTAAAAGCTCAGTAAAAATTGCAGAGTCTCTCTCTCTAGAAAATTTCTCAGCAATGTTAAAATGATTCCAGGAGCGACTAAGGCACATATTTATAGAGGGGTGAAAATGACCCCCCCATCCGGTAAAAAATAATTGTTGCTCTCAGGAGTTGACCTGTGGAGACCGGCAAAATGGCGCCTCTTTTTTGAAAAAGAAAAAAGGCAGTTCCAGGTCGGTTAAAAGAGGAAGATTAATCGTCTTAGCGCCTAAGAAAATAATAACTCCCTCTTTTAAGGGGCAAATGTTGTAACCCAAAAATCAAGGGCTACCAGGATGACAAGTGGCCTCATCAGAGCCCTACACGTGGCAGGTGCTCATAAGGGTAAAAGTACAAAGGGCCAGAAAGCTGCAGGGCTAAATGTATATCTCCTGAGGAAAAGTGTACTAACGTCCCTATCTTGGCCCAAAAGTTGTACTTAGGCCCAGCAAAAGTAGTCTGCACCTTTGTATGAAAGTGAGGTGTACTGACCAATCAATTACTGCCACATGTCACCATTTTATTGATTAGCCAATCAGATGCTCCCAAATTAGGGTGACATCAAGGTACAACAGTCATTTCAAACAGTATAAATAGTCCTTGATTTCAGGGAGAAAGGTACGTTTTTCAGAGGATAGTACTGTTATTCTGCCATAAATTCTTCTCTCTCTCTACTTTCTCTCTCTAAAAGTTCCTTCATATCCCTGTTGTCTGACTTAAGCATCGGAGGGGGAAATACCACCCAAACCTCCAGGGTGGGTCCCTTTTTTGCAGGTTGCTGGTCAGAAGTTTGCATCGGGATTTGAGCCTAACATTGCTGCACAAGTCTCCAGCTTTAGAACCTATCATTGGGAGTTGTGATATATAATTACTAGTTTTACACTACGTAACAGATGAAGTATAACCATATATAGATATACTTCTTGTGTTCTAAAATAAAACAGTAGCACCTCGATTTATTAGTGGTTACAAATAGAGGTAATCGTAATAATATTTAGTATAAAATTGTAAGAAATGTTCATGTTAATGACCATGGGAATGAAACTTTATCACAAAACATGAGTTTTCCTTTTTAAATTTTCATAACTACCCAATACCACCTTCTCAGGTGGTGGTAATTGTTACTAATGAGATTTTAGGAAGGAAAATGGATATCTTGGGATGAAGTAGCATTGCCATAAGTAATGACATTGAATTTTTGGTACAAATTTACACTATTGTATTTTTTAGTTGCACCATTTGCTTTTGTGGCACTATTCATCTACCAACTTTGTTATACTATCTCGCATCATTATATAAGAAGAAAACATAGTCAAATATCTATCAATTCTTTATAATTTTTACTTACACCCAATAAGAGATATTAACATTCAAAGAAACATCTCGACAAATGTGAAAAAAGCAAATGGTGTAACTAAAAAAATAAAGAGATAGTATTTGATACTTACTTTTTGCTATCTCTTTTTTCATTACATGAGTCCCTCTATTTCTTTTTCTCTATATTTCTCTTCTCCTAAATCCTCGTGTCAAGCCCTTATGTTTCATTTAAAACAATATGAAGTAAGTATTGTAAGCCACTCCCTTCTCTTTAGTTACTTGCATATATTATTGTAGGTAAAACTATTTAAAAGAGGCAAAAAGTATGGTAAGGATTATAACTTTATCGAAAGATAATAAATATTTGGGAGTTTGATAGGAAGATGGCAAAACAAAGCCTTATATTGATATTCTTTTATGGGTCATGATTACAAAATAAAAAAATATAGTAAGTAAACTTAGACATTCATTTATAGAAAATGTAGCAAGTAAAAAAGATTGTGTTGAGAAGCCATATTATAAGCTAACTCATTACTTCAACTCATTTAGCTTCTGTAAGGCATTAGGCCTGATTTTAGCTTTCTATGATGGAAAGTTTAGTTTGTCATTTTGTGCTTTTATTCCTAGACAGGTGTTTTGTCCTAATGTAGTGGCTAGTGTTTTGTGTCTGAGGGATCTTATATGTTAGCCGTCACTATTTATATAGTGCACAATAAAATTTTTAATTAATTTTCATACAAGTGAATAAAATGTAAGCTGAGAAAGTAAAGTGAGAAATTTGGCTGTTGAAGAATATTGATTTGACATTCTTACTTAGTTATCATGGTATTAGAGGGACGATCCTGACCCAATATGAAATGCAAGATGAAAGGTGTTAAAGATCTATTTCGTGTAAGTAATCCCAACAGAATTGTTCCCTAAGAAGGGGCCTAGTTGACCTCATGTTGGAAGTCTGGTGAGGGCCCAACGAGGATATTGTGACCTATGCAGATTGCAAGATTAAAGTTGGCTCACATGGGAGGAAAATGTTAAGAGTATAACCCACATGTGAGTTAGGAAATAGTTACACCACATTGAAGAATTAGAGGGAGAATGACTAACATATAAATTGATAGGTTACTCCACCTATCACCAATTGATTTAAGGATAGAATCCTACCAACATTGTATATGGTCAAACTCTCCTCCGGCGTAGGTTTATATTAGGCCGAATCAAGTTTATCATGGTCTACCTCATGTTGGAACCCTACCGCACATGAATAGGGAGAGACTGGTGAGATTGAACTTGCTGTAAGATAACCAAAACCAAGAAGATCTAGTAGACTTTACAAAACACCTATATGGCAAACTCTCCTCCGGCGTAGGTTTATATTAGGCCGAATCAAGTTTATCATGGTCTACCTCATGTTGGAACCCTATCGCACATGAATAGGGAGAGACTGGTGAGATTGAACTTGCTGTAAGATAACCAAAACCAAGAAGATCTAGTAGACTTTACAAAACACCTATATGGCATCAAGATTATATCAACAGGTAACCAATGCATAAACATGAAACCGTTAAAAATTTAAAACACAATCCAAACCACCTCTACACCTTTTTTTTTGTTTTCTTTCTCAAACCCTTAAACATCATGAACTTAACAACTTTCAAAAGGGACCCTAGATGAGTAACAACTATGAATGAGGGCTTGAACGCTCTTGAGGAGAATCACACTTGTAATATTACTATATACCACCTGGGAAGAAACATATAGGAAGCAAATGGTTGTATAAGGTAAAGTAAAACTCAGATGGGAGCATTAATAGATATAAAGCAAGACTTGTAATCTTACATGGACAGAGGTATGAAGTAGACTATGACCAAACGTTTATCCCTGTAGCTAAAATGGCTACTGTCAGATCTCTTCTAGTTGTTGCATCTATTGAGGGGCAGTAGCAGGCCCAAGAATCGAATAATGGGGGTACGGATATTTTACCAAGATAAACAAATCTATAACTCATATTTCATCGTAACCCTTCTAAGGATGTGCTTCAATGACATTTCACAATATAATCAAGGACGCGCAAAAATTAATCCTCCCCTCTATCCCATAATAATATAGATAAAGTAAAAAACTATTTTCAATAAACAAATAAATGATGGTGGCATGACTTTTCTAGGCAAATCATGAAAAATATGGAATAAGAAATAGAAACAAGAATTATATTTTGAAAAACCCAACAAGGAAACAAGAACTAAATTGTGAGACGGAGCATGTAGAAGTAATTTTTTAATTGTATACCCAATTTGTATTTTCATGTTAAAATTGTTAAGTTAAAACAATCGGAAACTATATTGATAAAAGATATGACTAATGATTATGCTTTTATAGAATATGAAAACTACACAAGACTTGTAGCTCGTGGGATCTTTTTTTTTGGGAGGGGGCTCCCTCGCACATGACACTCACCCAATGGCCAAACAAGCACCCCAACCCTCCCTCCACCGACATTTAAATTTTTGCTTCCACCAATATTTGAATCTTGGTCTTCCATGTAAATAGGAAGCAACACCATTGGATCAAAGGGTCTTTGTAACTCATGTGATACAAGGGTGAAAATATATTATATATGAAGTATAAGTATATATTTCTTTCTTAAAATAAATAATACTCCTAATTATAATTTTTTAATACAGTAATAGAAAGAAATAATTAGACAATACAACAATTGATATATCATATCTATACTAATATATTAAACGGCGTGCGTAACAACGTCGATGCGCCACGTGGCACCCTCCTCCTGCCACAGAATTTCGCCACGTGTCTGTTAACCAACAAAGTCAAGTGGTCATTATTTTAAAAATAAATATGCTAAAGCTTGGGCTCGAACCCCTGACCTTATGTAAGGGTTTTCAAAGAATCACCATCTCATCTAACTTCTCTTAGTGATCCATGTTTCCACAGTTAATGTTATTAAACATATCCCTCGCATCCTTAAAAATAAATTAATTTGCATGTTCATCAAAATTAATTATGTATGCATGATACCATTTGAAGAGTAGTGTTGACCACTACAGTACTACCCCTAGGGAGTTTTAGTTCATGTAATCTATATACAATAAAAAAATTTAGAAATTGTGTAGTATAGGGTTTGATCCCAAGACCTCAAGTACATATACTAAAGTCTTAACCACTAGGCTAAGTTGTGTTTATTGTTATTATCATAAAGTATTATGTTAATAAATGAAATTTTTTATTACCCGGGGGATAGCCCGGGCCTAATAACTAGTATATTATGAAAAGATGTTTAGTAATACGAACTACTTTCCTTCTAGTTGGAATTTCCAACACGTATGCCAAAGTAGTATGTTTTCATGCAATGAAAATGTATAATAGAAGACCAGCATGCACGTTTCTTTTAAAACTGTAACATGCTAGCAATGTTATTGCATCAAAGTTCTTAAAATTGTGGAAAATAAAGAATTTCGTGCTACCTATTCGAACCACTGACCTCACAACAACATAAATGTATCATGTTCAACCCCACCAACCATCAAGGCAAGTGCTTCAAGTGGGGGTACAACTGTACCCCGTAGGTCCGCCAATGTTGAGGGGTGACACTTGCATCAAATGAATGTGAAAAATGCTTTCTTACATGGAGATTTACTGGAAAACTAGTTGATCTTGTCCCGATGTGTATTTGAAGTCTTCAAAAAATAGAAATGATATCTCGTATTTAAATGAATTTTTCTTCCACGAAGACCAACATGAATATTGTAGTGTAGTTGGTTAGTGCATTAACATATCAAAAGAGAGGTCATGGGTTCGAATCTTGAAACACACATTTTTATTGTTTAGTGTCTCATTTAATTGTGTGGGGGAGGGGAGAGTATCTGAGGCAGCATGACATTTGTTTGTCTTGGAATATATATATATACTAGTTTTCCACCCGTGCAAAAATGCACGGGAAGTTTATGTTTTTGATTTAATTTTGTATATCAAATAAGAATGTGTATATATTATGTTATGCATGGTAAAACACTGCAAGTCTGCATGTAGCATTTATTGAAGAGGAAACACGAAAAAAACCTGTATCTCAACGAAGTGAATGAACATCACAAATGAATTATTAAATGACAATAATAATAAAGTATTTTAAAAACATTTTGAACCACTTCTTTGTACTATACGTTTGTGGTAACATTTAGTTTTCACGTTCTTTATCAGCTACTAATGTTTTTCAAACCCTTTTTGCTAATAACTCTTGATATGACAAATATATCTAAAATTAATAATACGTCCCTCGAAATCATGGTGTATCTATATTTATATAATATGTAATGAAATAGTATAAACATAAAAGTAGAGCAGGCAACCAACATTTAATAAACAGGTTGAAATACTCAACCCTGACCCGACCTATTTGATAAACGAATTACCCGTTTAACCCATTTAATCATAATTATTATTAACAAAAAATTAATTATTTTCTTAAAAGTATATATGAGAGAGTTCATTGTTGAAAGTATACATGTTTAATATTTCTTATAATAATTGTGACCAATTTTAGCAATATTTATTTTTTAAACCAAATTTTAGATTTATCAATATATTTTTCGAAAATTTCTACATATATGAAAGTTAATAAAGTCAAAGCATGTCAATTTCGAGTCGAAAATGTCAACCTTAACCTACTTGTTTAATCAATGGGTTAGAAAATCGGTCAAAGTTTCAACCCTAACCTGCTTATTTTGGGTTAGGTTCGGGTCGTATTTCGTATTGAGTTAGCTTTTGCAAACCCTACATAAGTAGTGACATTATAATTTACCCTGTATAGTAAATGTAAATTAAAAAAAAATTAAAGAGAAAATACATTTTTCAATTTAATTTATTAAAAAAATAACCTGTAACTCATCTTATCAAATAGACAATAAATTTCATTTATATTGTAATATATAAATGAATATATTGTAATGTATAAATGTTTCTTCTAATATATACCTAAGAAATGAATATAGAAATATCAGTTATTAATGTTCTTCAAACCCTTTTTGCTAATAACACTTGATATGACAATATATATTTAAAGTTATATAATACGTCCCTTAAAATCATGGTGTATATATTTATATAAATATGTAATGAAATAGTATAAAAATAAAAGTAGAGCAGGCAACCAAGTTGGGCTGGCAATCAGTTTAGGTTTGGTTGGATTTGCGTTTGGGTTTACTAAACATTTAATAAACAGGTTGAAATACTCAACCCTGACCCGACCTATTTGATAAACGAATTACCCGTTTAACCCATTTAATCATAATTATTATTATACAAAAAGTTTCATGTATATTGTAATATAATAAGAAATATTATTGTAATGTATAAAATTTTCTTCTAATATATACCTAAGAAATGAATATAGAAATATCCTACACGATATTATGATCTAGTAATGAGAATTGTATAAATAATTAAAATGGGTTTAACCTTAAACAAAAGAATTAAATGGGCTTGTTATCTAAAATGATATGATATTGTATTGAGAATAGTCTAAAATTAGCTTACAACCCGTGCGATGCACTACACTGAAATATAAATTATATATAATAATCAGTATTATTGTTACTATTATCCATATAAATGATTAAATGGTACTAAGCTAAAAGCACATACATTGCTTAGGTTAATTTAATTAACTTAAAGTGACATTTAGTGGTCAAACTTGCTTTAAGCTCACATAAATTTTCTTACAATGAATCTAATTGTTTATATCAATATTGTTACGTATTAAAAAAAATATCTATTCCCCCTAGATAGCATGGTCTTCATTTGCGGGTCAGCAAAATATGTGCTGATAATTAATATCATAACATATATCTAAGAAAAAATATGAAAACCCAAAATGTTTCAATTTAGAAATTGAAAATTTGTGATATTTACATCAGAATCACGAAGTGATCATACACAACTAAATATTGAAATAATTTAAGAAAGATATAAATGAGAAATAAAAGATTAGATGGCTTTTAAAATTTGTTACTATTGACTTGTGAAATAATTTACATCTTGACTATTTGAGAAATAATTTATATTAAGATTATATGGACCCGTGCATAATGCACATGATTTTTTTTTAGTTTTCAAATAGTTTTTTATTTCAAAATTATTGGAATGACTACATTTAAAATTGAAAGATTATAAATTGTAAATTTATATTTCATGCTATAATCTTTTCATTAGGACTGTCAAAATTAAAGCTGATCCAATATGATAACCTGACTTGAATCTAACCTGAAAATTTCGAATTTGGTTAAAATTTTCGACCTGAAAAAAAAGATGGGTCAGCCCAACCTGACCAGAAAAAATAATGGGTTAGGTTCAAGTTGAATTTTTGAACCTCAAAACAACCCGAATAATCTGACTTTGAAGGGGGGTCAAATTCAAGGCAGACCAAATTATGTTTTCTAACTTGTATTAGACCAAACTCGTTTCTTGAATATTCTAAATTTGATTAAGTTGGCATATGAATTCAAGGCTCACTCAATATGTTGAATTATTGCAATGATTAAATTTAAAGTCAGGTCATTTTGGGTTGGTTTTCGGGTCAACCTGAAACCGAAAAGGTCGTCAAATTCTAATTTTCGACCTGAAATCAGAATCAAGTCAAGTTTGGATTAGGGGTAAGTGACCCGAAATAGAAATCAAGTGAACTTGAAATTAATCCAACTCGAACTTATTACTACCCCTACATTATTAATGTAGACAAATGACACGTAAAGATAATTATTGTATACTACAATAATATCTAATAATAATGTACTCTACTGGAGTAATAATTAAGCAATATAAAAATTTGTGAAAATTATCAATCCCGCAACTCCGAAATAAATTGTCTACATTATAAATCAAAACTACGACTACGGGTAAATTACATAAATGGTAATGTAAAATGGTAAGTTATATCAATATTAACATTTTTTTTTTTTGAAAGAGTATATCAGTATTAACATTTTTTATTATTAGTTAGCAACCTTGCCGGAATTATAACGAACTAATATGATTATAAAGCAATTCCATTTGCTGAGTTAAACTTACCAAATTTATAAGATTGCAATTGATCCATTTTACACGTGGCACTAAAAAAATGAGAATAAGTATAGTGATGACATGTGGCGAAATGAGTAATAGTCTGACACATAAGCAATTTTAACTTTGCTTTATATATATATATAGATATATAGGGGCAAGATCACATGAGAATGCTCCTTACATGAGAAATGAGAATAAATCTCAACCACACGATTGGATTAGAGTTACAATACTTGTTCATTAGAGTTATACCCACCTAAAAAATTTAGAGCAAAAAAAAAACATTCAAATTTTGAATTTTTTTTTTCTAATATTCTTTTTTTTTTGGAATTATATCACTCTTTCATTAGAGTTACATTACTTATCATAAGAGTTATAGCGTGTCAATATCATTCTCATTTCTCATGTAAGTATGCATCCTCATATGAACTCACTTCTATATATACATATATATATATATATATAATATATATATAATATATATATATATATATATATACATATATATACATATATACATACATATATTATATATAATTATATATATATACATATAGATACATATAGATACATATATATATAGATATATCACATATATATATATATATATATATATACACACATATATATATAATTATATATATATACACACATATAAAATATATAATATAATATATATATATATATATAATATATATATATATATATATATATATATATATATATAATATATGCATATATATATACATATATACATCATATATATATATTATATATATATACACATATATATATATATACATATATATATACATACATATAACATACATATATACATAATATATACATACATATATACATATATATATACATATATACACATATATATACATATATACACATATATACACATATATATACACATATATACACATATATATATACATATATACACATATACATATATATATACATATATACATATATATATATATATATATACATAGATATATATATACATATACATATACATATACATATACATAATATATACATATATATATATATATATATATATGTATAATTATAATATGTATATGTATATATATATGTATATATAATATATGTATATATGTATATATATATAACATATATATATAATATATACATATATATATATATCATATATAAATATATATTACATATATATATAATACTAACATATATATATTATTATATACATATATATATATATATATAATCCAAGACAAACAAATGTCATGCATATCTTGGGTTAAGATCACATAATTATAGTGGAAGTAGGAGATACAAGCAATAAACATGGAGCTTCTCACAGTATGCAAGCTTGTCAAGCCCTTTATGAACTTAGGCAAGATCTAAGGTAATGGTTTGCCAAGCTAGGTTGTGCCCTAAAAGAGCTTGATTGGCTCAGTCAAAATTTGACTACTCTATTTTCATAAAAGAGAAACATAACAACTTGTTAGTGATATTGGTATATGTGGATGACCAGGGCCGTCTCATGGAATATGGAGGCCCTGTGTTATTTATCAAAATGGGGCCCTTCAAAAAAAATTATAATGAAGAAATTATAATTTTTTTATTATTATTTATCATAAATCGTTCCTTACAATTTGATAAATAAACCAAAACTAAAAAAAAAATCTAGTAGGATCTTTTATTTAAACAAAGCCATCCTTCTAGCATTCTTTGAAGCGAAATCGTCCACCAAATCTTCGTAATCAACTTTTTCCATAATATCGTTCTCTATCGCTATCAAGGCTAGTCCATTTAGTCTTTCTTGTGACATTGTAGAACGCATATAGGATTTCAGCAATTTCAACTTTGAAAAACTTCTTTCTGCAGATGCAACAGTAACAGGAATAGTCAACATGATTCTATATGCAATAACTAAATTAGGGAAAAAATCAAGATGTTTTACAAACTTTAACATATCTAAAGGACCCAAGTCTTCATTGGGCAAACATTCTTTAATCATTTGCAACTCGAAATACAATTCAACCCTATCAATATCAGATTGTCCATCTTTTTCCATTGCTTTTTCCAAACCTCTACAATAAGACCTTAGACTCTCATCATCAAAAGAATATAGCTTTTTAGAACTAAACAAGAATCCAAAAATATTTTCATATTCTTGATATTGTTCAAATCTCTTATTAAGAGAAACAAGAGCTTGATCAACAATATATAAGAAATAATTGACTCTGAATGATTCTTCTGGAGATTGGGAAGATTGAGAAGCAACAGATGAAGTATTAGTTGAATTCTCATCAAAAAAACATTTTCTTTCTAATGACACGCTTTTCACGAAAAATAGGATCAATATCCATTTCAATTGCAATTTTTTTTGCTATTTCCAAGGCATCATGAAAACCGCTTTCTCTATATTGCTCAAAAAACAAAACCAACCCTTTTATTTTTTCAATAGCAACATCTATAAGCACATCCTTTGATTGTAAATTCTTACTAACCAAATTAACAGCATATAATATGTCAAACCAGATAATAATTGCCATCAAAAATTCAAAATCACTCAACTCATTTGTCGCTAGAGATTTAGCTTCACTTCTTATTTTAGAATCATTATCATTTTCTCCTACTTGAATTAAAGCTTCTCTTATTTCGAGCATTTGAAACCTTATAGCTCTAACACTACAATGCGACTCTCCAACGAGTGGATGACAATGACTTAGGAGTCAATCCTTTTACATTATCTTTTAAAATTTGCCATCTTTTTGTAGAGCATGCAAATATTGTGTAGATACGTTGTATGATACCAAAAAAATCTCTGGCTTTGACACAAGTATTAGCCATATCACACAAGCTAAGTTAAGACTATGACAACCACAAGGAGTATAAAGGGCCCGGGGATTTATATCTAAAAGTTTTTTTTGTACTCCTTGATGTTTTCCCTTCATATTAGATCCATTGTCATAGCCTTGTCCTCGAATATTATCTATATCAAGATTAAGATCTTTCAACTCATTTTGTAAAACATCAAAAAGTCCTTGACCACTTGTATCATTCACATTCAAAAACCTAAAAAAGACTCTTCAATTATAATAGAACTCGAAGCAAATCAACATATCTTAATATTAATGACATTTGTTCTTGGTGACTAATATCAGGAGTGCAATCAAGGATTACGGAGAAATACTTTGCTTGTTTTTATTTTCTTAATGATTTCAGTTTTAATGGCAGAACCAAGCAAATGTATAATCTCATTTTGAATGTTATGACCAAGATAGTGAATATGTATTTCATCATTGCTAATGCGCTAACATGTTCATTAACAACTAGATCAAACTCTGTCAGCATTTCAATTAAGCCCAAGAAATTACCATTACTCTTTTGGTATATTTTCTCATTTGAACCACGAAAGGCTAAGTTATGTTTTGCAAGAAATTTTACAACTGAAATTATTCTTACTAAAACTTTTTTCCAATGCTCTTTCTCTTTTTTAATCTGTTTTTGAGTCACTTTGTCAATAGTCTCATTTTTTTGAAGTCTTACACGCAAATCATACCAAGTTGCCATATTCTTAAAATGTTCCATACTTGTCTCATGCTCTTTAAGTCTTGTACTAATATGAGACCAATCACCAAAACCTTCATTAATTAATTGACCTCTTCCATGACCCTTTTTAAAAATTTTACAGCAAAAACAAAAAACTTTGTCAAGCTCTTTTGAATAAACAAGCCATTCTCTATTACATCTTTCTCCATTGGACAAGATTCTAGTATATAAAGTCATAGAAAATCGCTTAGATAACTTATCTTTAGGACCTTTTATAATAGACAAGTCTCTTTTGGGTCCTTTTTCTACTAACACTTCGATCATTTTAGAATTAAGAGCATCCCAATTTCGTGGATCGAATACATCAAGGCCAAATTGATTGTCATTACTTTCATTGAAGCCATGATTATTTTCATTCACAACATTATCAGTTTCAATGGGATTATCTTTATTCGGACCATTATCACTTTTAGCATGAACATCATTTTCATTACCACCAATATCATTCTCATTCGGCACATTAGCATCAAAAGGTACATTATCTCTATTTAAAGGCACATTATCATTAGGAATAACACAATCATCCAAGGCTACTTCATCATTCACAACCACATTATTATTACTTTGAGTACCTACATGTGATTCTTTCACAACAAACTTATCAAGAGCTCCTCTTTGTGATTGAGTAAGCTCTTCAATTCTCTTTTTCTTTTTACGTTTTTCATAGCCACAATCATACTTCCTAATTTTGGAGGCATGATAGAAATAATTAAATTAAATGATATGCGACAAGAAAGAAAGAAACAACCTGTACTCCAATCTTTTCAATTTCCTTTTTGCAATCTCATTATTGGAAAAAAAATCTGGTTTAGCAAGAAAAACCAAGCAAACTAATTTCAGATTGTATTGAAATTATTAAAGTCTTACACATTATAGAATAATAGAATGTACGGCAATACAGAAAAATATACGGCAATACGCTGATACACATAATTGAATTACAGTCTACCGATAACAGAATATACACAATGCAGTCTACCGAAAATCAAATCTGGCAGAATTGAATTACAGTCTACAGAATTAAAGTCCTATGCATTATAGAATCACACAATGAACCAGAAAATTACAGAATTATTGCAAACAAAACACGCAAATCATGAAATCGAAAATTGCAGAAAATTAAAATTATAAGAACATTAAGAAGTACATATTATTAATTTTGATTTTAATTATAAAAATTCAGAATTGCTAAATCAAATTTGGCAGAATTGAATTACAGTCTACACAATTAAGGTCCTACGCATTATAGAAGTATATAATGAACCAGAAAGTTATATAATGTACGCAGAAATCAGAATTGCAAACAAAGCACACAATCATGAAATCGGAAATTGCAGAAAATTAAAATTATAAGAACATTAAGAAGTACATATTATAAATTTTAATTTTAAATTATAAAAATTCAGAATTGCTAAATCAAATGTGGCAGAATTGAATTACAGTCTACAGAATTGAGGTCCTACGCATTATAGAATTACATAATGAACCAGAAAATTACATAATGCAAGCAGAAATCAGAATTGCAAACAAAGCACATAAATCATGAAATCGAAAATGGCATAAAAAAAAGTTAATTTACCTTAAAAGTGAAGACTTTGATGATAAATTAGCCCACAAATTCTTGATTTTTCACCTTCGAACTAACGAACTCCCACTATCAAATTCGCGACTTTGTTCGAATTTTTTTTTTTTTGAGGATAAAAGAAATTGAATTCTTGGATATGAGTTGAGTGGGTTTGAATATGAATCGCAAATAAATAGCAAAAAAAATTCTTCCCGTTAGATATCTCCATTTTAGGTGGTGTTCTTGATGGAAGGAGTAATGAAATTCAGAATTTTTTTGCTAAAATTATGGAAATGAGATATTTTCAGAGTAAAGAGAGTGTATTTTAATTATAATTTGGCAAGTTAGAATAATTTCAGCAATATTTTAGAGATTTTGATTTATGAAGATTGAAGAGGAGAGAGAACGGTGGAGAAGATCAGAAGAATGAAGATGGAAAGTAATCTTTCTCTTCTTGAAACTTGCTGCATGCGTGTAGATTGTACAGTTGTAAATTTTTTTTTTTTTTTTTCCTTTTCTCCTTTCATTAGTCAACCAAAATTGGGCCCCAAATTTGTGAGGCCCTGTTCCACAGAACCGGGTGTACCGGTATTGGGCCGGCCCTGTGGATGACCTTTTCTTGCAGGAATACCTTGAAGGAATACATGAGACTAAGGACAACATTTTCTTATGAAGGATATGAGAATACTTAGGTATTTTCTTGGAATTGAAGTAGATTACTGCAAGGAGGGGATATTTATATCTGAGAGAAAGTATATTGAAGATTTGTTGTCTGAATATGGTATGCTTCGACCTTAGAGTTGCCTATGGATAGCCACAACAAGCTCACTACTCACTTAGGAGAACATATTCCTCATCATGTGATCTACCAATTGATTGTTAGGAAGCTTATCTACTTGACCTTGACTAGACCTAATATAGCCTATACCGTGCATGTATTAAGAAAATTTATGCATCATCCTGCTGACATTCATCTCTAAGCAGCTAAAAGGGTATTGAGATACCTAGTCAGATCTCCTACTCAAGGAATCCTTCTTGCCAACACTTCTAGTGCTTAGTTGGAGGCATTATCTGATATATAGTGACTAGGTGGTTGTGCATCCACTAGAAAATCAAATAATGGATATCAAATCCTTCTTGGCAAGTCACCTATCTCTTGGAAATCCAAGAGATAATATGTGATGGATAGGAGTAGTGCAGAAGCAAAATACATGTCTATGGCCCTCACTCTCCATGAAGTTATGTGGTTAAAGTAGCTGCTGAAAACTTAGGATTGAAATCTCTTGGAAATACTCCTATGCACTGGCAAGTGCATATATGTCTATATTTTTGGTCCCTAGAGTAAGTCTTATAGTTGTCTTCTATGTGTTATTTTATATTTTTATTGACTTCTAATAACGGTAGGTTATTTTTTTTTGGTAAAAATGTAAGCTTGTGTATTACCAAAAAAGAAGCCCAAATATAGGGCACACCAACAACATTCAAGTGAGCTAGTATATAGCTCTAGCAACACTCCAAAGCATAACTACAAACAGCAGACCTTACACATTCAACTATTGCAGCTAACACCTTTCTTATATAGTCCATTTTACATCAACACTTGTCTGAATTCTACACAGGACATCAATTTGAATATCTTTCACAACAAATTCAAGCCTTCTAACTGCTTCATGCCAAAGAGCATGATTTCTGCATCTCCAGATGTGATACACAAGGGCAGAATGAATAGCATAATCCACCTTTTGTTTCTTCTTCTGTCTAAACTTTCTTCCCCATCTTTTCCAGCTAGTTTATAGATGTTCATGTGTATACTTCTTTAGTCCAATACAATTCATGATGCCCTGAAAAACACTACTGCTAACTGGGCATCTGAAAAACAAGTGAGAGCATGTTTCAGCTTCTTATCTGCAGAGTAAACAAAGATCATCTGAACACACACCAACCTTTTTTCAGTCTATCCATAGTCTTGAGTTTGCCTAGCATTGCAATCCAAGCTATTAATCATGATCATAAAACATACTTCGAAGGGGAACGGGTGTTAGCAGTAGACGTTACATGAATTCCTGCTTAACAACCTTGATAGCCAGGGGAGGCTTGTGATATCCTTTATCTTCTTTAATCTAATCAAGAATAGTTTTATTAATGAATGTTTCATTATTTAGCTTTTAAGCCTAAACATTAGTTAGAGCTTATTAAGGTCGTAACGCTCATTATTTTGTCATAAAGGTCTCAGTAAAGGTCATTATTAACTTAGTCGTTAACAACTTTTTAAGATGACGCTTTAAACAACTAATTAGGTGAAATAACTCCTTTAGTTATACTTTTCGAATTATCGAAGCATTATACTTAAAGTTATATTAATACATATCATATAACCATTTGAAAGTATATTATTATTATAAGAGTTCATAATTAATCATCAATTAATCGTCTTATTATTAAACTAAGCAAGTTTCTTACTATACTAGAACCACTAACATTATTATAATATTATTTAGGAAAATTTGTCAAAAACCACCTTTTATAATCACTTTTTTGTGAGAAACCACCTTTTAAAAAAAATTGGTTAATTAGCCACCTTTTTGGTTCTTTTTTTTGTTGGAAGCCACCACTTGTCGGAATCCGGCATTGACCTTGATTTTCCGGCGTTGACCATCGGATTTTCGCCATTTTTTTTTCCAGATTTTCGCCATTTTTTCCACCTAAGATGTCAGGGGATGCGAGGGAGTGATGGACTTAGGTTTGGGAGGGTAGGATGGTCGTGGGGGTGTTTTCCGGCGGGTTGTGAGGGAGGTGGTGGTTGTCGGGGATGCGAGGGGGGAGGGGGGGTTGCCGGGGATGCGAGGGGGGAGGTGGGAGAAAGATAAAGGAGGAAAAATGGCGAAAATCTGATGGTCAACGCCGGAAAATCAAGGTCAACGCCGGATTCCGGCAAGTGGTGGCTTCCAACAAAAAAAAGACCCAAAAAGGTGGTTAATTAACCAAATTTTTTTAAAAGGTGGTTTCTCACAAAAAAGTGATTATAAAAGGTGGTTTCTGACAAATTTTCCTATTATTTAATCACTTAAAACTAATAAATCAAGCTATCTTGTTATTATAAGTGAACTTAAGTATTAGTGAAGTAATAAGAACTTATACTCAAAATATAATTAACAAGCTTATTGAATTAGTTTTAATTAACTCAACTAGTTTAGTAATCATGAAATATAGGCCAATAATAGTTTTTAGGAATTAAGTCAAGTGGTCTAATTAAACAAACTACTTCAGTCTGTAAAACAAGTTCAAAACATCCTTTTAGCCCAACAACATAATAAATCAATTTTTTTTGTCACTTAAGTTTAGTTTACCATAGGTTTATCCTAGGCCCAACACAAATTCTAACTAGCAGAGGTAATTGGGCTGGATTAATAAACTTAAAACAAATCAGAATTTCTTTGCAAGAAGAAGGGGGCCATTACCTCTGCTACTAAGAGCAAGGGCGACAACGATCGAGACGAGAGGGTGGCTCCGGCAAACGACGGCGACGAGCGGCAATGGCGGCGAGGAACGACGTCGGTCCCCGGCATCGGTGGTGTCCCGCGATACATCCACCCGTGTAGAGGAGCGACGAGACAGAGGAGAGGACGCGAAAGTGCGAGTGGAGCTCTGGCGAGCTGCGGGTGGCTGGCAAGTGTCGTACAAGTGACTGGCGGCTGACTTGGCGTCATGCGAGCCGGTCGGCAGACAGTGGTGGTGGTGTTTGAAATCCGAAACAGAGGAGGGAGAGAGAAAGGAGTTTTCTTTTTGGGTTTCTTTGGGTCACGTTTTCCGGCGAATTGTTGACTGAAATTTGTGGTGTTAGTAAGGTGGTTCGTAGATGGTGGTGAAGTGAGAGGTGAGAGGATGAAGTTTGTAAAATTGTTGTGTTCTTGGTGATGGATTTTATGGCCATTTATCGGGGAATTAGGAACACTAATTCAGTAGTTGGGAAGGAAGGAGTAAATATTTTGAATTTCTGACTTGGGGAAGGAGATGGTAGGATGACAGGTTTTTAGTAGAGGAAAAAGGATGGAGGGTGGTGGCATGTTTTCCAAGTGCCCATCGAAGAGGGAGGAAGAAGGCAAAAGTAATGACGTAGTTGACCATGGAAGCTTTTTCTCTTTTTCCTTTTTATTTTGTAACCAAAAATCAGAAAATTTACTCTACTCTTCTTCCACTTCACGTGGCTTTGCAAAATTTTGGTGAAATGTTGGTATTTAGTGCTTTAGTGATTTAACAACAAAACTAACCTTCTTGTTTAATTCGTGAAATCGTAAAATATAAATTATTGTCACTTAGTTATTAACATAATTTAAGTTGGTAAATTTTGTATTCGTTAGATTGTATTTTGCTTAATTAGTGAAACGATAAAATAAAATATATTTTTTAACTACTTATTATAGTTAATTATTTAATTACTTAAACACGTTTAAGTTGTTAGGATATTACAATACCCCTGCTTAAAGAGGTGGTCATGTGTAAGACGCACTTTAGTCTCAAGTTAGGAATAAGAGAACAATGTCATGGTTGGGTAGGTTTGCTTATGACTACGATCCAACACTATCGCTCCGAAAGCATTTTGTAAGGACAAAGCGCAAACCCCCCTAGGGATGACCTCACACATAGAACATGTGCTAATGAGGCAAGATAGATTGTCCTTATGGTGGCTTATCAAAAGTCATGCACATGCAAAACTGCATATTATTCAAAGGCATAAAAATAAGAATGAATCATGTTTTTCAAGTTTCACACACTTAATTAAAAAAATTAATTTTTTAAAAATCCTCCCCAGTGAAGTCGCCAAATTGTAGACGTATTGTTATTGCGCCTACACGGTATGAGCGCGTATTATATTTGACTACCCTATTGTTAAGGTTTTATTGAAAATTATTTTGAAAGAAGTTGCCAACAATTCTTTTTAGGAATAATCATAAACCTAATTGGATATATGAAAATGTAGGGACAAATTAGGGTCTTATCCAATGTAGATTTCCACGTCATGACTCCATGGATGGTCAAAGTGAACCAAAGATTCAGTTCGGGGGTGAAGATACAAATATAGTCAGGAACTATATTGCCCATTACCGACCTCTATTATATAATCGATTCATTACAGATTTTATGCCGAAGAATAATCATATAATATTTTATATACCCTAAAATTATTTAGTCTAAATTATTCAGGGTACACATAAAAAGACTAATTTCAGTGATAAGTTATTATACAATCAATTTGCAGGGAAGCTAACAGGTTGTCCAAATTAATTTGATTAATGATAGGGCAATTCTTTAGGTCTTTGATTAGCAAAAATAACATATGGATGATAAAAACCATGCAGGACAATTATATAATATGAATAGAATGACCAGGCAGGCATATAATATACAAAAGGCATGAATAATATGAACATAAAATGAAGTATAAAAATGAGATTAGAATGTATAAAGGCGCGATTTTTATATTAAATATCTACATCATGAAAAAAACTGTTAGTAACTTCAATATAAAATTAGAGAATTTATTTAAGGATCCTTAGGATTATACCTATACGGTTAAGATTGAAGAGAGCAACGATCTTTAGGCGGAGCAGTCGTGCAACCAAGAACGCGGTGATTAGGATTTGATTGGAAGTATTAGAGTATTTGAGTATTTTGGAAGTCGAAGTGTATTCGCAGGTATTCAAAAGAATTTTTGTATTCGAAAAATAATAATGAAAAAGTCATCTTTGATTCGGAAAGTCATGAGTATTTATAAGAAGAACAAAATTGCGCATGCGCTTGACGCAGGACTCTGAATGAGTCAGAAATCCACGTGTCAGGTGCAAATTAGTGCACCTGGCACATGCGGACAGAGCTGTGCTAGGCGCGGGTTGGTGCACTAGGCGCACCAACCTGGCTCCTGGCGAGCCTTTGCCAGCTTTATTTGAAACACGTTTTAAAAGATTTATTTTATCTTTTGAGTATGGATATACATCTGATCTTACGAGATACAATCTGATTTTAACTTATAAAAAATATCTTTTGAAAATATTTATTTATTAAAATAAATTAATTAATTATCAACTAAGTGGGCTTTTCAAAGAAGTGGGCTCAAATATAATTAATTATCATGAATAATCAATTGGACTTTAGAATATTATTTCGTAACACAATTTTGGAGTGGTTCTTTAGCTTGCTCTTCCGTTGGATCGTGCCGACTAATACTGCGATATGTTTCATAATTGGATCCTTAAATGGGGAGACACGATTATCTGCCTACACTTGTGTAGGTATAAGCAAGTAAAGATGCAAGGAGGTATGAGCGAGAGACATCAAGAAACAAACGAAGAGATTTTGGCCAAGGATCAATGAGAAGAAAGAATAATCGAAGGACGGGCTAGTCCAACTCGTCCGGATAATCTATGCAGGGCAATTCATGAGATTTATCGGACGGACAAGTAATTCTCAACCTGACTCCCGAGTTTGGTCTGGTTTACAAAAACCCTTATTTTGTTGCTTTATTTTGTCGGGGGCTTTCATGTAATTATGCTTAGACATTGATTGTACTATTTAATCAGGATTTTTTGTCATTATTAGGGACATTATTCTTCACAAACTTTTTTTTAATCTATACTTAGTCTTCAATAATTTATGCTTAGTCTTAAAGCTTACAAACCTAGGACATATTAACTAGATCTTGAAGTTTTGATAGATACAATTTCAAAATTTTAATGAAAAGTTCTTACTTTTCCATTGATTTTTGAATGATTCTCTTGCTTTTTCATTTTTATGGTTATTTATTTGGTATCTTCTTATTATTGTTTGATTTAGTAAATTACCTCTTTTTCCAATAATAATGGATTTATTGCTATTGTTTTCTTAGAAATCTATTGATGTCCATAGATACACCTAATTGTCAAATCTGCAACAACATGGCTCCAAAATACCGCAATAATTCAATATTAATAATGTACTATTGGTTTGAACCTTTAGGTCAAGCTTAGGGATTTTGCATTGGTAAAAATTGAGAGATTCACTTGATTTCTTAATGGATGTTTAATTGATAAATCATCACTTATGCATTTAATATGACTCCCTTGGTGAAGGATCTTTAGATGAAGCCATGAATAGAGGTGAAAATTATTCGGATAACAATTTAAATCTATAACAATGCAAACCGAATTAATCATTTGCATTATACTTAAACTATATTCATTTTACATTTAGATCGAGTTTTTCTAAAATTTTGGATTTTCGTATTGTTTTGCATGGTGGGTGATTGGTTCCAGAATTCTAATATAATCGAATAACAAATAAGCTCAATATTATATATTTGTATAAATAGCTTTAGGCTTAAATGCTTTTGATAATGTTTGGGTTTGCATTAAATATTAGTTGAACTGAATTTTTACAGGGTCTTACAAATTACTTCTATTATCGGATATTTAATTTTGACACTTGCGCCTTAATTATTTCATCAAAAGGTTAGAGTTTAAATTTTGGATATATCGGATTGGATCCAATCTAGTGTCTGAAAATACGGATTTGATTGGTTTGGAGTCAAACTTTGTGGTTCGGATTCGGATTGGGAAATTAAAATCCAAATCTTGTTCAGATTGATGTCATGTAGACGCTCTGACTTCATCTACATGTCCGGACATCGGCTCCTTATTAGACCCTTACAATGTCATTTCCTTGAGTGGACAAGACCATTTTCATCTATGTTTTAAAGGCATGTCCAAATTGATATTGTTAGATAAAAAAGAACAATCGATAGTGTGGAACTGCACCTACAAGTGAAAGCCTTCTACATGTCATGGGAGAGGAGACAAGAAAAGGTGATTGGAAATAAATATGTTATCAACTAAGAAATTCACATTGTCATCTAGGCATGACTAGGGTTGTGCACATTTGGACTGGGACCAGATTTCGGATCGGAACCATAACGGAACGGACCATGAAAACTTGGAATTCTGGGTTTCCGATCCGGTTTCAAAACATGAATTTTCCGTCTCGGGCCAAAATGGACCAGATTTTTTATTTTTTGTAAAAATAGCTTTAAAGGTTAAGAAAAAGTTTAAAACCTAGAAAAGCTAGAAAGTTAAAACCTCATTTTTATTGCCTTTAAAATTATTGCTTTTAAAATTATTAGTCTTTAATCTATCGAATTTATAAACATGTTTAAACCTAAGCAAAAAAAGATTTTTCTTAATGAAAAAAAATTCAAATTCTAGTCCGTATCCGTCCCAAAAAATTTCAAATTTCGGTTCAATCGGTTCGGTCGGTCCTAGACCAATGCACACCCCTAGGCATGACTGTCACGATGTTCGTATTGGACACGACGACCAAGACGTCCACCAACGCCTTGAATCACTTCGATGATACTATTGGCTTGTCATCATTCCTGCAAACCTTCCACAACAATAGTTGGAATGCTATCACATCTGTTTTTTGGAAATCGTTAGAATAATGTGTATGAAATCGATTATTATTAGATCGAAGACCCCAGGGTGAGTGCCAAATTGTTTTGGAAAAATTTTGCCAAGGGGCCAATTTGCCTATGGAAACAAGACATCGATCTTAGTAACTCAATTGAAGTGTAAAATTATTTATTAATGGAGAATTTACTAGAGTAGAATACATTGATGTAGACGATAAAAGTGACATGTAACATCCAACCATTCTCTACTTTATAAAATACCTTTTTCCCACAAAACATAGAAGAATTACCAAGGTATTATCGCCCGTGTGATAACGTATCGGCTTACTCTTTGCAGCGGAAAATAAATAATGTACTTGAAATCATTAATTAAGCTTAAAAGATAATTTAATGTCTAAGAACCATAATGTCCTCAACTAAGTCAACCATAAAGTCAACTCCGAAATCAAACCAAACATAAAAGGTAAACCAATGAAACATAATTAAATCAAAATTATAAAGAGTATTAAAAAGAGACCAAAACATCAACACTCCGAATTGTCTTCCCAAAGTCCCAATGAATGCATCATCTTCAAACCTGAAATGGTCAATATTATATTGATCTTGAAAGACTTCTCACCAAATAGGATCATTGTTGGATCAATAAGGCACAACAATGATCGACGACACACTAAAAAGCACGTAATCAACAAAGTTGTGTACCTAGATAATGAATAAAATACATAACCTAACATAAAACACATAACCCAACCAAGCAAGGCGGCAGTCGAGAGGAAGAGAGAGAGAGCAAGGGGAGGGTTGTGTGAGAGAAGAGAGAAAATTAGGGTCTAGGGCTTAGAAAAATTTGTGAGGGAGTAGTGTATTTATAGGTTTCCATTAGAGTCCAAAGGCTAATGGGCTTGCTTGTTTAGTTATAATAAAAGGTGATAACATGAAAATAATACAAAAGGTTTGGGCTCCTCTAATCCAATATTAAATTCATTTATACTACTACTCAAACTTATTTAAATTAATTGGTGACTCTTAAAGTCCATCTTAAAAATAATTTAAATAGTTTGACTATTTAAAACATTAAATAATCATTAACTCTAAAATAGTCAATACTCAAGAATTTAATTATTTCAGTACTAAAAATACTTATAAATATAATTTAAATATATTTTAAAATTGCTAAAATTGTGGGGATTACAATCTACCCCTCTTAAAAGAAGTTTCATCCCGAAACTTGGCGTGAGAACTCTTACAGTTTCAAAAATTTTACTCAAATCCTCCATTTGAAAGTACTTGTGTCAAGACATGTGCCCACTTTAACGATCCTAAAACCACTTGTTTCACTACAGGACACATTTTTCGAAGCAGAAAACCAATTTAATTTACCAAAAAAAGCATAAAAATACATAAAAACACCATAAAATAAGGCAAAAAGCGCAAAATTCTATCGCATTCTACCCCTCTTAAAGATATGAGTTACGCCCCCGTAACTCACCTCAATGAAGAATTCCGGAAACTTCTTCTTCATTTCATATTCGGCTTCCAAGTTACCTCTTCGGACTCATGGTTAGACCAAAGCACTTTCACGATACTCAGATCCTTATTGTGTGTACTCTATCCAAGATTTTTACAGGACTTTCCTCATACGTGAGGCTACTATCTATGTGGATTCTTTCAGGTTCCAGAAAATGATTCTCATTAGGTATATATCTCTTAAGTTGAGAAATGTGAAATACATCATACATGTTCTCAAATTCCATTTGTAAAGCCAACTTATAGGCTACCTTTTCAACTTTTTGCAAAATCTCATTTAGGGTAACGTACTTGGCACTTAGTTTGCTCTTCTTACTAAATCTCATCACACCTTTCATCGATGATACCTTCAAGAACACCTTATCACCAACAGCGAATTCATCTTCCCTTCTCTTCAAATCAGCTTAACTTTTCTACTTATCTTGGACAGATTGAATTCTAGCTTGAATCAACTTCAACATTCCCAAATAATTTTCTCACTCTGAGTAAGATATTTTCCACCCTAATTTACTCACAAGAATTATCTTTATTCCTCAATTATTTCTTCTAAATTCTAAAATAAATAAGTTATTCAACCAACTCAATCCAAAAATCCATAATGTACTATTTCTTACTTAATTCCCATAAAGTAACCTTACTAATAACCTCAAATAATTCTAATTGAAATTATAACCAAATAATAGTACTCTTACATATCCTTCAATAAATTATCAAATTCACAAATTACCACTAGTACAAAGTTGGTCTAAGGTAACATGTAACACTTTTTAAAATTCAAGTTTCTCGAATATGTATGTAATACCTTGGTAGCACTTTATTAATATGTAACACCTAATGTAACACTTTTTCTATAAGTAACATTTTCATGTAGCATTTTTAAAATTGAGTAACATTTCGATGTAACACTTTATAAAATGTAACACTTTGAAGTAACACTTTGATATTTGTAACACATTTAAAGTAACACTTTAGAATAGGTTTCCTTTAAGAGTATAAGTATTTTTCTTTTTGAAAATTAGTAAAGTAAAGTTTTTATTATTAATTTATTTTGGGGGAGTAATCCCAAATTTTATGTTTGGCACTTTATTAGTCGCCAAACACAATAAATCCAAAACTTAAAGCATTGGTATATTGACAAATTACGTAAGGCGCTCTGTAGGTGTAATACCCCTATTCTTAACAGCATTTTATTTAGCGTTAATTATAATTATTAAGCTAATTATATTTTAAATATTCTTATTTTATTTGGGTTAGCGTATAAATATTTATTTTTGTGGTGGTTATAATATATTTACATACAAATTCTATGAAGTTATTAATATTATTTTATATTTTTAATTTCGTGTGCAATTGGTTGAGCAGTATTTTACCAAAATAGAAAGTCAAAGTCGTTTACTCCTTTATTTTCTTTTCCTAGTCGGTTAGTTTGGGAAACAAAAACCCCAAACCCATCTCTATTTCTCTCACCCCAACTCCTTTCCTTCCCCGTGAAAACCCAAACCCGAGCCCTCTCTCTCTTTCTTTGATCCCTTGCGCTGCTGCCCCGTCAGCCACCCCTTGCGGGTTCCCGTTTTCCCTGGTGCTTGTCGTGTTGTCGTTTTCCCCCTCGCGCGGTGTTTCTGACGTGCTTCTGTCCCCTGCTCGCGTCTTCTCTCTCCTCATCGTGGTGGTGTTGTTGTGTGTGGTTATTGCTCGAGGTCGCTGCTAGGGTTGTCGCGTTGGTGCCGCTCGCTCCTTAATTTGTCCATTCCCCTCGGTGTTCAATCCTCATCGTTCTTCCAGGTGATTAGAGAATTTACTCGGTTTGTTTAAATCTTGTTTTTCGATTTTAGTGTTTTATTTGTCAATCTTCATCAATTTTTTTGTTCGAAGTTCCAAAGAATCGTTCATGTTCAACCTCCCATCAGTTTCAACGCAATTGGGAAGCTGCGAATTTAGACAATTTGACAACGAAAATTGAAAATTTTCATTACAAGTCTTATGATCAGCAGGTCTGTCTCAAATTATTGTCTTTTTTCCAATGAATTTTGTATTCAATCTGATTTTTCGAATTACCATTGAATTATGTCTTTATTCCATTTTGAAGACAGATTCTAGTGTACATGATACGCTGATCGCATCAAAATGTTTGTAACTAATCGTATTGTTCGTCGGCCGCCGCAAGCTAGCGGCCCTGCCCTATGCTTTATTCCTCTCTCTTATGTTGCTGTCCCTATTGGTACTACCCTTTCTGATCTCTCTTTTAATTGCACTTATTTTCATCTTCAGTACAGGATATTATCATCAACTTCATTGCAAATTATAGGTATAATTGCAAGTATTTCGATTGATTTATTACATGGATGTTGAGAAATGAGTTCTGAAAATATGATTGAAACATAAAAATGATGGGGTTGCTAATGTTCATGGTTGATTTATTATTGGTGCTACTCGATTGAAATAATCCTGATTCTAGCTACTTTCTTCTGTGCATCTTCAAGTTTTGGAAATATAAGCCCGTTCAATCATGCAACCAGGAATTTGATTCAGCTATATCATAACGTTGTTGATTGAGCTATATCAACTCCAGATTATGTTGAAATACTTGAAAGGTGTAAGTTCTTGGTGCAATCAAATCTCATTGATGTTTAGAAAAGACTCAAGTATAAACTTAAGTAAGAAATTGAGTTTTCGAATCTGATAACCAAATTTAAGTTATATGTGTTTTGGACATGAGTTATGAGTTCCGACAATTGGCAGTTTTATGATGATAATACTTTCTTAAGTGCTTTTAAACTAAATTGAATGAACTCAATGAGGTTGCTGTTAAATTTATATCATGTGATGCCTTCATAGCTCAGGTACGAGAGATAGAAGAGAAAGGGAGACATGTTTAATGTGAGAAGCACTTGGGCCTGCTTTTCAAAATGTTTATCGAATCTCCAGCGTAGAAGATTTTGCAATTTCACCACGCAAAAGAACAAGCAGCAATGCTCCCAAAGTTACTTATTACTATTGTTATATCTTATACTTTTAGGCTGATTGAATTTTACGATAGAAAGAGAACTTGAGATTGGAGCGTTTAAGAATTGACAGTAAGGTTTCCCTAGATCCTTGTATTTGGTTGTCTGATTACTTTTTCACTTTTTGAGCTATGTTATGAAACTGTTTGCTCTTCCTTTTTTTTTTTCCTAATTGTTGTTAATGTTAACCTTTTCTTCATAGTTAAACTAAACTAGCTATGTTCTTTTCTTTCGCTAAGTTTTAGATTTTGTGCGTTATGCTTTGTTAAAATGTGACATGTATTACTGAATAATGAATATAGACCACTTGCATAGTTGCATTTTATAAGCTTCCATATACTTTTGCTAAGCCATTGTGTAGGGGGGCTGTGTAGGGTGGGTTGTGTAGGGGGTTGTTGTGCATCCTATATATATATGATCAGGAAAATTACATTTTTTATAACTTCCATATTTTAGAGATTTAATGGTGGATAGAAGTTCTTATGAGCAGAAAGCATTCAAAAGAAAACTTGTTCTTACATTAACCGTGTTTAAGAATATATTTCTCGAACTATAGGTTGGATGTAAACCAATGTAAACCTCTTGATGCATAAAAAGAAAAAGGAGACCTGCATGAATAATTACATATATGACATAATGTGAAACACTTGTGCATAAAAAGAAAAAGGAGACCTGCTGATTGTTACATCGAACAACTTTTATTTTTGGAGGAAATGATTACTACAATTATTTTTCGTTTTCTATTTCTTTTCGATTTATGCAGAGGGTTGTTGTGCAAGAGGGTGTGCACGGTGTTGTTTTGCAAGGTGGGTGTGCAGGAGGGTCTTTCCTTGTATCACATTTTACAAAAAAAGAGGAGTTTTGTTATGCCTCATATATTTAATATACTTGTTTTATTTTTTACTAGTATATAATTAGTCGTGTTATCATAAAGACTTTGAACATTCTTTTTCATTTGTTCTCATTACTGCAGGATGATGATGGAGATAATGAATTAGAGTAGCAGGTAGGCATGATGCTTCTGGAAACATGCATGCATGAATAGGGCGACACATGGAATTGAAGATGAAGAAAGACACGATCTGAAGATTAATTTAGGGTTGGGGAGAGTTATATGTATTATGACTGGGTTCTTAGATCAACTATTTATATGTTGAAAGCAATGGTATGTTTTTAATTGATGAATACTACTCATTGGCTCTTTTTTTACAATGACCGTTGAGTGAACTCAATATCTATAATATCATTTTAATTCCTCTTCGTTTATTACGTTTGTAAGTTTTAGTATTATTATTATTGTATATGTGCCGATAAATTAAAGAGTGTTACTATATATAAGACGTGTGAAATAGAAGTGACTTTAAATCTAGCTAATAATAAGTGTTGCCTAATATCTAACAAAGTGTTACATATGTTGACCTAAAATGATACATAACATCTAATGAAGTGTTACTATAATTCAAGAGATAACATAAAAAATGCTATTATAGATGAAAAAGTGTTACATAAAAAATTACAAGTAAGACCGTAAAAATGTTACATTAGTTTTAAAAAGTGATACATTAGAGAATTTTGGGTAACACTTGAGAAAGTGAAACATTAGCATTGGAAAATGTTACCTTTGATAATAGGTAGCACGGGCAGATGTTTCACTTATAAAAGTGTTACCTATTGCCTAAAGCAACACTTTTAGGCCTTTAAGTAACACTTTTGGGGTAATATTTTAGGCCAATTATGCACTAGTGTACTCTGCATTACCTCAAGTAAACAAATAAACTCCTCAATTCAATTCTTACAATACCAAAAGAATAATTAAGGCCCTTAATAATTAGATACTTACTCCTCCTTAAATATATAAGTAAAGCTTTTACGTAAATGTTTAAACCCAAAACTATCTACTTATAAAATGCAAAAGTGGGGAATAACCCTCCTAAGTTTGTTCAAAAGTGAAATTATTCCCCTTAAATTTCACTTGTGGTGATTAACCCCCATAACTTTACCCAAATGTGAAATTACACACTTTTTAATATATTTAGCTATTTTATTTTTAGTAAGTATATTTTTAGAGGGAAGTGTATTTTTTTTTTAAAAATGTACTAAGACATCATATTATACAGTATTCTTATACAACTTTTTTTTTGTTTGTTTTTGATAAGGAGAGAAAACTTAGGAAGATCCTTCAAACAGGAGGACCAACCTAAAACATCCTTGCGGGCGAAATGAGAAAAATCAATTTAAGCTTCTAATTCATGATGGAACTTAAATCACCTATTGTAGTACTTGACTAATAATCATAAAATTAAAGAGATCCAAAATTTAAAAAAATGATAAAAAAAAATAGGACATACTTTCGATCAGGAGTTATTTCCCTCTCCTTTCCATTAACCTTCATAGGCCATCCAAATACAACCAAGGAAACGCAAAAATCCTTTAAACCATCATCTTCAAGCAAAGCTTTGCAAAGAACATTCAAACCTTTCACCACCTATAACCAATAGCTTGTGTGTAAGCCTTATTACATAAAAAAAAAAACATAAATGCCAAGCAAAAAGCGAAAAATAAAAAAGTGAAAAAAAATTCGAAGTGCGAAAAAGGAAGAAGACAAAAGCAAAAGAAAACGCACAAGACAAAAAGAAAAAAGTGCTAAAAGAAAGAGCCAAAGGCAAAAAAAGAAAAAAGAAATAAAAAGTCAAGCTAGGGGGCTTGCACACAAGTCTACCCCTCATTCAATCCTTTCACCATCAAACCTAAATCCCCGTATTTCAAATCCACAATTCTTACCTTATAATAACCAATTCAACCTTCATTAAAACCTCAACCTTTCAACCTCTCATCAACCCTAACTCCTTTTCCAAGGTATGTCCAAGCTCGCTAGGTTGAAAACCCAAAAGGACGGCCTAAGCAAAAATTAGGCCATAAAAAATATAACAAAAAAAAGAAGTCAGATCTAAAACTACGAATGGTCTGATTCCACAAGGATACGTAGGAATCCTCATCTCGAGGTCCGACCGCTTCAATAAAATAAAATTAATCAAGTTCTAATGATTTGATTTTCTAGAGTTCATGAGCATAATCTCTTCTAGATCCCGAAATAGACTCGAGTTTGAACTAAGCCTCGTCAAAGCCTTTTCCCACCTGCTTTCATTTGAGTCATAAATTTAAACCTTTTTATTTTTTGATCCAAACTCTCCTTTTCCCTGAAGGACTCTCTGGCAATTCCATGGATTCTGGCGATATCTGACTTTGCCTGTATCAACTCCCCAAAGAAGAATCCACAGTGAACAACTTTCAACGATTCAACCACAAATCAACTACATTGCAATATCATAGCAAGTGCATTTCAATAAGGCAAGCTCACCCAAAGTGGGGGCTTCCTATATATGTGGTGGTGCCTCCAAGTCGGATCAAACTCTCGAAAAGTTGTAATCCGCGGACCTCATTTTGGGACCCCGATCATTTACTAAAAACGATATTCAAAAATCATTCTATTCATTTTTGAACATTTTGATCATTCTACATATCCACATCTTCTACACTTGCAAAATCATGACCTTGCATTGCAACCTTGCGAAATCCTGGCTTTGCATTGCATTACATACATTCTAGTCTTGCATAACCCTATCCTTGCATGTCGTGTCAGCCCCAAGCTTTGCATAAACTTAATCCTTGCATAGCGTCTCATGCATCCTTAGAGAATCTAAGTTCGCATTATCGCATCATTATGTGCCTTATCTGAGTTGTTTGCACCTATCTGCTAACATCTTTCCCTGCAGGTAATCAGATTGTTTGTAGTTATTGTCCTGCATACTAACTTGGTTTTGCAGAGACTGACGATTATAGATCAGCTCTAAACTGCAAAGCGTTTAGAATCATTCTCTTTGGTTGTCTGAACCTCGGTTAAAGTGGGGGCTTCTGTAGAAACATAATTGTGTCTCTCCCTATTAAGGATCCAGATGATGAAACATACCGCGGTATTAGTTGGTGCGACCCAACGGAAGAACAATCTAAATAACACTTCAAAATTGTGTTTCGAAATAATATTCTAAAGCCCAATTATTCATGATAATTAATTGTATTTGAACTCATTTCTTTGAAAAGCCCAATTAATTGATAATTAATTAATTTATTTTAATTAATAAATATTTTCAAAAGATATTTTTTATAAGATTTTATCCCGTAAAATTAGATATCCATGGTCAAAATATTAAAAAGATCTTTTAAAACGTGTTTCAAATAAAGTTGACAAAGGGTCGCCAGGAGCCAGATTGGTGCGCACCAACCTACTTCTGGTGTAGGGCCTTACCCCTGGCGCAGGTCTGTCCATCTGTGTCAGGTGCACTAATCGGCACCCGGCACGTGGATTCTTAACTCATTTCGATTCCTTCGTCAAGCGCATGTCTCTGCGTGAGACGCAAAGTTTCTTTTTTGTCTTTTTTAAACTGTGCACATGTACGCTTTTTACTGGGCATGTCGCGTCATGCGCTTGACACGTCAGCTGCGCCCGGCACAGTAGGCGAGTGAGGCGCATTGTCGTTCTACCTATAAATACTCGTTTCCCGAATTACGGGACGACTTTTCATTATTATTTACGAATACAAAAAATAATACTTACGGATACACTTCGACTTCTAAAGTACTCTAATATTTTCAATCTATTCTTAATCACATTGCATTCTTGGTTCCACGATTGCTCCACCTAAAGATCGTTGTGCTTTTCAATCTAAACCGCATAAGTATAATTCTGAGGATCCTTGAATAAATTCTCTATTTTTATATTGAAGTTACTAATCGTTTCTTTCATGATGTAGATCTTTAATATAAAAATCGTACCTTTGTATATTCTAATCCCTTTTCTCTTCTTTATTTCATATTATATTTATTCATGCCTTTGTATATCATATGCCTGCCTGATTATTCTATGAATATTATATAATTGTCCTGCATGATTGTTATCACCCACATGTTATTTTTGTTAATCAAAGACCTAAAGAACTGTTCTAACATTAATCAGATTAATTTGGACAACCTGCTAGGTTCCCTGTAAATTGATTGCATAATAACACATCACTAAAATTAGTCTTTTTATGTGTTTCCAGAACCAATCCAGACTAAATATTTTTAGGGAGTTTAAAAATATTATTTGATTACTCTTTGGTATATAATCTGTGATGAATCGACTATTTAGTAACGGCCAACTATGGGCAATATAGTTCCTGACTTTATTGTACCCTCACCGCCGAACTCAATCTTTGGTTCATTTTAACCATCTACGGAGTCATGACAGAAAAATCTACATTGGATAGGTCTCTAATTTGTCCCTACGGTTTTCCTTTATCCAATTAGGTTTATTACTCTTCTTAAAAAGAATTGTTGGCGATTTCTTTCAAAACATATCTTTTAATAAAACCTTTATAATGGGTTAGTTAAATCAAATATGAACTCACACCGCGTAGCCGAAATAAAAAAACACGCCTACATTAAGGCTTGGGTCTATTGTGTGAAATGTGCTGATGGCACTCTTGTGTTTCTCCTATTGGGTCTGTTCTTCAAGTTGTTTAAGTTGTAATTTGCCTTTGTCGTAATATATTGTGTCTCACTTAGATAGAGGCGGAAGCAGCATGGGTCACGTGGGGTCACGTGACCCCGCAAATCAAAAAAAAAATTAAAGATTTTTCGTAAAAAAAAAAACAAAACAAAAAGAAATGAGCATTTCAGCGACAGGCGTGCAGCGTGCTGTAGTAGTCAAACGGCTATATGCCTATATTAAAGATTTTTCTGATGTTTCTTTAATTCTTTTTGGCCCACTTGGCCACTTGGCACTTGCATATATTAATAATTAATGATAGTGGTCCCCAATTTCCCAACTCCCAACTCTTATCAGGTTTTAAATTAAATTAAAATTATTAACAATCATTTAATTTTAAAAAATATCAATTTCTCTCTCCTTCCTTTCCAAATTCCAATTCTCACGCTCAATTTTTTTTTTTACTCACACTCTCATTGCTGCCCAGCCCACTGCAATCTGCCACAGGCAATCAGGCACCGCTGCACCGGCACCGCCGCACCGACACCGCAGGTCGTCAGTCGTCACCGGTCACGCGTCAGTCAGCCGACAGGTATTATTGATTTATTGTAATTTTGTAAAACTATTTATAGAATTTAAATTTTAATTCTTTTACATTATTTATTTTCTAATTCCTAAATTTTATATTTAAAATCTTATTTGGTTGATATTAATTGTAATACTTGCATATATATGTGAATTTTTGAATTTGTAATGTGTGATAAGTGATTGATGCATTTAGTTAGTTTGTTGTTTTTTTTTTTTTGTGAATGTTGAAATTATGAGATGTAAATTTGTATAAATTAGGTAGTGTTAATTAATTTATGGTATAATTTTCTATGATGATTTGGTTTCTTTATGATGGTAATTTATTGATTGATTTTCATATAATTTAATAGTTAGTTCATAATTTCATATGTGTTAATTTGCATTAAATAATGAATATAGGAAACGATGAGTGATACACCTAGATCAAAAAAATCAAAGGTAATGGGAAAACAACCCGATCTTCGACAATTTATATTCAAGAAAATGAAATCTCAAGATAATTCATGTTCTTCAACGCCACCGGTAGATAGTGGTACTCCATCATCTAATGCTAGTGCATCTCCATCTTATGATTCTCCTCAAATTAACGAAAATGATATGAATTTGGGTGGTTCAAATACGGATAATGTGCCATTAGAGAATGAAGAGTTGGTTTATGATGTTGAACTTCTTCCTCATGACCCGGGAAAAAGAATAAACATAATGGATTATCCTTCAAATCAACGTAATGCGATTAGGAGGGCATATATCCTTAAAAAACCTTGTCAACCAAAAACTCATAACTTTCCTCAAAGAGATCTTGGTGGGCCGCGTCCGCGTCGATTTGTTGCTTCTTGGTTTGATAAGTGGGATTGGCTTGAATATAGTATCGAGAAAAATGCGGCATTTTGTTTTGTTTGTTACTTGTTTAAGAATGATATTGAAGTTAATGTGGGAGGAGATGCATTTGTAGAGGGAGGATTTAGGTCATGGAATAAATCGGAAAGGTTTAAGACACATGTTGGAGGTGTAAAAAGTGCTCACAATCTTGCTTATGAGAAATACATAACTTCAAAGATAAGAAAAAAAAATCAATAATTGAAACTTTTGATGATGTAAGTGATGTGATTAAAAGTGAGTATGAAACTCGCTTGAGAGCTTCGGTTTCTTGTTTGTCTTATCTATTGCGGCAAGGGTGACATAAAGAAGATGAAGAATCTCTTAATAGGGGAAATTTCATTGAGCTTTTGAAATGGTTAAAGTCACATAATGAAGTTGTTTCAAAGGTCATTTTTGAAAATGCTCCCGGAAATTGTCAATTGACATCTCCCATGATTCAAAAAGATATCATAAATTGTTGTGATAAAGAAACAACTAAGCGGATTATAGAGGAAATTGGTGATGATTACTTTGATATCTTGGCCGATGAATCTAGTGATGTATCCCAAAAGGAACAATTAGCTCTTTGTTTGTGTTATGTTGAAAAGAAAACGGGAAAGGTAGTAAAGCGATTTCTTGGACTTGTTCATGTTGGGGATACCACCGCTTTGTCTCTTAGAAGTGCAATTATATTTTTGCTTGTTGATCATTCATTAAGTCCTTCTAAGATTTGAGGGCAAGGTTATGATGGGGCTAGTAACATGAAAGGTGAGATTAATGGCCTCAAGACTTTGATTATGGATGATACTCCAAATGCATACTATGTTCATTGTTTTGCTCATCAACTTCAATTAACTCTTGTTGTCGTTGCTAAAAAGAATAAAGAGTGTGGTTGGCTTTTTGATACACTTGGAACCTTGTTGAATGTGGTTGGAAATTCTTGTAAAAGAAGAGGATTCGAGACATCCAAGCTCAAAATGTTGCCGATCCTTAGAAGTGGGTGAACTTGAAACGGGATCGGGGTTAAATCAAGAACTTGGTTTGAAAAGACCGGATGACACTCGTTGGGGGTCTCACTACAAAACTCTACAAAATGTCATGAACTTGTTTCCTACACTTGTTGATGTACTTGTGATGATTGGAAAAAATGGTTCAAATGTGGATGATAAGGCAAAAGCTCAAGCTGTTGTGCTCTTACTAGAATCGTTTGATTTTGTTTTTTATGGCACAATTAGTGTCTACAATATTTGGATACACTAATGACTTGTGTAATGCTTTACAAAGAAAAGATCAAGACATTGTTAATGTCATGAGACTTGTTTCTTTGACTAAAAAAGTATTGCAAAAAATGAGGGATGGTGGGCGGGAGATTCATTTGAGTAAGGTTACCTCATTTTTAAATAAACATGACATTGTTGTTCCCAACATGGAGGATAATTACATTCCTCAAGGAAGATCAAGGCGTTTTGATAAAGAAGCGACATATCTTCATCATTTTCGGGTGGAAGTGTTTATAGGAGTAATTGATCTACAACTTCAAGAACTTAACAATCGCTTTGATGAGGTTAATATGGAGTTGCTTAAATGCATGACTTGCTTATGTCCCAAAGATGGATTCTATTCTTTCAACAAGGAAAAGGTACTTAAACTTGCCACTCTTTATCCTTCCGAACTTACAACTAATGATTTAGATACTCTTGATTGTCAACTTGATATATTCATGGAAGATATGTGAGATGACAGTGGTGAATTCCAAGATGTCAATGATCTTTCTTCCCTTGCAATGAAGTTTGTTGAAACAAATAGAAATGAAGCTTATCCACTTGTATTTTTGCTCATCAAGTTGATGTTGATTCTTCCGGTTGCTACGTCAAGTGTGGAAAGAGTGTTTTCGGGAATGACTTACATGAAAAGTAAGTTGCGAAATAGCATGGGTGATCAATTTTTGAATGATTGTTTGGTTACTTTTCTTGAAAAAGATGTGTTTCTTCAAGTTTCCGATGATGATATTATTGATCGTTTCCAAAAAATGAAGACCCGTCGAATGCACTTGTAATTTTTTTTTGTTTTTGTTTATGTAATTTTTTCTTAGTTTGGAATGTATGACAATGAATATTAGACAATGTGCCTTTCCATTGAAAAATTTCAATATTGAATATCCTTTGTCTTTTTTTGTGACCCCTCGATTTTGAAATCCTGGCACCGCTGCACTTAGAAAAAAAAACATTAATACACATTGTAATAACTGTATATCAACTTCATGTTGATTCACATCTTAGTTGAACATTATAGCATCTAGCATATATCAACTTCTATAATTCGATATTCCAATTTTATTCTCAAGTTATTTGTTTATTTGTTTATTTCTTTATTATAGACTACTCCATTCGTCCCATAATAGTCTGATGACTTTTTTTTGTTCCATTTTAGTTTGAACAATTTTATTTTTGACATGATCTCACTATTATTATGTGATTTCTCTCTTTTTCAATAAAAGATACCCATTAATTCATATTACATCTATTTTTTTAATAAAAATAACATGTGATAACCACATTACAACTTATCACCTTAAATTACGTGAACCAACAAATGTTCAGATTAACAAGTGTTCATATTTTTGAAGGATGGAGAGAGAATTAGATATATTAGTTATATAAAAATGAAAAAAGTTCTTTTTTCTAATAACCAATTGCAGGTAAATAATTAGTTTCTATCCTATATACGCGCATATTTTATTAAATCTCTTATGTGTATTATGTGTATTAAGGACTCTTTTTACATATATTTTCCCTGCCCAATAATACTCAGGAACTAACCTGAGATAAATCCACACTCAAGTTCTCCAAGCCAAAAGAATATCATTAACAATTGTGTTGATTCATGTTTCTTAGTCTTTTGCTATAATAATGCTAGTAAAAGTTGTGTTTGACAAGCCATGATCTACATGTTACAGTAAGATTCAGTGGATATAGTGTCTTCGCTTGTATTTCAATTTCCAATTAATAATAATACCTCCATTTCTTAATAAATGTAACATTTTCCTTTTTGGAATAGTCACAATAAGTGCAACCAAGCTCAAAATGGCAAAAAAAGTTCAATATTATTACAAATATGCCACCAAAAAGCAAGAGAGGACCACAACTTTTTTGTTTCATCACTTGAATTACTCTACTTTATTGTGATCCCAATTTTCTCTCTCTACATTCTTTGGTATTCCCCCACTTTCTCTATGTTGCAGTTATTAAGAAACGGAGGAAGTATATTGTTTGAACCATTGTCAAAAACAAAAAGAACAGTGAAGAGAGCTCCGAAGGAGCAAAAAGTAGTTCTGAAAGCACCATATACAGAGTACAACCGCGTGTATAAAGGTCACACGTAATACCAACATGACAACATCTACAATGAGTCAAAAAACAAATTACTGATTTCTACACCACTGCTCCAAAGTCCTAGACTACTACTATTATTTATCTGATCAAATAGCCTCTTAGATACTAACAATTAGAGAAATGATAAACATCTAACAATTAGATGTGTTAGATATAAGCTTTCGTGTAACAAATATTGTTTGTGTATATCACATATGTTGTTCGTGTTATTGTATATGTGAATATATTGTTTGTTTTTCTTATAACAAATATAAGGAGAACACAAACAATACATTTACATAATACAAACAACATATGTGATATAAACAAACAACATTTGTTACACGAAAACTTATATCTAACACATCTAACTGTTAGATATTTATCATTCCTCCTAACAATTAACCACTTAGCCCACAACATGCAAGTAACCTTCTCGTATTCGAGAAACGAATGTGTCGAGCAAAAAAAATCCATTTCCAAGGATACAATTTACTCATCTGAGGACTATAAATAAAAAATTAATCACCAACCTCATTTACTTTTCTTTCTTTCCTTTTTTCGGGAGGAGCAACCTCCTATTACTTTGACATAAATTTGACACCTTCCACTTTTACAACTACAGAACCTAACATGGAAACTAAATACAGATCCTTCTGAACATCTTTATCCCTTTCTAAGGGAATTTCTTCACAAGGTAAGACTGAAATCTCCATAGTGCATCTACCTTGAAGTTAGTGTACCGACTCCAAAGTAGAACTCCATTTGTTTTTCCTCCTCAAGGCGTCTACCACTTTCGAAACTTGCATTGTATCTTCATTATCTTACAAATCCTAACATTATGCACAAGCAGTTCTATAGACTAGTAGACTACTGACCTTGAAACACACTATACCTCCACCCTCTAGAAGTGCTAATTTCCAAAGTGCACCGTCATTACAATTTTATTCAGAGGTGGCTTGGCCTGAAAAATCATGAATAACATGACCTCCAAAAGGCATCCCTTGGGCCTTGGGGAAGGAATTGGTGTTGCAGTTGCGGGTTAGTTGTCTCTGAACCATGCCTTAGGCCTAAAGTTAGTGAAACAGCACCAATCCCTCCTTGTTCAAGCCTCCACCTTTGGTAAGGCAAAAAATCAATGTACGAACTATCCATGTTGGAGGGGACCTGATGATTATTTTCAATCCTCGAACACTTTTGAAATAGATGCTCCGTCTTTGTGTCACCTCTTGATCGTTCCAAGGAACTTGATGGTACCAACTGCTTATCACACGCCAGATTCTGAGGTAGTTTGCAATCTGGTTCATTGGCGACTGCTGCCTGTTGATTTTTAGCAATGACTGACATTACACTGTTGTTTGAATTGAGTTCAGAACGTGATGAACCTTTGGTTTCAAGTGTATGAATTTCTTCCACCATAGGCTTCCACAACCGTACTCGCGCATTAATGAACCAATTTGACACCTGCATCCATTTTTGCATGATCAAACATTTACTTAATTATTTGGAGGTTAACAAGAATTAAGAAAGGCATTCTGATATTAATTTTAAGCTTACTGCTGCATATTATTTGTACGAATTACAGAATGCCATTGCATTATGGGAAATTATATAAAGTAGCCATGAACTGTAGGCTTCGTTCTAAAATGAACCTCACTTGTTGCGCATTTTCTAAATAACCCTGAACTTTGATGGACACTCTAGAACATTATTTATGGTAACCGCCGACCGCGGAAAGTTCTCCTTGTAAAATATTCTTTCTATCAATAAACCAAGTGCCAGAGAAAAAAAAGACAAATATTGGGAAGTGGGAGACATGGCCCGCTACAAAATCATGCTTCAACAATGGATATCAGCCTTAAGTTAAAAGATAAAGAAACACAAACCTACTGGCCACTAGGCCACTACTGCCAACTATTAGTCAAAAAATTAATTAACAAGAAAACATAAACCTAATTCCACTGTTTTGAAGCATTGTACTCAACAGTAGTAATGATGTAAGTCATGTAACAAGCAAATAATTAGGTTTCTCAATCTCATGTCTCCAAGACATGTTCTGTAACCCCCTATCTTATTCTGTTTTGAAAGCTTCAACCAGTGTTTTTCCTACCAAGTCAATAATGTTAAGATGCAATGGGATCTTCATAGTTAATTGTTTGCTACAAACTGTCAAATTTAAGTATTCTGTTCCATGCCTATGTGGACAAATAAACTAACACAAATCTATATAGATCGGATCATGAAGAAGAACATCACTTCAATATCATGCAACTGTACGCTACGTATAAAGATTGCAATCACATGGAGTTTAGATATAAAGTAGATGTATGTATGTTGCTCGAGCCTCTCATGATTTTGTCCTACTTACAAGAGTTGGCTTTAACTTCCAAGGGGGTAGAAGGCCGAAGGTGAATATCCAAACACATAACACATTGGAAATGGAAGAGAAAGGGTTGGATAAAACTTCAAAAACAATAGCATATTGAGTGTATTCGGAAAAAAAGTTATGAATCCAGCCATAAATTTTGTATTGTCCTTTCATTGAGGTAAAAGCAAAGAGTGCATGTATACTTTTACACCTACTTCCTCTTTACTGCTCATACTCCACATGTGTCGACATCACGTCTCCGTCCTCGTAATGCAATAACTCTACCAAACCAGCCATAATGTCTTTATTCAATAGGCAGGTTAAGTTTAGATGTCATATTTGAGAATCATGAGTAGAACATCAAAATAAGGTTAATAAGGACAAATTAAAAGGGATAACAAAAAAGTAAAATCAATTTTGAACGGCTGAGTATGCTACACACCAGGGAAAAAAAACGCGCTCGCGGTCGCGTTCGCGGGAACGGTCGCGTTGTCGCGGGAACGGCTTGTAACGGCGAAATAGAACGTTTCGCGGCCGTCGCGGCGTGAATTTTTTTAAAAAATTCACATTAATATGTTTTAACCTTATTTGCATTTTTTTAGTTTATGAAGCATTATTACAACATAATATAATCAAATCTAATAGAATATCATGTTTCCTCAACTATATAATTAAATCATAAAAAAATTTGGCCAATGTTTGAAAAGAACGGATGTAATGGGGATAAAATCGTTCTAACGCAGCGAGTTCGCGTTACGGAACGGACAACGCGGGGAGAAGTACGTGAATTTAATTATGGCGTTCCGTAACGGGATTTCGCGGAACGGCAAATCCAAAATCCGTTACAGAACGGCCGTTCTGTAACGGAATGGGAGAGTTTTAATTCCCTGCTACACACCACTGAAACATGAGTAAACTATTAAAAACACCAACTACGTGTTTGGTTCAAGTCATGGAATGGAACAGGAATGAAATTAGATAGAGGGGAAAATGTAACGAATAACTTTTATCTTTATTGGATGTTTTGTTCCACTATGAAAAGGAAACACTTGACAAGTATGAACTCAAGGATCTTAACATAATGTGCTGCCATAGAGTTGAGGAGGATAAGAACTAATAACTAGGTGAAAATGGTTACCATCATCAAACTTACAGACCAAACAACAAGTAACAAAAACAGTTTGTCAGTTCTATTTCTAAGTGAAGGTGATCTACCTGATTTCGTGTCAAGCCTGTTTGAGTAGCAAGCATTTGCTTGTCATTGTCTGTTGGATACCTGCAAACATGTAAACGCACTTGAGTAGAATACTTCACAGTTAACATCTGCTTGTCATGAAGAAAAACAATAGTAAGGCCTAAACTCACGGATGAAGAAAATGGTCAAAGAGCCAAGCTCTAAGAATAGAAACTGCACGCTCTGGAAGCCCTCTTTGTGGTCTCCAGACATGGCTTTGGTGACCCACATGACCCGTCCCACCACAAGCACCAGACTTGACCTTTGTAAAACTCTGATCATACCTCATACTACTGCTACTATCACCCTTCAGAAAGCTAGTGGGACTTGATAGGTCCTCACCTAGAGCTCTCTTTATGTGCTTCAATTGGTCCGCAATTGCATTCTTGAGACACCTGAAATGCCTCGAGATAGTCTTAAGTGAGCGTGATATATACGGAGTCGCATTGCTGAGCCCTGGTACTGAATCAAATGCTGAAATAACCATCTGCATTTGTTGATGATATTGCTTTTGTCGTTTGCAAACCTTAAAACATTGCAAAAGACAAAAAAGGAATCATTCAAAATGTAATGGTAGGTCAACAGCATACAATATGGAAGACAAAGATCGCTTCAACAACTTAATTTCACATGTTTGATACAACTAGTTATTATAGAAGCCACCAGGAAAGCTGTATGTCTTGTCACCAGAATAACAACTCGAACAAGAGTTAAAGGATGGTTACTCCTCACTTTATTTACATATCTATCTATACTAATATTAAAAGATGTTCATATTAAAAGGTGTTCATAAACAAGGAACGGTGCCACATGGCACTCTTAGCATGTGTACTCCGCATACAGCCATACAATAGAAATATTAGAAATTGCATAGTAGGGTTCGATCCTATGACTTCAAGTTTATATACTAAAGTATTAACCACTACCAAGTGATATTTGGTGTTATCATTTCAAATATATTATTAATAAATAAAAAATTTCCTAACCCGAGACATAGCTCGGGCCTAATAACTAGTTGCGGTACAAAAAAAAGTTTATGCTACAACCTAAAGATTTCTGAAGTGATCCACACTTTTATAAAGATCCATCATCAACCACACTTAATGGAGTAGAATGATATGTAGACCATCAGAAGTTTGGACTAAGTTAAAAGATCAATATTCCTGAGACATGTCCAACACAAAGATAACAATCCATGGGCCAAAAGACCCCACAAAAAGTATATTCAAATCAACAGTTGTTACATGATATTATTAACTTTTTGCCTCCAGAACTCTTCAAAGTTCAAAGCATGTAATTCAAACACTACGACATAAAACTTTTTCACTACAATAATGGGACCTTCATGCAAAATTATTGCCAGAACATGAACAAAAGCAACAGCTTCAAAATCTATAGTAGCAGCTGGATGTGTAACACACGTAACTTATGTTACTGAGACACGGATTGAGTGTCTACTCGGATACGGGTGTCCAAGTGTCCGACTCGGCTATTTTGTAGAAAAAATCGAGTTTTTAGTTTAAAATGAAGTATCCGAGTAAAATGTTGTGTCGAACACGACATGACACCTTGTTTTTGAGGTAAATGAAGGTGTCGAAGTAACACTGCATGTAACTTATAAGGGAAAATATAGATCTTCATTCATTTATTTTGACATGAGGGAGGGAACGTGCAACTACACAATGAAGTGTAATCAATTTGCAGGCATTCAGAAAACTTAGAAGAACATTTTCAAGTTGAAGTAGATAAATCAAGAAAGAGACTCACTATATCTTTGCAAATTCGAGAAATACTAAAGAATTATAAAATTACCAATTAAATAAACATTAAAAACATAGTTAGCCAATCACTACCAATATTGAGTACTTAAAATCACAGATATTGAACTAAGCAAGGCACACAAGTCATAATAATATGAATATGAAGCACCCATGCACACGAAAAAATATATACTAATAACTAAAAGACAATATATTCGTAGTCATATTAGATCCTCCTCATATGTTGTGTTTAACAAATATATGACATAACAGTGTCAATGTTAACAATTATTTCAAACCTTTTATTTAACCCAAGTAGTCTAACAAATTTTAGATATCACACAAAATGAAATATAAATATGGCACAACACAAACAAGAAAGAGGAGGGATGCCATTATGGAACAAAGGTACAAAACAATCAATTCATGAAAAGTATCATCTGCTAAGACAGCCACTGCAAGGAGAGCAGATGGTCATCATAATTAAAAATCCCACAATCTTATATAAAAGAGATGATACATAAACTTGTGGTATATTACTAAAATCATCATGCTTGCCAATGTTGGTCTGAGTGCATTTCCATATCACCACCGCTTGACATACAACAATGCCTCTTGCATGTTGCTTGATGAAGGGTGTTTTATTTAAAACGTCCAACTTTCTAAGGCATAGGTTGGCTACTTTACTTAATATTCATGCTCCTACATCATAATCCAACACTAAAAATTACCAATATCCCGACCAATGCACTTAGGAGTGAAAGAATTTATGGTAAAATCTAAATGACACAATGCAATATACACACACAAACGTATATACTGATTTCTTCATGTCCAATATAATATTAGTTAAAGGGAAAGAGGTACAAATTTCAAAAGTGACCTATTATTAGAGCAATAGAAAAACTCACCATGTCTTAACCCTTAAGGAAACTAGACCACAGTTTTTTCACTATTATGCAATAAAAATTCATATATATGGAGAACTTCACAGTGATAATTGAATGTATAGCTCAACTTTCCACACTAGCTAGAGATGAATTACGAGAACCACAAATAAGGAATAAATTCAAAATAGCACTAGGTTGTAGAAAACTTTCACAAACTATAACCTTAATTTTTCTTGATAGAATATTTCATATGTGTAAGTCACCATTATCCACATTCTTTGTTTGATAGAAGCTCATCTGATCCCCAAATTGCACTTGCAAGCAAATTAATTATTATACTGAATTTACCATAGTACTTAGAATAATTGGTTTCATCATAGAGATGAATTATAAGACAATACCATTGATCTCAATGAATCTCTTCATAATCATAAAATTTATGCAATCTCCACTCTTTTTAATTTCTCAGTACTTCTCCGTTCTAGCCAAATGTTCACATGCAGTTTTTGATGTACTTGACCAAACAATCAAGCGTGATTTAGCTTGGCTTGGAATCTTTTTTGAATAGCTATCCACCTCTTGTAGGCGAATTGGCTTTGAATCATTTGATATGATAACTGAAGATATTATTTTCTCAGAAATAAGATTCTAGTGATCATATTAATTATTTTTAAAGATGTTGAAGCTTAAAGCCAAAGCAAAGTCGCTACTTGGTGCTTGTGTTTGTAGCCACTATATGCTAAATTCACATTACACCACATCTAAACATCATATTCTCATAAATTTTGTACAAATGTAATTTTTTACTTGTGTTGGATATTAGAATATACAAGAGCAGCCAACAGTAGTTGTATCATCACCTTATATTATTCAAACTTATCTAAACTTAGTGAAACTTGTGTGAACTTAATAAAGCTTAATACTTCCTCCGTTTCATATTACTCGCTACACTTTTCATTTCACGGACTCCTAGAAGAGATAGGTAGAGAGTAAAAAGAAAAGGGACCCATGTGAAAGGAGAGAGATAGAGAGAGTTTATTGCCCAAAAAGGAAGTGTAGCAAGTAATATGAAACTTTCCCACAATGGAAAGTGTAGCGAATATTATAAAACGGAGAAATTATATAAGGTGTTAAAAGGATATGAACTTACTTGAACTTATCTCAATAGAAATTTATGTTTAAGGTGAAGTGAACATATGCTAAATCATTTAACATGATACTCCTAATTCATTACTCCATTTACTTTTTCTTGGTCGTTTCACCATTATTATCTTTTATTGCGCATTAGTAAAAATTATAAAATGTTTATAGTATGATAGTAAAGGTTATGATGAATCTAACAAGACCCCTTCAAATCAATGAGATTTTAGAGTCAAAGTTTGTGAACTTTGACCCTGAAAATGGAAATGGAGCAATAAATTAGGGACAGAGGGAGTAGGCACCTAAAACTCCGCGCATGTAGATCAAAGGAAGCTATTTATTCATCATATGAGAGAAGCTATTAGCAGGAAGCTTTTGTAAGCTAGTCATTCGTAAGCTAGTCATTTGGCTACAATAACTCCTTAATTAAGATTAACATCTACAATAACAAAGAAAATTTTCCCAGATGTAAAGGGGAGATTACAGGCAGAAACTAGCTCTCGTCAAAAAGTTTTGGTTGTACTGACATATACTTTTGAATCGAAAAGTAATTAGTTGAGTTATGCCTTTACCTGAATTGGGTTATGATTCCACAGTTTACCCGTTTTGCTCTAACGCATTATGCATACCCAAACAAGGATTCTACATCAAGTTTCTTTAAGTGCTGAATATATTCCAACAATTATTTAAATTGTTGAAATTGTAAAACACCTCTAGCACGTAAGCAAATGCTACAAGTTCTACACATCAGCAACACTGCCAAGGCAAGGGAAGGACAAAGACAACAAACAAAAGAAAACAAGATTTAGCTAATATACAAATATATTAGTAGTAGTTCCAAAATATGGTGGTAAGTGAAAAGTTAGTAAGAGTGATTAACAGTTCTAATTATTGAAATAATTGAACATTCACAAGTTGAACAGGAGGTTAATTTCAAATTAAATTTTCTATCTGCCAATATATAAAGGAGAGCAATTTTCTATCTCATCTAGGAACCAGGATCCGTCAGATTAAATGTGTAATGAAATGACAATTGCTAATAGTGAATCATACCTAATTGTAAAACAGAAACATGTTAAAGAATGCATACATCGAATAAACTTTTCCATCAAGCACCTCACCAGCTTTCCATTTTACAACTTTGTTAGATGCTTTTTTAGTATTGGCAATTTGGAAGTGGCATTTAAATATGAAAATATCAACACAGTTTTGTTATAGCAAATCTCTTCAGACAAGTGATAGGTAAAAAAAAAAAACTAATTAAAACTTCACTTAGTAAATGTCTGATGCTTGCTCGTCAATGTGACTGTGATTGTAATTTTGATATTTTCTTGTTTATCGTATCACTTTCAATACCTTGTGCAACTAAAAACATGATGCTATGTTCTTTTAGTACCAAACAGAAAAAGAATTCATATAATTCATGTTCTACACATCTATATCTATACCTATTTATTTCATTTTCCCGAGCAAAATTTTCAAGCGAACCCACAACCATATTCACAAATATATTATATCTAGGTTGCATATCTAAAAGCACGGATTGGAGTTAACGATCTTTAGAAGTAAATATCTACATATATAAACATATTACTTAGAAGAATATAGTAAATTATGTTGTTTGGATCATTACATAAAATAGCACCTAAGATGGTGAAGAAATTTATATGCTTCCCTCCGGTATAGCACTATCTTGTTACAAAGACAGGAAGTTAGATAGAAAACTTGCTTCTCCAAAAGAAAGATAATAGAGTTCTAGATCTAAAATTGGACGTCAACCAAAGAAAAATGGAAGTCATTCTTCATGAAGCTGGAACTTTTTCTAGTTTTGAGAAGTTGCATTAGAGATATACTCCAACATCAAGCAAATAAAACCATAACAGCTTAAATAATGTAGCATAAAGTTTTTCTTTTGTTTTAGTAAGAAATCAAAGATACTATTGAATTGAACCATAAAGTTATTCTATTTGAGCAAAAAATTCAATACTTTGGCATGCGTATTCTAGATTGGACATGCTGATGAGAAGAAAATTTTACAATGAAAATGTCTTTTTTTTTTTACATGCGAAGAATATCTCTTCTTTCAACACAACATAACAAAAATTCTATGGCAAATCATCATCTATTACGAGCTTCAAAAGTAGGAGTAATTAAGGCTGGTCATCACTCATCAGCCTATAAGATGAAGGCAAAAACAGTAGGGAAGTAATATATCAGCGTCAATGAAACTGACAGTTTAATTGTCAGCATGTCAGAATCAGCCAGATATACACATCACCAGACTGTCATTGGTTAACATAATCATAACTTTTTATTTGTCATGGGTATCCTTTCTATTCGAGCAACTTCAATGGTTAGCTAAAACAATACTTGGCTAAAGATGCCACATCATTTTCCTTAGCTAACTCTATCTTTAGCCAACTTCCCCTTTAGTGGTTTAGCTAAACTATTTTGTTGCTTAGGTAGGTCCCACAATCACTTTTTCCTTTTTTTTAATACATAAAATATCACTTATTGAGAAGCTATTTGTGGGGTGGGACCCAACATTTTGGCTGAGCCAATTTGCTCTATAGAGCCAATTTGCTTAGTAAAGCAAAACTCCAATTTGTACTCCAATGGTTAAGCAACTAGCTAAGTATTTTGCAAAATTGCTAGCAAGTCCTTTTTTTGCACCATCGGAGTTGCTCTTCTAGATGCTCAACATAAGCTACATTACATGATTTGCTCTACCCACCTACCCAACGTTTAACCCAACACTACATGACCAAATTGAATTATTAAATTTTATGTGACATATAAATCTACATCGTCTTCATTTCTATATAATAGTTCGAATCTTATTTTAATGGTTGAACAATTTACGTTGTCAAAATTGTGTATTGAGTTTAACATTACATATTTATATAGTATGTTTTCTATACCAAAACTTTGTTGCATAAGATTGTGATTCTTTATATATAGTACAATTTTGTGCTATATTGAAAAATCCAAGAATTGGAGAAATATATTATATCATAAAGGAGATTGATAGTCAAAACCAACAGGATTTTCGACCACATAAAATGAAATGCAGACTATTGCATGTCATATAGTTACCAGAGTTTTTTAAATTCAAATTTGTGAACGGATGGAGGTACACATAAACACACAAGCTAAGGTTAAACATAGAATGATTCTTCAATTACAAACAAAATATATCACTTGGAAAAACTAAAGTAATAGGAGTATATGATAAGAAAAAGGAAACAAACCTCTTCTTGCATGTGAAGAAGCTTTGCTTTCCTTTCATGGCAGTCAGGCCTGTAAGATTCACAAGAGGAATTCCTAGCACTCAAATCATTCGACTCACGAATTTTCGAGGCGACAGCACTAGAACACTCGGCCATGTCACGAACTTCCGCCTCTTCACCCCCTCTCCATAAACCAGCAGCACCAAAGAACTCATCCAATAGCAGTTGTGCTGGCTTTAAGAACTTAGAGCTCTTTAAAATAGAGGCATAGCCAGTAAAAGGCCCTAGTGGACCGACATTTCGATGCACAAGAATCGAGCTTCCAGCAACATCTTGCACCAGATTATTTCCACACTCCAACTTATTATTATTACCACTGTTACTCATAGATTGCTTAACAACAGAAGCAATGCTTCCGGACTCCAACGGCTTTAACTCCCTTGGATCACCCAAATGTTGGTATTCACATATTTGATTCGACGACAACGAAAGAGATAGAACATGAGATTGAGAACTGGCATCAATAACATTATTAGGCTGACTCACAAAATTACCAGGAAGTAAAGGCAACTCATTCCCACCATTCCCCCAACTTTGAACATTATTTTGGTAATTAATTTCACTAGTCTCATTATGATGAGCTAAAAACTGCGGGAGCATAATCGACGATAAGTGATGCCTCCTACTACCATCATGCTCAACATGGCTAGTTTCATTTCCGTTATAATTGGGTACCCAATTTTCACATGGATCCGAGCTCGCGGGGGCTATAAAGCGAGTGGGGTGGATGTTAGGGAACGGGCTCGACGATTGCGAGCCCGTAAAATTTAACATATCCGGTGGTACTAGTACCATCGGAGAAGTGTTGTGGTTGTGGAAATTGTTTGCTTGTAATTCCTCTAAATGCTGAACTCTAAGCTTATCTCGTCGCCTTTGTTGCGCCACATGCAACTCCGGGAAAAAATCATTGCTCATTTCCATCCCCTTTCTACTCTACTATATGTATGATGTATCAACCACAATACTTTATTTACCAAAACCTTCATAAAAAAATTGCAACAATAATTCAGAAAAATACAACAACAAAAAAAGAGGAGAGAGAAAATTTCCTATTTGCATGGAGAGAGAAAAACCTTTGGAAGGAAAATATCATTTCATCAAGAGCTATGCTCCACATAGTACAGCTTTGCTGTCGGTAAGCTAACGTTCCTAAATCAACCACACACACAAAATAAACATAAAAAAGAAAGATAAATTATAAACAAAAAGCTTCAGCTAAAAAAGAAAAAAAAAGGAAAGTAGTACTACTAGCTCACTATCATCATCATGTCAAAACCCTAATAAAATTTCATGCTCTATTTTATTTCTTCTTTTTTAAATAACAACCAGATCTACTTCCAACGTTATTTTAAATAAGGAAAATTGGCTAAAATTGATATAATACTACCTGCAAAATAATATACGAAGTGAACTTTTGCTACGAGTGAGTAATATAATAAGAACACGGCGTAGTAGCATTAAGTGAGAGAACTGCGGCCGTGAAATGAAGACGATGATGGATGGAAATAAGGAAAGGATAGTATTACTATTACTACGGCGTTAGTAAAATAGTAAGGTTTGGGAAGTTTGAGTGTTATATTGAGACTTAAGAAAGTGTCAGTTGGTAAATTTGTGGGGGGTTTGGTTTTCAAGAATGAGGAAATGTGTCACCCACACGTTTCCTTCAACAGGGAGAAGCAGAAGGTAAGATTTTTGCATTGGGGGGAGTTTGGCAGATGAGAGAGAGTGATAGTGAGTGACAGCATGGAAATGTTCTTACGCTAACTTTGCGTTACAAAGGTAAGGCCGACACTTTGTGCAAATTGCTAGGTAATCTCCGGAGCACCTAAAATTATGCATTCTTAAAGCATACTTCCTCCGTTTCTAAATAAGTGCAACATTTGCATAGTATTTACTATTCACAGTTTAAACTTTAATTAGCTTTGGTGATTTACATTTTAGGAAAAACATAGTCATGTGGGATCTTGTTAGATTCGTCTGAATGTGAATTTTTTTAATATCAACTTTTTATAATTTTTACTTATTGATAATTGAAGATATTAATGGTTAAAATAATGCATTGGCAAACGTGCAAACAAGAAATGTTGCACTTATTTAGAAACGGAGGAAGTATTTTTTTTGGGTATATTTAGTAGTAGTATATATTTTGATTAAATGAGGAACATGTAAAATATGTAAATATAAAATGGATAAAACATGTGAGAGGAACATTTTATACTCCCTCCGCTTTTTTTTTTTTTTGCTACATTTGTGTTTACACAAGAATTTAGGAGATGTCATTTTCATTCTTTTTTAGTGTACTTTTTGACCCTTTTAGCATTAAATAGGGTGGGAAAAGGGGAAAAAGTGGTACTTTTTGGTGGAAAAAGAGGAGAAATATATATAATACTATTACTTTTTGGTGGGCCAAGCCTCCTAATAATGAAATGTAGCAAATAAAAAAAAGCAACCCTTTTTGAAAAATGTAGCAAATAAAAAAAAGCAGAGAGAGTAACTAGGTGATGCTCTCGAAAATAATATAGAAATTTTGGCTTTCTTTTCTCCTCTACCCTCTTCTTTTCTCTTAATTACAACTATGCCATATTTTCCAACTCCGGCTTTCTCTACTTCTTATATTGGATCCACAAGATTACAAAGGGGTTGTTTAGGCCCCCGTTTGTTATCGTTTTTTGTTTTCAGTTTTCCGCTTTTTATAAAAACTAAAAACCAAAAACTGAAAATCAGAAAAAGTGGTTTTCACTTTTCAGTCGTCAGTTTTCAAAATCATCATGTTCCCAATAAATTTGACTAATTTTTTATTCATTATTGAACATATATTATATGACTTTGAAAATCAAAAAACCAAAAAACAGAAAACCACTGTAAAATTTGAACAAGCCCTTAGCAGTCGGTCGTTGGTTGTTGGCTGGCTTTTAGTTGGCTTGCTTGACTAACTGGAAGCATTGGCAGTATGTATTGGCTTCTTAAATTAGTTGTTTAAGCCAGCTGTTTGAAAAAATATTTGGAAAAATTAATTGTGGTTGTTATTGACTGTTTATTAGAGAGTTTGTGAGTCAATAAGTCAAAAGTCAATCCAAAAAGTTATTTTATGCAGCTTTTTCATTTTGGCTTATGTGTCAGCTTTTCAACCAAAAAGCTACTCCCTCCGTCCCATAATATAGTGCCTACTTCTTTTTTTTCACGGGAATTAAGGAGGAGGGAACAAGATAAGGAACACAATTAATGACTGATTTTCATACAAAAATTTTGGCACGGATGATAAGTGAGGAATATGTAAGGTTTTTATTGAAAACGTCAAAGTATTTGTAGCTTCTTTCATCTGAACCGTACAACTTTACTGAATAGAGAAAAGTAAATACCTAATCCTAACATATGGAAACTAACCAATGAGAATGGGTTCTTGGTTTTTTTAATCCAATCACATTACAAAGATTAGTGACACACAAATTGCCACTAATCTACTAGTCTTCAATGAGTAAAAAAAAATTACCTCCAAAAATCTGGAAAAACTCTCTAACCCTCACTATATATACAACACTTAGAGAAACCAGAAAATCACACCACCATAAACCCAAAAAAAAAAAAAAAACTAAAATATCACTAAGACAACTTATCAACTCATCTGCATCATTGTCCACTGTTATGGCTTCAGATTTCGACTTGAATGCTGCTTGGTGTCCAGATTATATGGGCCTTGATGATGAGGAGCATGACTTTCCAGCTCACAATGAGCAAGGGAACTTTGATCTTAACTTGGAGCCACATGAAGATGAGTCAAACTTCATTCAACCAACTGAAGTTTTGGAACACCAAGCCAATGATAACACCATGGTTGCAGTCAATCATCACAAGCGCAGCAGACTCAACAGTGAGGACAAGCTTCAAATATTTTGTTGGCTCCTCAATAAAGCAAAAGCAGGTAAACTAAAAAGGGGCTCAATCAAAGATGCAGCATCTGTATTTAACTTATCAGTTAGATGCATTATCAGCATTTGGAACACAGCCAGAAAACAGAGTTCATCCATGCAAAGGTATAATGTCTCAACTAAATTCCATTTTTCTGGAAGAAAGAGAATTCAAGTGCAATTAGATGAAATTACAAAACTGAAAATGGGAGAGAGGTCATGTATTAGAGACTTAGCAACTATGCTTAACAAGAGTAAGAGCACGGTTCATAGAATGATTAAAAGGGGACTAATAAAACCACACACTAATTCACTTCATCCAGGTTTAAAAGAACCAAACAAAATTGAAAGACTGAAATGGATTTTCCAATTGTTAATGGGAAACACACCAGAAACCATGAGAGAGTACTACCCCATGTATGATATCGTCCACTTGGATGAAAAATGGTTCTATCTAAGTACCAAATCACATGGGGTCTATTTGGCACAAAACGAAAGGGGTAGATATAGGGCAGCAAGTTCCAGCAAGTTCATTCCAAAGGTGATGTTTACAGCATGTGTAGCAAGACCAAGATATAACTCAGAAGGGGTATGCACATTTGATGGGAAGATTGAAATCTTCCCATTCACATACCAAGAGGCAGCAAAGAGAACATCGAAGAACAGGGCAAAAGGAACCATGATAACCAAAGTGATTGAGAGTGTAAACCAAAAGGTAACAAGGGACATGCTGATTAATGAAATAATTCCAGCTATAAAGGAGAAATGGCCAAGAGATGGAGGTCCAACGACCATTTTCTTACAACAAGATAATGCTAAGGCACATATCACTCATGAAGATCCTGAATGGCAGTTAATTCATGAACAAGATGGATTCACTTTTATTTTAATTTAACAGCCTCCTAACAGCCCTGATTTAAACATCCTTGATCTTGGTTTTTTCAGAAGCATTCAATCATTAATGCATAAAAAAATACCAGCAGATGTAGATAAATTGCTTGAAGCTGTGAACCAAGCATTTTATGAATTGGATCCCAAGACTTTAAGCAATGTGTGGATGTCATTACAATGTGTGATGAATGAAATCCTCAAGGTTGGTGGTGGCAATGATTATGACTTGCCTCATGTTAATAAGAAGAAATTGGAAAAACAAGGAGTTCTAAAAGATCAGGTCAAAGCACCAATGTGGGCAGTTATGGATGCTTGGGATAAAGTCCATGGACAAGCATCAACATCACAGCAACCATGAGCAACAAAACAGAGCAACTGGAGGGGAAAGACTATTGTTTTTGTGTTTTTTTTAGATATGTGTTTTAGGGTCAGTTTTTGTAAGAGAAAAAAAATCAAGTTGTAATGGTCAGTTTTTGTAAGAGAACAAAAATCAAGTTGTAATGGTCAGTTTTTGTAAGAGAACAAAAATCATGTTGTAATGGTTAGTTTTTGTAAGAGAACAAAAATCATGTTGTAATGGTCAGTTTTTGTGTTTTAATGAAGAGATTTGTTTCAAGTTTACTTGCATTGGAGTATATACAAAACATTTGCTCAAAAGTGAAACATTAACCAGAAGATAAGAGTGAAATAAAGTGAACAAAACTCAAAAGTCCCCATGAATCAGTACACAAAATGCTCAAACCAACATCACACTCAACTACAACCCCAAATAGCCTCAATCAGTCCCTAAAAGGACTGGTGGCATATTAAGGATTGCGGAGATAATTTGAGGGAGCTTTGTATGTCATTCAATGAAGGTTTCATCATAAACTTTTTTTAAAAAATAGGGTTTGAAATGAAGAAGAATTAGTTAAAGTAAATGAGAAAGAATCATTAAGCTTTAAAAAAGAGATAAGAGTGGAATAAAGTGGAAAAAAACTCAGAAGTCCCCATGAATTAGTACACAACATGATTAAACCAACATCACACTCAACCAGAACCCCAAATAGCCTCAATTAGACCTTGAAAGGATTGGTGGCATATTAAGGATTGAGGAGGTAATTTGAGGGAGCTTTGTATGTCATCACACAACAAGAATGTCACTCTTTTCCGTCCGCCAAAATCGGACGCTAAAAACCCCTGGTTGCTAATTGTCCAATTAAACATTTAGCGTCCGAAATTTCCGAGTTAGCATCTGCCTAGAAGGTTGGACGCTAATTAACGTCCGATCCTAATAGTTAAGCGGACGCTAATTAGCGTCCGATTGCAATCGGACGCTAATTAGAGTCCGCGTATAGGCGGACGCTGATTATTAGGATCGGACGCTAATTAGCGTCCAGCTTCTAGGCGGATGCTAATGATTAGAATCGGACGCTAAACGTTGAAACCAAATGCTCAAACAGACCCATCATTATCAGCTTTCATTTTACTTTATTATTTTTATTTAATTCATTTTATTAACTTTCAATTATTATTTAAAAATGAACAATGTCAGAATAACAAAAATTGAGAATTAAACAAATGAGAATTTTATTTAAATTAAATATATAATTACAATCTAATACCAAAATTTAGTACTATAATAGTATAATTACATTGTAACTTCAATCTAATACAACAACTACAATCTAATACCAAAATGCTCAGACTCATCAGTCTTCTTCCTCCCTATCCCTTTCACTCCAACCTTTCTCTCCTCTAAGGACTTTGTATCCCCGGGTGGGCTCGTAACTTCGATTATCTCATCCCCTAGAGAAGCAACCGCAAGTACAAGGAAACTTTCTGGCCTGTCAATTGCTGTTTATCCATACCTTGCAGCTTCAGTTGAGGCATCTGAACATACGATAGCGCTCCCAAACTGTCAAAAGTCGACAACAAAATGATACACATAAGCATTTCACTACAAGTATGGTATAATCCTAGATGAGATGATTGAAAGATCCAAGTACATAAGTTTCTGTTAAGTAGCATTAGTACCATGTAGCCTGCTGCGGGAAGAGAACAGATTGAGAGAAGGAAACCCTTCTGCACATGTCTTACCAGATTTGAACTTCGGGTTCCTGCACGAGTTCATTCAAGACTGTGAATACACTAACAACTCATATGAAATGGGGAGTTACTTGACAATATTACATTCGAGACTGAAACGTCAAAAGAGTAACTACTAATACACACAACGGATGAATTACTTGACAAAGAGTTAACTACATGAATATTTTTGCAAATGATGGAACAAAACTTCCTATACCACACCATAATAGGACTTTGTGTGGCAACTTCTTTATCTCCTCATAAGACGGTCCAGCGCTCAAATCAACAACAAGGATGTTCTCCATAAAAACATCATAACTCTGAACAAATTATATATCAAGAATCAAAACATATAATATCTATCAACTATGTGCTGCTACTTCTGCAGTAGTACTTACGATTTCGCCAACTTTAATGGGTTCATAGGTCTTCTCCAGATAGTTGATGATCATCTTAAAATCATCAGATTCTCTGTCTTGGGGAGTTATCTTGCATCTGAGTTTCTTATAACGGTCTGATAATGGATCATCCAATGTCGAGCCACTCATATCACCAATGATGTGAAGCCACTGTTATATCCCTAACACTCTCAACTAATTAATAATAACCGAAAGTTAGATCACCAATTAAATTTTACAAGCGAGAAAATGTTCGAATCGAAGAAATTACCAAAGAATTTCATTTCCATAACCATGAGTACACAACAATTAGCATAATCCCAAACAAAATACTCCTGAACGGTTTATTTCACACTAAAAATTTAGCACCTCAACATACTCTTTCAGCATAATCAACTATGCACAGTTCTTTAACAGCAATTTTATTCCTATACTCCTCTTTATGAAAAAGCGATTTCGAATTTGTGCTTTCAAATGAACGAAAGAGTAGTCAATCTGAAAAGTGAAAATAATCAATTCCTTTTTCAGGTTAGCTTATACCTATTTAATCCAACCTTAAATTACTTAAATTACTTAAATTACTCCTATTCACAATAAAGTAAATTTGCAACAACTTTTAATCAGCATATTACAAATCAACGCAGCCAATAAAATAAAACACAATTCCTTAATCCAACAAAAAAAATTGAACTCTCTTCAAATTTTCAACTAAAACTATCCAAAATAAGTAAAAAAAAGTTATATAAAAAAAAACATACTTGAGCAACCATAGTAGAAGAAAGCATCGATTCAAGGTTACAAACTTCTTCGATCTCAATATTTTTACCAAATTAACATCCAAAAAAACAAAAAATTATCCAGAAATTAGAATTTCTACTTTCTTCAGCTTAATTTCACAAACAAAAATTCCTGAAAATTTTCAAAAATCAGGAATTCGAAGAGAAAGACAAATAAGAGAGAGAAAACGGAAGATTTTGGGAAGTATGGAGGATGTGAAAGAAAACGCAGAGGATGCCACGCAAGAGAGAGAAAGTGTGTAAGGAACAATGCATGAAAAAAAGCCTTAAGTTTAGATTAGTTCAATAGCGAACCCAAAACAACAGATCCAAAAAAGCCAAACCAAAACAACAGCGAAAACGAAGATTTAAAAATGAAGATCCAAAAATGAAAATTGAAAACAAAAATTCAAAAACAAAAAATTTTAAAAGCGATAATTCAAAAACTGAAAATTTAAAACCAAAAATGAAAATTCAAAAAACGAAATTTAAGAAACTGAAAATTTAAAAAGCGAAAATCAAAAAATTGAAAATTGAAAAACGGAAAGCCAAAAGCCATTTTTCAAACATGGACAAATTGTGAGCCTGTGAGACATATCTACAATAGTACTTCCTCTATAATTTTTAATAAATGCCACCATTTGGATTGTTCATATTTATCAATGCATAATTTTAATCATTAATATAGTTAAAAAATTTGAAAAGATAATATCTTGAAAAATATACGTTAAGATAAACCCAATGGTAATTAAAAAAAACATTATTTATCTTAATTATTTGATAAATGGAGTAGCACGGATTGTGCATGGATTGAGAGTTTGTAAAGTAGTGTTAGAGGTGTTTTAGGCCTGGTGGCCTGTGTGGTGTTCTGTCCTTTGTATAGGATGTAGGTTGTATGTGATTTTTTGGGGAAATATACTTATTTACTTACCAAAAAAAAGTTATTTGATAATTAAATATGTCAAAATTGTTATTCAAATAATATAGAAAGGTAATATGATTAGGGTTGGCAATGGGTTGGGGATGGTCAGGTGGATCCCAACCCGCTCCATCTCCCGTGAATCAAATCCCTATAAACACCATCTATCATCCGTCAAAAGCTCCATCCATATTCGCCCATCCATCAATCGCGTATGGAGCGGGTGAGAAATGGATAATACTAGAAAAAGTTGTTTGTATACTTAACAACTTTTAAAAACTAATAAATGAAAGCTTAGCCATCGATTAACAACAAAACAACTAGATATCAATTGTCTATTGTTATTAATACATGGCAAAATTTGATACTAACCGTAATATATATAGTAGTATATTTTAAACTATTATATATATTAGTATTTATGGTTTTTTCACCAAATACCCCTGATAATTTTTGTATTCACCAAATACCCCAACTTTTTTCCAAATTCATCATATACCCTTGACTTTCTAAAAAAAATACATCCAAATATCCTTAATGACTAACAGTGGTTAACTCCGTTAGTCATTAACGTTAATTAACCCTAAAAATCCTAATTAACCCTAAAAAACCTAAAAACCCGCGAAACCTAAGTAACCCTAACCCACTTTTTCTCCTCTAACCCACCACCCCAAACAACCCCCCCTCCCCACCACCACCACCACCACCACCACCACCACCACCCCAACCCCAGCCCCACCATCCCCCTCCCCCGCACGCCTCCCCATCCCCACCAGCCCCCTCCCCTCACGCCTCCCCCTCCCCTCCACCCTCAGGCCGAAACCCTTTTCTCCTTCCCCCACCCCCTCGAATCCCGAGCCCTCCACCCCACCCCACCCCTTCGAACTCAGGTGCATCCCCTCCCCCGCGAATATAGTTGCTCCCCAGTGGCTCGAATGACTCGAATTTCTTCATCAACAATGGCGTCGTATTTCTTCGACAACTCAAGTTTTGGATCTTGTGCGCTGGCGAGAGTGAGGGAGGGGGGCGCGGGGGAGATCGAGGGGGGACCTGGGTGGGGGCTCCCCGGGAGGGGTAGGGGGCCTGCGTGGGGGATGGGTTTGAGTTAGGAATAGTTAGTGTTTTTAGGGTTAATAGGGTTTACTTAAGATTTTTAGAGTCAATTAGGATTTTTTTAGGGGTAATTAATGCTAATGACTAACAAAGTTAACCGCCATTAGTTGTTAAAAACATTTTGATGATCCACTCACCCATGAATAATTGTCAGCTCTAAATATAATGCATCTATTAAAATATAAAGGAAGTTCATCATAAGGTTATGATAATTTTTCTATATTAGAGGGCGACTATATTTGTAGAGATAATTATATTTCTAACATCTTATAATAAGCAAGGATAACCTTGTTTCAAGCCTTCACCTATGGCTTGTTATATTGGATCCCATGTTTGAGTACAATGAAAATCCTTGCCATCACGAAAATTGTGAATTGAAGTTATTAAAATTTACATCTCCTTTGAAATTATTGGAGTTATTTATAACTTATTGAAATTTATTTAAATTTTTTTTTTCTAAAACTTAGTTTCCAACTTTCCACTACAAAAATAAGTTAAAATTTGTTGTTATTCATAAGAAATAAGTTGCCAACTAGAGTTGGCAACAAATTAGAAACGAAAAATATTACTTCGCCAGTTTCTTTTAATTTACTAACTTTACTTTGGGGGGAAACAGCAATGAGGAAATCGATAAATATGATAGAAAAACTGAAAAGGCGAAGAGAGAAATTGAAAAGTGAGAAACAAACTAATTTAAAATGTTGATTTAAGTATTTAAAAAGGGATGACATGGGTCGAAAAAGAGGGTAAAGTAAATGAGACATGCTTCCAAGAATAGAAAAGGCAATAGTGTGTATTCTAAAAAGAAACGGACCAAAAAGAAAAGTGTGTAGATTATAAGAAACGGATGGAATAGTTGCTAAAAGGTTTTTTCCATATGATTTTTTCCCTAAATATTGACAAAGGAAGTTTTAATCCCTCTATACGCCAAAGTTGGAATTAATTCCCTGCATACCGTCCACGTAGGACAGCACACCATAAATGTGTTTTTTTATGTACTTAAGTAAATTCGCTACTCAAAGTAATGAGATGCAAAATTTGAATAGCGGTTAAGGGAAAAAAATTGGAACACAAAAGTTGTGATTCATTTAATATGACCACTACTCTTGGTAGCAGTTTATATATGGCGCGCGCTCCAAACACAAATAAGGCACTGAACGTATAAGAAAACCCAGGCCATACATCAATGGTCCTTGTAGACTGCTATTAGAGGTAGCGGTTTCTCCTTGTAAACTGCTACTCAATGTAGCGAGAATCCTGAAACTTAACACTATCTAGGTAGTGGTTTGCTATGCCGAAAGTTTTTTTTAAAAAAAAAAAGTATGGCGTGTTGTTCTAGTATTTTGGCCTGATCGATTCTCTGGGTCATTTACAATTATCAAATATATTATTATTGATAAATCTAATATACTTGATCATTTATTAGTTTTTTTAAGATTCTATCGAATGCAAAACTGAAAGATGGATGACATGACAAATTGTTTTTTAAAAAACTTCTAAAGAATTGGGGATAAAAATAACAATTTCAATGGAATTAGGGTAAGAGAATGTTATTACTTAATAAATGTGTTAGAGATAAAAAAAAACTTGTCTATGTCTTTATGATTACATATAATAATAAGAGTTTATTATATTTTACTTTGAATATTAAGCATTTAAATTATAGTGGATTAGTGATTAAACTATCACATTTTATTTCAATGGTAATGTGTTCGAAATTCGAATACTATTAACTACATATTGTTAATATTTTAAAATGAGATTATAAACATGTGTATTATTAGAAGCTTGAATAGAGTGACACGTGGCACATTCCTTTAATAGGAATGTCTTTTAATGTATTAGGATAGATTGTAACTTTGGCGCATAGAGGGAATTAAAACTCCCTTTGACAATATCTAGAAAAAAGTTCGATTTAGGCTATGTTTAGTTTACCTTATTTTTGCTTATTTCAGATCAGATCAGATCAGAAAAAATAAGTTCAGATCAAATCAAGATAAATTCATATCAGATCATGCTTATATTTAAAAACTCATTATTACTATTATTAATATTATTATTTACTAGTACATTTGTTCAAAAGGATTATATTTGTTGTTGTTGTACTTATTAACTATTAATATTGGCTATTATTATTAATCTCGTTCTTATCATTATAAATGTCACTGTTATCATTATTTTATGTTATTTTGTTGTTATTAAATAATAGAAAAATAAAAGCCACGTGTTAAGAACATAAGATTGGCGCAAAAATAAGAAAAATATAAAATACGATAGCTCAAATTCATGACAACGAAACTACTAAGTTCGGATTACATTTCAAAATAAGCTAAGTGTGAGATACAAATTATAAATTTAGATCCGGTATACCTCTTCCTACCGAATTTCAAACCTCTTTAGCTATTTGAAGTTGCACCCTATCCATTTCTTTCTTGCGCAAGTGATTGAACATATCACAATATGCTTTACTTGGTGCAATATTTACGATCCTTGAAATTGGTATATCCAACTCATACAATCGGATGAAATTTTGTGGAGTGTGAATGCAGAAACCATAATAGCCAACTGATATGGGACATCCATGTTCGGCATGTTTGACAATATTTTTCATCTCTTTTTAAGGGTTCCAAAACAGCTTTCAATTATAGTACAGAGAGATGAGTGACGATAATTAAAGTTTTCTAGCATGCCTTCTGGAGGGGGGGCATTTTGAAATTCGGGAATGTGATATCTTATATTTTTATTTTTTTAAAGGACTCAAGTATCCAATAGTATTTGGATATCCAACATCTACCAAATAGTTGCAAGGGGGATATCTTAATTGTTACAAACTTTTTTACTAGTACTTAGGTGAAGTTTCCAAGTTGTTTGTATAACTTATTTTATTTTATATGAAAAAAATGAGTTGAGTCTGCCGACTTCTCAAGTGTGAAATGTCTTTTTTAAGGGAAAGTGTGAAACATTTTAGAAGTGCTCTTATAAATTAATGACTTGGATTATAGAATTATTTATTGTTGTTGTTATTATAATAATGTTTATTATTATTATTAAGAAAAGTTGTGTAAAAGTTGGGTTAGAAATATATTGATAATAATAGTAATACTATAAATAAGATCTTATAATGTATTGCATAATAATGAATTACAAAGTAATAATATATTTTATAAAAGATAAGATCTTGTAAATCTGATCAAATCAGAAAAAATAAGTTTAAATCAGATTAGAAAGAATAAGTTCAGATCAGATAAGATAAGTTCAAATCAGAAAATTTCAGGTGAACTAAACATAGCCTAACTATGTCATGGACTCAATTTGTATGCAAACTTAATAACAAAAACCAACAAAATAAAAATATGAAATTGATACATTTACATAGAATTGGAAAAAAGGAATACATTATACAAGAATATAACCAAATAAAAATACAAAATTTAAAAAACGAAATTATACATAAAACTAAAAAAAAGAAAAGAAATCAACCGAAAACTTATACAAGAATATAACCAAAAAAATCAAACAAAATACGAAAATTAAGAAATAAACATAAAGTAAAACCTAGATCTAGAAAAAAAAACTCAAGATAACAATCAAAATGAAAACTAAGCTAATTACAAACGAAAATAAGAAAGTGGAACGGACATGAAAATTAAAAACAAAAAAAATAAACCCAGCCCTAGATCTGGAAAAAAAACAAAACACGAAGAGGGATGAGAGGAGAGACGAGCGACGATTGTTGTTGTTGACAGCGAAGGAGTTGATGACAACAACGAGCGACGGAAAGAGGAGCGACGCTCGGTTGTTGTTGTTGTTGACAGCAACGAGCGACGGAGAGACGAATTTTTGATGAGCGATGAGAGGAGAGATGAGATCTGGTTGTTGATGATGAAAACGAAGGAGTTGATGAAGAATTTGTTATGAGAGGGAGTTGATGAGAGGGTGTCGTTATGAGAGAAGAGGGGAGAGGAGTTTTAGGGTTTGATGAGAAGGGAAGAGGAGAGTGGGGAAGAGGAGAGGAGTTTTAGGGTTTGATGAGAGGGCGCCGTTATGAGAGAGAGGGGATAGGAGTTTTAGGGTTTGTTAGCATGGGCAACGCACGAGGAATATGGGCCACGCGAGGAAAAAGTAAGAAAATCTGATGCGGTCCACCAAACCGCAACAATTTTTGTAATCTGATGTGGTCCACAAGAGGACTGCATCAATTTGTCCTCCCAACTTTCCCTCCCATTTTTAATGTTGAATTTCGGATGTGGTTTTACAAAAACCAAATTTGTTACTAAGTGACATATAAGGTTCTTTCCACTAGTGCTAGTACTATTTCTGCAATGTGGGACAATAAATATTATGTTTAGCATCAAATAATAAAATGACTTAATTTTCAATAGAAATACATATTACCATAGTTTTTTTCGAATCGACAACAAATTTAAAATATGATGTTTTTTAGAAACAAATATTGTAGTAATATAATGTTTATGTGTCAACAAATTAATTTTTTGTTGCAGTAGTTTGTTACTAAATGACGACAAATTGAAATATGATGCCATCTAGCTTCAAATAATAAGACTAATAGTTTCTTAACCACCACCAAGCACCCGAAACCACCACTCCTTTTTCTTCTTCAACTTCTTGAAGAACGACAACTTCAGCATAATATGAATTCTTACTTCTTACCCAGCTATAAATGTAATGTCGTCGGCATCCGCAATTTGCTCTGTGCCATTTTACATATTCCAGCTAACAGGGGTGGTTTTCGTGATGGGTGGGGTTTTAAAGAGAAATATGAGTGATGATTTGTGCTTTTTTATTGCTCTAAATTGGTCAATTTCATTTATAAAGATGTGGCATGTTTAAAGTTTAAAATTATTTTTATTTTAAAGTCACTCATTTTGGCTTTTAAGTAATCTTGAAAGGAGGTTTGTACGATGCAAATGTTATATCGCTTATAAGAAAGCTAATGGTAATCGATGCCGATACTTAAGATGAGTTGCTTATGTGGTATCCTTGATTGGTAGAGAGATGTTTCTAATCAACTAATTGAATACAGAAAGGATCTTCAATTATGTGGAAAGCAAGATGAGAAGTTGTAGAGGCTGAGAAGAAACATCTAATTGATGGAGCCACATAGTTAAAGTGGATTAAAATTGTGCAGGAGCAAAGACCCTATTAAATGAATAGAAAAAAAAAAAGTCAACGCCAGAAACCGATATAAGGTAGCTGTCAACAACAAAATAGTAAAAGTAAGGCAGTTTGAGACAAAAATAAATTTATAAGATAGTTCCTTTTAAGGGAAAAACTATATGCAGCCTTAGGGGCTGTATATATGAAGTTAAAAATGAAAATAAGTTACATTAATTGATCATTTATTACGTCGGTTGATGCAAAAATTTTCCATAAATTCACAACTTACTTTCATTTTAACTAGTGTATTTTTGTCTTATATGCAACTCTAAGGGCTGCATATAACATAACACTTCTTTTAAAAACCTGAAAGTTAGAAGTAGTTTGGGATAAAAAATCCTAAAAATTGTAAAAATTTGATTTTCGTAATATATACAATGAGACGAATTAAAGAAGACTCTACATAATTGAATTTTTTCCTAGATAATGCTAGGACAAAAATTACTTCCAACTTTGCACAAACGAGTAGAGGAGAAAGTAGGTGAGTGTCAACTCAAGACTCAAGAGACCGAATCGCTATTTTAATTAGCAGTCAAGCTTCATTGAATCTATAAAATATATTAAAAGGCGTGCGAAAGTAAGAAACTGTGCCACGTAGCGCTCTTCTTAGGGAGTTTTAGTTTATGTAATCGGAGTTTTTAGTTCATGTAATTCATATACAATAAAAAAATTAAGAAATTGCATAGTATAGGGTTTGATCCCGAGACCTCAAGTACATATACTAAAGTTTTAACCACTAGGCTAAGTTGTATTTAGCGTTATTATTATAAAGTATTATATTAATAAATGAAATTTTTTCTTATCCGGGCATAGCTCGGGCATAATAACTACTCCCTCCGTCCTTTATTAGTTTACCTCTTTCTTTTGCACAGAGTTTTGGGAGAAATAATGTTATGGGTCATAGAAAGAAAGAGAAACTATTATTTTATATTAAAGTTGAATGTATATTTGATGAAAAATTTGTGGTCTCATTCCAAAAATAGCAAAAAAAAGAAAGGGGTAAACTAATAAGGGACACCCTTAAAAGGAATACGGGGTAACTAATAGAGGACGGAGGGAGTAGTTGCTAATTTATTACCCTTCTTACGATAATTGCTAATGTAGTTAGCGGTTTTGTTTTAAAAAAATAACCCTCATGTTTTGTCCTACGTGGACGGTATAAAGAGAATTAATTTTCTCTTTGGTGTAAAGTTAGAATTATATTTTGTCTAGGAAAAAATTCCTACATAATTTGTTTTTTCTGTTAATTGAATTTTTTTTTTTTGAAAAATTTATTATTTTTAAATAGTGTCAAAATAAGAAATGGAAAATCAATTAAAGAAGTGAGGAACTTGAACATTGCCAAAAGCCTTTCACCGTTACCAACGTGAGATAGAGACATTAGACAGTAATAAATCAAAGCAGCGAAAAAGAATTCAATTTTGGTTGGGCAGAGTGGAAACAGTACAGGATAGGTTCATCAGTGAAACTGAAGTTAACGTCACTCCCTCGCCCAATTAAGTTCCACATGACCAAAAATCTAAGCTTAAATTTTTACAGTGATCGTATCTTTTGCTTATGGGCAGTAGCAAATTTTAGCAATTATCGATAATACAAAAGCTGCTCATTGCAGATTCACAGTCCCTCTTTCCCTCTCTTAAGCCTAAAGGAACCCTAGCTAGCTGCGTACATTATACTCCTACGTACCTGTGTTATTAACTCAGGTGAAATTGCTAAAGTTAGGAGGGTAACGGGCCAGATTTGGACTGCATAATTCAACCTTGACTCTATAGGATTTTAAATCCGGTTCCGACACTCGTCTCTGATCCAACTCAAAATCCGAATATCCAACTTCGAATCTAACTCGATTTAAAATTCGAACACCAAACTTCGAATTCGATTATCCGACTTAAAATCCGAACATCTGACTCTGGTCCCGATCACACTTATTTTTCCGTCCATTTTTTAATAGAAAAGTCTTCTATAATACAATTAATCTAATAATCATATGAAAATCTTATAGGAGCATAGTACAAATAATCTAAATATTACTATTATTTTTAACAACCATTTCTTCAATGGAAAAATCTTATATAATATAATTGGCTGAAAATCGAAGTCAGGTTATACGTAAATAATACATTAACATAAATAAAAGATTAATTGACTTTCGGATGTCGAATTATTTTATGAGATCCGACTCCGATCCTCCTACGACTCGGAGTCGGACTTTTTAAACGGAGTCGGATTCATATTATCTTTTTGTCGGAGTCGATTGGATTGTCATTCCTAGCTAAACTACTCCTATATGCTCACTTTGCTTAGTATATAGCACTGCATGCGCCATTCAACAGAAGTGATGACGAATAAAAGTATTAGAGATTCCTTAAGTAATACTCTCTCCGTCCCACTTATAGTTTTCCTATTCCATTTTGTTGTCCCAAAATGTTACTCCCATTTTCTTGTTTCCATTTTTGAACGTCACTTTTTACTCTTTCTCTTCACCTTTTCACATGGATTTTTGACACCTTTATTTAATGTTCTTTCAATCTCATTGATTAGGTATAATAAAACATATTTTTTTTAGTTTCTCTCTCTTCTTCTTACATGCAAACCATTTAATGTTCTATTTTTTTTTTCCATTTTTCAATGACAATAATTCCAAAAAACACAATTCCCAATATAAGTACATAGTAATCATTATTTCCTTAATTCTCATATCCAAAGTGAAAAGGGAGCTATAAAATGGGACGGAGGGAGTACTACTTCTGTATTTTTTTAGTTGAATAATTTGTTTTTTCACATTTGACGACACACTTCTTTGAACGTTAATATCTCTTATTGAGTGTAAGTAAAACTTATAAAAATTTGATATTTGAAATCCTCGCATTCAGACGAATTTAACAAGACCCACTTAACTATGTTTTTTCTTATATACTGATGCGAGATAGTTTAACAAAGTTGATTGATAAATAGTGCAACAAAAGGAAATGTTGCGAATGAAAAAAATACGGAAGTAGTATTCACATAAGTTAAAAGCATCCTTAACTAATATTGATAAAACAAATTGAAGGGAAAATGTTTGAATCATTATTACCCCAAAGGCTATTTATATTACATCATATCATGCCTAACTTAAGTAGAACTAAAAATATATATCTTAAACTAAATATAATACTAATAAATATCATCTCTAAATAAACACTTCTAGATGTATATGTCTAGGTAAACACTTCTAGATAGATAAATCCTAAAACTATCCTAACACCCTCCCCAATCGCAACGGCAGTACCACAAACGTTATGATTGGAGAAACAAAAAAATATTTTATATTTTAGCACCAGATTCGGATGAACTGGAACTTTTTCGTCTTCTTTGTTGAAGTCGAGATGCACAAAATCGGTGATGTCAACTTCAACATTTTTATTTCTTATTCTTGATGATGAAAACATTAATCTTCTCGAATCCATTAATCATCAGTCAAATAGAGATACCATTCTTTTCGAACCTAAATTTTTTCTTCTTGATGAGAACGCCATTTTTTTTGAATTCACCAAATATTTTAATAAAGCGAGAACACCATTCTTTTCAAACCCGTTAAGTATACGAGGGTCGCCATTCTTTTCGAACCTCTTATCACATATATATATCAATCCATGAAAAATGTCGCTCTCTTTCTGTCACGTTTCTTCTGTTTCCCTCCCGCGATTCAAGACATCTCTTTGAATCGTATGTTTTTCAATGTTATGTTTGATCGCAATGGTGGTGGTGTGCTAAAAAAACCCTCATGAAACCATATTCATCAATAGGGAAAAAATCTCGACTTTATGAGAATATATTCGGCCGGTCGGTGGGTTCGATTTTTTAACCCACCGACAATAGAGAAAATATTTAAGAGTTTTGACCCAAGATCTCAATTGGCTCTTGATTCCATGACAAAATAGATTGAAGGAGTTTTGAACCCACCGGCAGGAGAGAAACTTTTTAAAGTTTTGACCCAAGATCTCAATTGGCTCTTGATACCATGACAAAATAGATTGAAGGGAAAAAGGTTTAAATAAACATTATTATTCAAAGGAAAATTCTATATGGTGGCCTCCTATTCTTAAATTTTCTATATGGTGGTAGGTAAAAAAAATATTATACGAAGTGACCCTCAACTTTGAGAAATTATACCTAGTGACTTTATAATTGAGCTTACCTATCCTAACCTCAACCACAAAACAACCAAACCATCACCACAAACACCCAACCATTATCCTACCCACCCAAAGAACCACCACCCCACCCAAACCCCACCAACACAACCAAACCCCACCTCCCCGAAAACCCCCACGAAACCCAAGCACCCAACTTCACCCACAAACCCCACCACCTTGACCCAAACCCCACCACCCTAACCCAAACCCGACCACCACAACCGAACCCCACCACCTGAAAACCCCCACAAAACCCCACCACCCACGAAACTCACCCCGGCGAACCCGCCCTGACGAGACCCCACACCAACAAACCCTCTACCCACGAAACCCACCACCTTGCCGAAAACCATCATCCAAAGATCCAGCTTCTTCACCAACCTGAAAACCCACCCCGTAAAACCACCCCCTTGAAACTCCACCCTCACAAACTCACGAAACCAAATCATATTCACCCACCCCCGAAACCCCTTACCCTCGAAACCCACCACCCTTCCAAAACCCACCGCCCACAAATCCAGTTTCGCCACAAACCCATAAACCCACTCACCTGAATTCGAACAGAGAGAATCCAAAGAGAGAGAAGAAAGAAAGGTGGTGGCAGTGGCTGGTCATGGAAGAAGAAGAAGGTGGCGGCTGTGGATGGTCATGGAAGAAGAAGGCGGTGGCAGAGATTGGTGGCTGCGGTGGATGGTTATGGACTAAGAAGGTGGTGGCCATGGCTGGTGGTTGGTTGGTAGTGATAAGGTGTTGGGCTAAGTGAGAAATGATACAGTTTAGTTATTGAACCATTAATTACTAAAAATTGATCAGTATGTAGAATCTCCTCAAGTTAGGAGTCACTTTGTATAATAATTTTTTTGCTTTGCCACCATGTAGAAAAAGTGAAACTTGGAGGCCACCATATAAAATTTCGATTATTTAAATAAACATTTTTAGATATATATGTCTAGATAAACACTTCTAAATAGATAGATCATAAATCTGCCCAAACAAATATTAACAGAAGTAACCATGCTTTTTTTGGAGTTAAAAGCATCCTTGGCAAATATTCACAGAAGTAACCGTGGATAATATTGGAAATATGGAATTCGTATATCTACCAAACAAATATTAACAGAAGTAACCATGCTTTTTTGGAGTTAAAAGCATCCTTAGCAAATATTCACAGAAGTACCATGAAATAATCATGGATAATATTGGAAATATGTGAATATTGGAAATATTCACATATATCATTCGATGACAATGAAAGAGATAGACCATGAGGCTGAAAACTCGCATCAGTATTAGGATGATTAACAAAATTAGTAGGAATTAAAGGCAAGTCACTTTTATCATTCCCCACCTTTGAACATTTATTTTGGTACTTAATGTCAGCCGTCTGATTATGATAATTATTGATGAGCTAAAAATGCAGGGGGATTGACGACAAGTGATGCCTACTGGCTCCTACTAACATCATGCTCATTGATCCTTTTGTATTTTTTTTTTTAACACACGGACCCGCTAACAATTTTCTAAATAAAAATTCGGTTTTTTCACCAGGTACCCCTGTACTTTAACAAAATTCATGGGGTACCCCTAACTTTAAACTAATGCACTAGGTACCCCTGATGTTTGCAAACAATGACCAGAATGCCATTAATGATGAACGGCGTTACATGACCGTTAACCTCAATCTTTAATTCACGAAATACCCCTGAGGTTTTACTAATATGTTCAAATTTTGATAACGGCTAGTTTTTTTAAACTGAATTACTTTTTCTGACCGTTGCAATACCTGGGATTGCTATAAAAGCAGTCCTACTCTTGGTATTTTGCCCTCCTCATCCAAAGTATAGTTTTTCAATCCAACTCAAATAATACTCATGAGCTCACAATCTCACACTTCTAGTTACTTAGAATCCTCATACATTAGAGTTCCTAATAGAACTTGCAAATGTAGGAAAAAATTTGCAATCCGGAGCTCGGATTCCTCAATGAATCCAGAAAGATTGTACTACAAGTGCGATGATTGCAACACTTTTAGGTGGTGTGTTGGTATTATTGACCATAACTCCATTGTGAGACAAGTAGAGGAAGACGAGGCAAGTAATGTAAACTTGAAGGAGGAAATGAAGCTACTAAGAAGAGAATCAAACAACAACAAAAAAGGATGCAAGGAGCAATAAAAATAGGCGTATTTATGTTTGTGTTACTTATTTTTGTAATGAACAAATGAAGGAAGAATGGTAATGTAGCACCAAATTTGTAACAAATACATTCAATATGCAATAATATTAGTAGCTTTACAAAAACGATCCCAATATTTCATCCACAAAATATTTAAGCTTTAAGTAACTTTACAAAAAAAGATGAGTATATTGTTTGCACTTTACCATATTTCATCCACAAAATATTGTTTATGCTAATTTGTACCCAAAAAAATAGTTAGCAAATTAAAGATTAGTCCCCTAATTACTCAAACTGCATCCTTGCCTTTCTTCTGTTTTTTGGTTCCACCCTTGGAAGTTGATGGACCAGCAGCAGCCTTTCTTTCCTTCCATGCTGAGTATCCCATCAGATTGTTGTGGTTGGGATGTTGATGCACCAGATTCCTTCCTTTGCTTCTGTGTAGCCCCTCCCTTGCATGTCCTTGAATTGTGGCCTATTTCTTTGCACTTGCCACACCTAATAGTGCTGCTCCTCTTCCCTTTTTTCTTGTCATTTGGACCTCTCTTCCTCTGTTTAGCAGGCCTTCCAGCACATCTTTTGAATGGGGGAGGGTCAATTATAGGGAGTTCAAACTCAGGCCATTGAGAGGAGTCAGGCATGGGGTGTATGTGGCTTGCATAGGTCTCTTTATATGCAGCCCCCTTGTAGTAGTCAGAGACATAGTCATGTGGGTTAAGCCTCTGGTCAAAAATAACCCTCAAACCATGTTTGCAGGGTATACCAGTGCCCTGCCATTTGCCACAGCCACATGTCCTAGTTTCTAGCCTAATAGGAAGTGCACATGATCATCCAGCACCTCAAACTCCCCTCCACCAGCTTCCACAACATGGCAGAACCTGCTTTCATCAGCCCTGACCTCCAACAACTTAGTGGCATAGTCAGTGAGGTCAGTGGGTTCCATGTCAACAGCTCTGTCAAATCTAGCCCCACCTTTTTCATACACCAACCCCTAATTTCTGCAAATGTAGAACAACAAATAAGCACCAATAAGAGGCATATGTAGAACAAGAAAACAAAACAATTTCCTTACCTTCCAACAAAGTGAGGACAGGGAGATCTCTGAAAGGTTTTGTGCACGCATTGAAAGACTCAACAAAATTTGTTGTGTTGTGATCACAACACACAACAGGGTCAAATAAATGCCTAGACCACTGCTCCTCTGCCTTGTCCAGATATTCTGTAGCTTTAGGATCAACCTTTGTTATCTTCTCCATGGCTTTGTTGTATACATAAAGGTTGTAGGCATTAGCAGTAATCCAAAAAGATTTGTGGAAAGCAGGGCCAGTGAATCCAGCATTCTTGCAATTGGAATATAGCTGTTGACAGCAAATCCTCCTAGTAGCTTTAGGGAACACCTCCAACAGTGCTCCCTCAACACCCTACATGGAAGAGAAAATAAATGAAATCAGTTAGTTTGGAACAAAAAAGGATGTAAGGAAAGATAAGTTAGATATTGAATTATGGAAGGAAAGAAATGTTACCCTCATAATGTCCAGTCATCCTTGTTAACACCTTGTGACTGGAAAACCAATTTCAAGTTTCTGAAAAAATAGCTCCAACTATCTTTACTCTCTGTGTCCACTATCCCATAAGCTATTGGAAATATTTCATTATTTCCATCAATAGCCACAACAGTCAACAAGATTCCTTTATAGAACCCACTTAAATGTGTCCCATCAAACCCAATAAGAGGTCTGCACCCTCTTAGAAACCCCTTGAACTGAGCTGCAAATGAGAAGAAACATGCCTTGAACTTTGGTGTGCTGTTTGAAGAGTTGGCTGTCCAAGTCACCAAAGCATAGCTACCAGTGTTAGTCCTCTTTATCATCTCTGCATATGCTGGTAGCAGCCCATAAGATTCAGAGAAGCCCCCATACATCTGCTCCTTTGTCATGCACTTCACCTTATATAACAACCTTTCCTTCACCCTTATCCTAAACCTTTCCAAACACATTTTCTGTAATGAGTGCACAGGTACATCAGGGTTTGCACTAATTACATCACCCAAATGCCTTGTTAACCAAACACTGGTAACCATTGGGTTCTCCTCCATTCTGCCACACAACTTATGCTCACCTGTTACAGACTTTATGGCCCAACTAATGCCATCCATCAGTTTGGATGCATGAATTCTCCACTCACAGTCCTCTATTATACACCTAGCAGTGAACCTAAGGTTGTCAGCCTTCTCAACCCTCACTGCAAACCTCTCTTGAATACAATAGTCCTTGAACACTCCAAGGAAGTGATCTTTGTTTGAAAAGATCATCCACTGATCAAGCTTCACCTGCCCAAAAAGCATCTCTCCCACAACTGTACCATTTGTGTACAACTTGTCTAAAATTGACCCCCCATCCAAGTAATCCTCAAATTCTTTCTCTAGCAATACATCCACTTCTTCATCCTCAACTTCACCCTCTAATTCAAAATCATAAACCTCATCATCTGAACTCCCTTCTTCCCAAACATAATCATCATCAGCCTCATCATCCTCAGATTCTTCTTCCAGTTCATCTTCCCTATGCTCAGGTTGATGCTCAGGTTGTTGGGGAGGCATTCTAGGCTTCCTAACCCCCTCTCTGATCTCCTAGTCTTTGGTACATATGTACCAACCCTCTTAGCAGTGGTTTTAGCAGCTTTAAACCCCTTCTTTGCTCCCTTTTTCTTTGCAGCACCTACTTTCTTTGAAGCAGCAGGTTTGGAAGATTGGGGATCTGAGTGTGTTTGTCTTTCAGTTGGATGGGATGGAGGAGGGGAAGCTTGGGGAGGTGATTGTGTTTGTGGTTGTGTTTCAGGTGGTGGGGATGGAGGAGGGGAAGCTTGGGGAGGGGATTGTGTTTGTGGTTGTGTTTCAGGTGGTGGGGATGGAGGAGGGGAAGCTTGGGGAGGGGATTGTGTTTGTGGTTGTGTTTCAGGTGGTGGGGATGGAGGAGGGGAAGCTTGGGGAGGGGATGGGGGAGGAGAGGGTTGTGGAGGAGATGGGGGTGGTTGGAAAGGGTGGACATGGGATTGTGTGTGTGGTGGAGGGGGGGCAGGGGAGTGTGCTTGTGACTCTGCTTCAGGTTGTGACTCTCCCATCACCACTTCTTCTTGTGAAAAAATCCTTAAATACTCCATCACACTCATATCATCAGGATTATAAACTGGAATTTCAATTGCCACAGGGGGCATTTGCTCCTCCAACTCCCTCAATTCATCTTCTTCTTCCTGTCTTTTTCTTTCTTCCTCCCTCTCTCTTTCCTTTTCTTCAGCAATCTTTCTTAGTTTCTCAGCCTCAGCTTTTCTCTTTTCTTCCCTCAAGTCCTTCACTAATTTCATCACAAACCTAGGAGGTTGCTGTGTATCCTCTATGAATACCTCAACAGTATCCAATCCTACAAACCCACCCCACATATTTGAAAGATGTGGATCATCATACAACTCCACTAGTTTTTTGGTCCTTGGATGCTTGTAATGGACTCTAAAATTTTCAGGCAACCACACACCTTGCTTCACAGACTCATCATGTATCTCATTGAACAAATCAATAATACTAGTTAAGTCTACATCTTCCACCCTAACATCAAACTGCTTACCCTTATAATCACACAACAACCACATCCCTTCCATCTAAAATGAAATCAAACAAACAAAATAGAAGAGAATTTGAGAATGCAGAGAACCCTAAACCAAAAACTACATAATTTCAGCATACATGAAGAAATAAATATTGGCCCTATTCAACATTATACGGAATTCATGCAAAAAAATTGCTAAAACAGCAAAATTACCAAAAACTGAAAGAACTTGTGATATCAAATAACCCTAAACAGGAAACTCTGAAATATAGCATGGATGAACATAAATAACACACCCAGTGAGATTTAACAACTAAATAATGCAAAAATTTCAAAAAAAAGAGTTACAAAATCTTACCTTTGTGGAATTTTGAAAAGATCACCCTAAAAATTTGCGAACTCACTTCCTTAGCTTACCCAAGCACGATTCCCTTTTTCGCGTCAACTTCCAAGTGCAAAGATTTTGATTTGTTCGCAGAATAATTCAACCCAGATTTTTTTGGAAATTTTTTGCTAACCGACTTGAAGGAAGAAGAACAGAGGAAGAGGGAAGATGAATGGGAGTTGGAGGGTTTTTTTTCGAAGGATTGGGTTTACTAGCGCCTTAATGAGGGCATTAATGTAATAACCCACTAACGGCAATTAACGCCGTCAATGAGTAAGGGTATTTATTGCTGTTTATTAAATTGTCAGGGGTACCTAGTGCATTAGTTTAAAGTTAGGGGTACCCCATGAATTTTGTTAAAGTACAGGGGTACCTGGTGAAAAAACCGATAAAAATTTAGTTACGTCGTAAAGCAAAACATGTATTATCCTATGATATAAGAACTGTTCTTTAGTTTATTTATTTTTAATTCAATTCAGTTCAGTTACTTTTATTAGTTCAATTTTAGTTTAGTTAATTTCTCTCATTCCAAAAGAATGGAGCCATAGTGGTACTAGTTTTTAACCCGTATAAAAATGCACAAAAAATCTTATGTAGATATAATTTAAACCTGTGTATAATGCATAATAAGTTCTTTTTGTTTATATACGAACTATATTGAAACCATATAAAGAGGTTTATATGATATTCAAAACTTAAATGATTTTAACCTCTCACACATATTAAGTTAACAAACTTTAACTAACGTCATAATAATTCTACACATATCAATACAAATATATTAAAAGGCGTGCGAAAATAAGAAAATGTGTCATGTGGCACTCTCCCTAGGGAGTTTTAATTCATGTAATCCATGTACAATAAAAAAAAATAAGAAATTGCATAGTATAGGGTTTGATCCCAAGACCTCAAGTACATATACTAAAGTTTTAACCACTAGGCTAAGTTGTATTTAGTGTTATTATTTTAAAATTTTATATTAATAAATGAAAATGTTTTATTACCCGAGGCATAGCCCGGGCTAATAACTAGTTTAAACTAAAACAAGATATTAGTGATGTACTTCACACGAACAGCTCGTCTTGCAAGAGATGGTTTAAAATTATGACTAAATTTAGGCGTAGCCCAAAAGGCCCAATAACACCTATAACCCACTCCACAAACCCAAACAATCCAAAACAAAATTGAAACCCAAAAAACAAAAGGATTTTTTAACTAAAGTAATACAAACTTTTGGTCATGCGCTTATAATTATACAAACTTTTCATTATTATTGAATATAACAAGCTTTACATCAAAATTCCTAAAGTAGGTCAATGTGACTTGTAACCTGTAAAACAGGAATTTAACCAAAATCTTTTCCTCTCTCCTTCCCCTCCCCAACCAGTTGGACCACCCCAAACCCACCAATCTCTCCCACCAAGAAACCTCCCCCACCCCACGACTAACATAACAGGCAACCCCGAATCCCAAAGCCATCCTCCAGCCACTTGAAAAACCACCGTAACCCCACCCCGAATCCCAAAGCCACCTGAACCACCCCGGCCAGTACCTCACGACCCCTCCCTAACCCCATCGATCACCACCCTTCTTCACTGCCACCAACATCTTTTTCCCCCCCTTTCCCCACCAACTGAACCACCCCTGATCCCACCAGCCCCTCCCACCAACAAACCACCCCCACCTCGCGACCACCATAATAGGCAACTTCTTCCTGACCACCAGTAGCCCCACCCCACACCCTTATTGCCTCCCACGAATTCTCACCTCCAATGATCCCCATCTCCTCTTTCTCTTTCCTTCCTCTCCCTCAACCACTTGAAATCGCGAAAATCATCACTCATGCTTAACCAACTAGGCCAGGGTTTTTCGGCATTCGGGAATGCGAGGCGGAGGGGAGAACGACTGAGAAGAGGAGAGTTTGCGACAGTATTGGGGAAGTAGTTTTGGGTGGGGAGGGGTCGGGGAACTAGTGACCTGTTACAACAAATTAACAACCGGTATTGACCTACTAGGGGAGTTTTTTTAATTTTTTTTTGATATATTACATAATATTCAAAAGTTTGTATTATTGTGAGCGAACGACTAAAAGTTTGTATTATTCTAGTTAACCACAACTTTCAAAAAGCGACATATTTATTGTGTTTCACCTAATAGTTACTGTTCATCCTCTCTTATCTTTCTCCAAAAAAAAAAGCTGAACTTCACAAAATTTCAACTGAAGAAATTCAAAAAACGAGGGAAACGAGCAAAATTCATACAAAAAATCAATTACATCAACTTAGGTTTGGGATTTCGAATCTTATTTTCTTCAATTTGTGGTTCGTTAATATGTAAATTTCTACTAATTTGTTGAATTTTTCACCTGCGATTTTTTGATCTTTGTTCATAGAATTAATCTGGAATCTTCAAACTTTCGACAAATTTGGTGTTCATTTTCAGAGACAAATAGCGAAATATGGTAAGACGCAAGTAAAAATCGTCCACCGATGAAGGTATTTAGAACATATATTCTGAATTTCAGTATAAATTTCAGTATTAGGTTTTGAATTCGGATCACACTTACATAATTTTGCTATGCATGTGTTATTTAGAGGGCATCTACTAATCAACTTAAAGATACATATAAATTTTAGTATTAGGTTTTGAATTTGGTGTTTATGAAATTGATGTTGGTTTTGAATGTTTGAGATGATTTTGTGTCTACTGTTCTGTTTGTGTTGATTGGAAAGTTTTGCATCTGATGTTTAGGTCATATAATAGAACTAATTACATAAATACTGGTGTAATTTTTGGTTTCAATATCTTATTAAGAACATTAATTTTCTACTTCATTGAATTTAGTGACCAGTACACTTGTATAAGTAATCAGTTTTAGTCGTTTAGTGATTAGTGTCAAATATGACACATACCTCCAACATACACAAAACATAGAGAAAGACGATAAAAAGAAGCAAAGTATAAACCAGGTTAACAATCCCCTAAATGTTCAAAACTTGTATCTATAACAACCACCAATATGCTCATTGTATCTTTCTGCTTAATGGACTCTATTCTACATTGCAATATTTTATTTCATTTACTAACAATTAAATTTGTATTGTAACTAGTTGATGTCATTGACTGACTAATTTACAATATCACCATTATTTTTAACGAATCAACAAAATCAAGACACAAAAAAGCAGATTCATACAAGACCGTGGCAGAAAAGCTAGCTGATATGAAGAAAAAGGCAGCTAAGGATAGGAGAGCTGTAGCCAAGGGAAAAAAGGCAGCAACCACCTAGGATACCAAAGAAAAGTGAGGCAAGAACCTCTCAGCCAGTAACTGAAGAAGAAAAAGTTGAAGGTGAGCCAAACAAGGGGCAGATGAAAAAAAATCCAAAGAACTACCTCAAGGAAAGGGAAGGAAAAGATGCAAAAAACCTACTATAAAAAAAGAACAAGATCACTCCCCAAAAGAGTCACCTCAAGGAAAAACAATGAAATGGGAAAAACAAAACTCCTCTAAAGGTTTCACCACAGTCATCTCAAAGAAGAATAATAACAAGGGAAAAACAAACTCCTCCAGAGATTAAGAAAAATACTTCTCTAAACACTAGTAGAATAAATGCTTATTGCTGCGGTCATTAAGTGGCCTATTGCGGCTGTTTTGGCTGCACAACAATTAAGGGTGCAATAATAGGTAAATAATATATTGTTGCAGTTTTTAACCGCATCAACATTGGACGGAAGATATTGCTGCGGTTTCTGGGTAAAACCGCAACAATATATGTATTTTATATAAGAATAATAATGGATATTGCTGCGGTTCCTAGAGAAAACTACAGCAATATGTTGTATTTAATAATGAAAAGTATGCATATTGCTGCGGTTGTTGCCTAAACCGCAACAATAGTTACTGGTATAGCTAATTTTTTTTTTTTATTTGTATTTTGCAATCAAATTTGAAATATTAAAACCAAACAATTAATCCATCCACTATCCACCAAATTCATAGACGAACGAAAGATGAAGTGACATCTTATACTCAACAACAAAGTCGAAAATTTTCATTTTTTAGAAAATATTATCAAAAAATGTAAATGAATCGATAACTTATAATCCAAAAAAAAAAAACTAAAAGATGAAAAAACAGAATATGAAATTACATAAAACAACAAAAAAATTCTAAATATGGTAAAATTACAAAAAAAATAACAGAATTAAAAGAGGAATTACAAAAAAATAGTGTTATGAAAAACGAATTTCTATTACATAGCAACAACAGCGATTCTGTAGCAACAAGCGATATTGTAAAATTACATAGCAACAACAGAAATAAAAGAGGAATTACAAAAAAATAAAAAAGTATATGAAAAACGAAATTACACACAAAAAAAAGATATGTCCACAACAACGGAGTCACATAGCAACAACAACGACGAATCGTCGACGGAGATGGCGCTGGTACGATGAACGACGAGAAAAACGAAAAAAAATTCAGATCTAAATAATCTACCAACATATCTAAAAAACGAAAAAAAAGGAAAAAAGGAAACAAAAAACAAAAACGAAAAAAAAGCAAAGAAGGAAACTCGTCGGAGGCGGAAAATTGGCGTCGCTTGCGGTCGACGAACCATCTGGATCGAACGATGGAGTAGAGGATTAATGAACACTTTGGTCGAGGGCGGTGGGCTTGGCGGCTTTGCCGTGTCACTCCGTTCGAAGGTTGACGGGAGGCGGTTGAGGACGGTGGACGACGAAGAAGAACGGCCGACGGTCTGGTGAGTGGTGACGGTTGAGAGGAAGAGATGAAGAGAGGTTGAGAGAGACAAGGTTGAGAGGATGAGAGAGACAAGGTTGAGAGAGAGAGAAGGTTGAGAGGCTGCATGTGAGGTTGAAAGAGAGAATGCTGAGAGGTTACGTGTGAGGTTGAGAGAGGGAAAGTGAGGAAAAAAACCCTAATTGATGGTTTTTATATTTTTTTAATGATATTGCTGCGGTTTCTGATAAGAACCGCAATAATATATTAAAATAATATTTTTAAATATTATTTTAATATATTGCTGCGGTTCTTGACAAAAATTGCAGCAATATGTCTGGTCAAATAGTCAAATTTTTTTTCAAAATTTTTTCTCTTGATACCATATTGCTGCAGTTTTAGGCAGAAACCGCAATTTTTTTTTTATTTTACATTTTATGTTTCTTTTTACGTGATATATTGTTGCATATGGGTAAAACCGCAGCAATAAGCAATTATTCTACTAGTGAAATGAGTCATCACAGCCAGCTTAAGGAAAAATAATGAAGACACAAAAGCAAACTCCTCTGGAGATAGAGATGGACACTTCTCCAAAGGATTCGCCACAGTCACCTCAAGATATTAGAATAAAAATGTGAAAGCAAACTCCTCCAGGGACTGAGTTGGACACTTCTACAAAGGATTCACTACATCACATGAAAGAAAGGGAGGGAAAAGAAGGAAACAACCTACTAAAAATGCTAAAAAAAAGTGATATACCTCAATCACCTTGCAAAAGGAAAGAAAGAAGGAAAACAACCTGTGATAGAGAATGACAAGATGGTTATGTAAAAAAAAAATCCGTAAACCCAGGTTTAAATTTATTGTCTCCTTTGCACAAGTATTTCATTCATGTTTTATAATACAATATTAGTTGACATTTTATGTCATTTAGTAACTAGCTAGGCTTAAATTTATTATCTCCTTGAGCTTTTTTCCCTTTTGTTCATACTTTTGTATATCTTTGTTTACATAGTATTATGAGCATAATTTGTGTAAAAACTTTAACTTTTATCTATATATAATTGTTTATGTGCCATTTTGGCATAAAAATACCAAATTTTTTAGGTCTTAAGGGCCGCGTTTTTAGTGAAAAACGCATCCCTTAATTGATAAAGGGATGCGGTTATTGGTTAAAACCTCAATCCTTTATCAATTAAGGGTTGCGATTTTTTTAATACCCGCAACCCTTAACCTTAATAGTAAGGGATGTGGTCAATAACTGCAACCGTTCAAAGTTGTTAAGGGCTGCTATGTCAAGGGTTGTGGTTGAAAAACTCAGCACTTAGACCACTTTTGACAGTTGCCCTTGGCTTTTTTCTTCCTTTAGTATAGTTTAATTCTATTGGTCACCACTTATGCCACTAAATTATACCTATTTGTCTGGTATTAATGACTCATTAAACTTTTATGTTTAAATTATGTTTTATGTTTTTGTATCCATTATTTAATTCTAAAACTTGAACCTCTTAGACAAATAAGTTGCAAAACAGAAATAGGGTTATCACTACATTAAGTCATTGTGTTGTCAATATTGGTCATTTGTATCAACTTTATCGTAATTAATGACCAGTTTAAATTATACATATTTCTATGATACTTATGGCTCATTCAACTTTTATGTTTAAATTATATTTTTGTGTCCATTATTCAATTTTAAAACTTGAACCTCTTAGAAAAAATCAGTTGCAGAATAGAAATAGGGTTATCACTACATTAAGTCATTCTGTTGTCAAAGTTGGTAATTTTGTATCCACTTTACCTCAATTATTGACCAGTTTAATTTATCTGATGATCAATGTGGTTGTGATTTTGTTATTATTCCAAATTCTTTAATAGGGCTAAAAAAGTTATGATTTCAACATATGGTTCCCCTAGTGGACTATTCAAGTTGAATAAGAAACTCACTACAGAACAAATAGTGCATGTGAAATTTATGGGATTTGGAGTATTGCTTATGCTGAAAATGCATGCATATTATCAAGGAGTGGTAGAGTAGCATATACAACAGTACAATGGGTCCATCAACATGTTTATAGTTGATGCAACTAAGGGATGCAATGTAACTGAAGATGACGTTTATGACATCTTTCAATTACCAAAAGAAGGAGATCTTGTTGTCCCTAACTCTCTTGCCAAACGAAACAGTCCAGATGTTTAGGCGCAAGATCATTGGTGTAACACCCCGACCTCTAAACATCAGTTTTAAGTTAATTAATCCATTAGTTGCAGTGGAACTTAGATGGTCGGTGCGCTACTGCCGTATTTTCCGTTCGAGAAAATACAAGGCAAACATTCGTTCATGACACTAAACATATTATAAGTATTAAAACAAGCATCTTAATTATATAAATATAAATAGCTAAGCATTAATTTTACGTAGTTATAGTTAAACTAAGTTCGTGTTCTAGTTATCATAAATTTAGATTACATAACCAATATAGTTTTTCATAACGTAAAGTACTTGATCATCCTCACTTCTACACCATCCCGTCATCTTCATAGGTACCTAAAACCAAAAGCAACATCGTGAGCCGAGGCTCAGTAACATACTACCCTAACAACATAAATTCATTTCAATTCATTTTATTTGCAAACAGGGAGAAGAGAATATAGTGAAACACATTAGAAATCAAATAATGAAATAATGACAAGGAACAATTTTAAGTAGCGTCTTGAAACTTCAAAAGTTTCCATTATCTTTTCATCTTTTAGCTTGGTAACTGGCAAGTACAGACATGCGGTACGTCTCCCATCATGTGATGATCCTCAAGGAGCCCAACTCCCTTGTCGGATACACCAACATGCATGATCCTCAAGGAGCCCAACTCCCTTGTTGGATACACCGCTCGCACCAAAATAGAGTAGTAGCGTAACATGCGGTACCTCTCAAGGAGCCAAACTCCCTTTTCGGGTGTACGACGGGTCGAAGAGTGTGACGACCATAAATAAAGTGTAACATTATATTGCCAGAACCTCTTTGACTTTTATTTATCATATTTTGTTTGTTTTGCATTCATCGGCATAAGCCATAGATCTTTCATGAATCATACTTGAGCATCAATAACTCATAAGATCGTCATTTACGAAACTCATCGAAAACAATTTGAGTATCCCAGAATCCATATAAATAATCACATCACAAAATCCTTAACGTAATTATCAACATCATTTTACAAACACATTTCGTTGGGGACCGTGGGTGTTAGCAATGGATGTTACCTCGATTCCTGCTTAATAACCTTGAAAGTTGGGGGAGGCTGTAATATTCTTTCCGTTTAATCTACCCATGAAATGACACAACAAAATATAAATATTCGATTTATTTTAACAACTGACCTTTAGTTACTATTAATAATTTATTATTACTAAGTGATGTTATTGCTAAGGTCACTCGTTAATTCGTAATATTATACGTTTATCTAATATAATCATAAATAGTTGTCATAAATTTATAATTTAATTTATAAATTTAAGTAAATTTAACAAATTTCGTATTACAAAAATAAGGTGAATCATTGGTGATATATAATTATCTAATTTAGTTTAATTCTTATTGCTTGGTTAGAACAACTAATTAAAGATATAACCTAATTAATTAGTCCATTAAGCTTAATAGGTTGATGAATATTGTTGCTTAGTTTTAATTGAAACCAAAAATCAGATTGTTGGCCCAATAAGTTGAGTGAGTAACATGACCTATGTTTGGGCTTAACTTATTTAAACAAAACAAACATAATAAAATGGAAACAAAGAGAGGCACACTAGTAGAATAAATGCTATTTGCTGCGCTGATATTGCTGCAGTTTTACCTATACGCAGCAATATTACACGCAAAAAGAAAATAAAAAACAAAAAATAACAATATTGTTGCGGTTCCCGCCCAAAACCGCAACAATATTGTTCAACGGCTACTTTTTGAAAAAAATGTGGGACATTGAGAGGCTAATATTGCTGCGGTTTTGGGCGGGAAACCGCAGCAATATAATAAAAAAATGTTTTTAAATATATTGTCGCGGTTTCTCGCCAAAAACCGTAGCAATATTGTCTTCTCTCACAAAAAAAAAAGACGCGGCGGGTTTCCTTAAGCAAACACACGAAAAAAAATCGATACTCTCTCTCACACTCTAACACTCTCACACTCTCACACTCTCACACTCTTACACAATCCGGCGATTTGTTACCGGCGACGTTTGGTTCCAGTTTGGGTGGGCGAGTTTCCGGCGACTGCAGCCGGCTTTTTACCCTCACAATCCGGCGTCTGGGTGGGCGAGTCTCTCTCTCCTCACACTCTCTCACACTCCAGCGATTTGGGTGGGCGAGCCTCTCTCTCTCCTCACACTCCGGCATTTCCTTCACCGGCGCCAGTCAATCACCTCCGGCGCCACTACTTCACCACTGGCGCTTCTCCTCCGAATTAGCGAGGGTTTGTCAATTTTAGGTTAGTTTTTTTAAAATTTTCTTAATAAGTGTTTTAATGAAAATTTTAGCTTAAATTGTAGTTTAAAATGATATATAAAGTATATATGATTAGTTATAAGATTTGAGTATTAAAAACTAATTTTGTGATGATTTTGCTTTAGTTTTTGTATGCCCTAATATGTTATACGTGATTGTTTATGCTTAAGTTATTGTGATGTTTTTGCAATTCTTTGTTTAAAGTGACCTTTATATTGATAGACTTACCAGTGGGAGGGGAAGGGAAATCTAAGGAATGGTTTGGTACTTGTTGTTTGATGATAACTTGAAATCGCTTGAATGCGATTATTGTTTGGTGAATATTTGGAATCGTTGAATGCGATTGTATTTATGTACATCATATTGCCTAGATACCCGTTCAAGACTTATCATTAGGAGTAGTCTTGAATAGTCCCCGTTTTGGACTGTTCTTAAACGTCACATCTCACTTAGGTGGTGAATGTGTGTTGATTCTTTGATTCTAAGTGAAATACGGTTAGTCATTTCCTAATTTGTTCTCCGGGTACATATAAATAAACAATTATCTTTATCGTGTACTTGGAGAACTGAAGGGAATGCTGCGAATTTTACTTAGAATTAGGATGGCAAGGGTAGGTGTCTGGTCGGGTCCAGCTGACCCTAGACCGGACCCTAATATTTTTGCAGACCCAGACCCGGACCCTAAGGGTCTGAAAAAATTGGACCCTGACCCGGACCCTTAGGTCTGGAGGGTCTAGAGGGTCTGGAGGTCAGGCCTAAATTTTTTTTTGCCAAATTTTCAGCATTATTAATATCAATAATCATCTGAAATCCGCATGAAACAAACACAACATATAAATTGAAAAAAAACGAAATAAACACAACATAACTTATAAACTGGAAAAACCGAAACAAACACATCACAAACATATAAACTGAAAAAAAAAACGAACAAAATACAAACATACACACTGAAAAAGAAACAAACAACTTACATGAGAGTTCAGAATGGGTGTTTTGGTGTTTGTTTAAGGTTTTAGTCTTTTAGAAAATCAGTTTGTTTTTTTTAAAAAAGTTAAAATGTATATATTAAATAATTTAGGGTCTAAGGGTCGGGTCTGGGTCCAAAATTTTAAGACCCGGGACTCGGACCCTAAAAAATTTACTTGGACCCAGACCCGGACCCGGACCCTTAGGGTCTGAAAAAGTTGGACCCAGACCCTTAAATTAGGGTCGGGTCTAACAGGGTCTGAGTAGGGTCCTGGACCCATGCCCATCCCTACTTAGAATCAAAGATGATGCATGCATTCACTAGTGGGATTGGACGTTTAAGGATGGGTTAGGTTGGAGTGATAAGGACCCAATGGAAGCATGCATTGAATATTAGTTTGTTGTTGTGTTGGAGTTATGTGAATTTTAAATTGATAATAATTATATGTATGTGTTGGGGTTTTTAGAAATGGATCGAAGTTGGATGTATGGAAAGCGAAATACGTTGGAGTTCGTAGAAGCTGTGAATGAGTTTTGTAAACGTGCTGTAGAACATCAACAACTTACTTGCGAGGCTGAGATTTATTGTCCATGTGTTGATTGCTACAATGTGAATATGATTTTTGATATTAGGACCATAAGGGATCATCTTATCCGTCGTGGATTTAGGGCTGAGTATTATATTTGGTTATGGATGGTGAGCAGGGAAAATATACTCAGAAAGGGTTAATGTTGATGTTGGCACTAGTAATTCATTAGAGATTGATATGTCGAATGTCGGGGTTGAGAATGAAGTTGTGATAGAAGATCATGTTGGATTGAAGGTGATGATGTAGTAGTGATGAAATGACAACGGAGATAAAGTGACACTAAGGATGAAGAGTTTGGTGATCGAATAGGTGAGATGTTGGAAGGGGCTCGTGACCATTTTAATGAGCGGCCACGAGTGTTTGACAGTTTGTCTGAAGCTGCTGGGAAACCCCTTTATCCATGGTGTACAAAATACACTCAATTGAGTGGGGTTTTAACTCGTTTCAACATAAAAGCGAAACATAATTTGACTGATGTAGGCTTCATAGAACTCTTAGAAGCTTTACATGATATGTTTCCTGAGGGTAATTTGTTACCAAAATCTACGTACTATGCCAAAAAATTAATATGTCCTTTGGGTTTGGAATATGACGCATCGATGCATGTTGAATGATTGCATGTTTGTATCGAAATGAGTATGCGGACCTTTATGAATGCCCGAGGTGTGGTAAGTCCCGCTACAAATTTCCGGATGGGGTTGTGCCCGGACCGGGCAATACTGGTCCTTCTGCGAAAGTGTTGTGGTATCTTCCAGTTGTGCCAAGGTTTAGGAGGCTCTTCCATTTGCTGGGCCATATCCTGGGCCACCTCTTGGGCCATCTCCTGGGCCACCTCTTGGGCCATCTCCTGGGCCACCTCTTGGGCCATCTCCTGAGCCATCTCCTGAGGTAGCTGCTTCACTTCACAGCCCACTCAGCTACGTACTCCGTTATCTGGATTTTCCGACACTCATTCTCCTTAGCTGAAGGTACATATAATTATTATATATACATGTACTTTATACAAAAAATTATCTTATAAACATGTCCTTTATACTAATAATTATCATATTTACATGTGTGTTTTATTCAAATAATATCAATATTACGTGTTGCTGTTAGGACGAGGTTCCATGTCGATTGTATTTGGTAGATCCAACTAGTGGAGAGACTTGTCTAGTGGAAGATGCATATTCTTATGCTTTTGATGAGACCACTACAGTTCATGGGTCTAGAATGTGAATGATCACCTGAAAGTGAAAATTCATCGAATTATAGAGAAATATGGTCATTTGCCACTACATGTTCCCGTCCTTGCATATGAGATCGACACTACAGCTACTGCTTTGGGTATTTGGGTGCAATGGCCAAAAAATTTAGCACAAATGTTAAGTGATGAGGTAATTGTTCATATAGGCCTCCATTTTGTAAAAATAATAGCTTTAATTTAAACATAATCTTATGCGCGTTTGAAAAATAATTATTAGGTTACACCGACACTAAAAAACAAAAAGGGATTTCGGGGGAGGCTGTTAGATCTTCTAGCCAGTTGCATTCAGCCGGTTCGGCTTCTCAGTTCAGTCCAGTTATCGACGATCGATCATTCTTGGACTCCCTTACTGACTGCAGGGAATTAGTAGATACGCTTGCCCTTGTCGTCGCAGACGATGATGTTGTTGGTGTTACCTTGCTAAGATCCTTGTTCCATTATTCGAGAGATGACACCACTTTTCTAACCAAGGAGGGTATTGGTCAGTTTTTGAGAGGAGAAATGATTAATATTTCTATTATCCAAGTGTACATGAGGTAACAATAATCAAAGTTATGATTTTTTTTAACATTTAATTATATGATAGTTGTATTTTTCACATATAGTTTACTTTTGCCAATTTTTAGGGCTACGCAGTCGGACTTGGATGGATTTGGGGAGTATTGGACGTGTTTGTTGGATGTGTCCGCAAAGCACCGTTATGGATCGCATTCATCATCGGAGGAGGTAACATGTACATTGTGCATGCTATGGCTGGATGCGTCGATGTAGATGCTAGTATCATGTTCGCGCCAATCTTTAAAGATATCTTTCTTAATATCTACAAATATTTATTGTTGCATGATATGTGATTTTTTAAGTAATATTGTTGTTTAATCTTGCAATAGCCAACATTGGATGCTCCTTGTCATATGTCCCTTGCCCGGGATAGTTTATATCTTCGATTCTGCCAGCTTTCACAAACAGCGGAAGTTAATGCTTAAATTGCCTATGATAGCGTAAGTTGATATATGTTTGATATACTTTAAATGAATTGAGATGGTAACATTCCACAATTAAGGACTAAATCAAACAATGTTATGTAGTGCTTTTAGGAGGTTTCGGATGAGCGCCACAAAGTTCTTCGAGAGAAGCTTTTGTGGAAATATGTTGAGGTATGTATTGATCGAATTGATTGATTCAATTTAAAGCTTACTTTATTCTCATTCTACGGTAAATTTTCTCATTTTCTTATAACTTTTGATAAAATTCCCGCAACAAAGGGACGGAGTGCGGTTATTTTGTGATGCGGTACATTTTGACGTACTCGCTTATATTTTGGTTCGTTGGATATGGACAAAGTAAGTTCATATAATTATTCATTTCATATTTAATATATTTTAACTATTTGATGCTAACTTTGGTAAATTATTTTCAGGTTGCTCAAACCTTTACCAAAGATCCTTATACGGAGGATCAAATCAATGAGGTGAAGAATAAGTGGGCAAGATACTTTGTTGATGAGTGCATTGCGTGGTTGTTAGTTTATGTTAATATTCTTTTTTTTGTTCTAACTTTAGACGAACATATACATTATTGCAACTTGTACAACCAACTTTGTAGTGATGATTTCATGATATTATATAATTATATAATTGTATTGCGCTAAATATTTTGTTGGATTATTATGGAATTGTATTATGATGTTGGTTGGGTTGAATATGATGTTGGTTGTTGGCTTGAATATTGGATGATGTATGTGGAGATCATGGTGGTTGTTTGATGGATTTTGGATTTGCGTGGATGGTGGATCTCGGAGATGTTATTGGTTGTTGTACAGGTTAATTAAGTCCCTATTATGGGTTTATCCAATTTACAAACGGAGTTCTGTCGAAATTTATGCAGAAAATTTATTAGCATATTGCTGCATAGCTTCATCAAGGTTGCATATATAGCTTCCTCATCACTAATTTATAACAAATTTTTTTTTTTAAAAAAAGTAATATTGCTGCGGTTCTAGGCCGGAAACCGCAGCAATATTACTTTTTTTTTGTACAAATAAGTAATATTGCTGCGGTTTCTGGCCCAAAACCGCATCAATATTACCTGTCAGCAACCTTAGATTTCACCAAAAATTAGAATATTGTTGCGGTTTGGCCTAAAAAACCGCAACAATATTGGTATATATTGCTGCGGTTTAAAACCGCAACAATATTATTAATACCTATTGCTGCTTAATTGCTGCGCGCAAAACCGCAGCAATAGGGCACTTTTTAACCGCAGCAAGTAGCATTCATTCTACTAGTGGTATGTTCATTTGTACCTTTACTAAATTGAATAGGACCGAAAAGAGAGAGCAAAGGAGGGCGACTGGCTGGCAGTGGGATCAGGGATCCGACCGCGAGGAGGAACGGTGGTGGTTCGTCGGATTCCGTCGAGTAGCGGTGGTCTGGTGCAGCAGTGGCTGCAGTATGAAACGGGGGAGCTGGGACGCCAAAGAGAGAAGAAGAAGAGGGCGAGCGAGAGTGTAGGCGAGAGGAGGGAGAAGGCGGCGGTGAGGTGGTAGCACACAGGAGGTGCGGCAGTGCTGCGGTGGTACGAGGGTGGTGCGTGGGTGGTGGTGGCCGATAAAAAAAAACAGAGGTTTTTGGGGGGGGGGTGATTTTTGGTGGCGTTTTTTTCCGACGAGGGTGGTAGTTTTCCGGCGAGGTTGTGGATGGTAAGTTGGTGATAATGATCAAGCAACCATGGCTATTTATAGCTATTGTTGGGGGTTGATTCTGAATTTGGGTGGGTTTGATTTGATGAGAAATTGGATTTTTAGGTGGGTTTGAATTGAATTGGGGTTTTTAATTGAAGTTGAGTTTTATTGTGTAAAAAAAATTATGGGTTGAATAAAACTCCATTGTTGGATTGGTTTGTAAAGGAAAATGGAGATGGGTTGAACAATAGTTCTGTTTTTTTTTTTTTTTTAGTTTCCTTTTTTTACTTTTTTTTTTCTTTTCCTTTTTATTCTTAATACTAACAAATTTGTTCCAACATTGGATTAGTAGTACTTGCAAAGTTTTAGTAGTTAATTTGATTATTATTTTGTTTCCTTACTTTAACTAATGTTATTGTTTAATCTAACATAACTTATTATTGTTTGCAACATACATACAACATATATTTACTCAACGAGCTAATTATCCTTTATACAGAGTAGTAAAAATCTCGATCATAACTTATGATTAAAGGAAAAAATTAGCTACTACTTTTTATTATTTAATTGAAGCAAGTTTAAATTTTCGAGATATTACATCCTCTCCCCATTAGAAAAAGTTTTTTCCTTGAAACTTAATAATGATAGCCAGTAATCATATTTTCATTAACTCATATGTATATACAAGCACATAATTTCAAAGTCAAATATTCACAGGTATATGGTGAGTAACGTTACAAAATCATCATCTAAGCAAATAGGTAAGGGTATTTCGTTTTCATATGATCTTCTACTTCCCAAGTGGCTTTTGACGACGAATGGTTAGCCCATAGGACCTTTACCATAGGGATTACTTTATTCCTACATTGCTTTTCTCGTCGATCGAGAATTTCGATCGGTATTTCTTCAGACTTTAGGTCATTTCTAAGCTCTAGGGTCTCGTGTCTAATTACATGATTAGGATCTGGTATGTACTTTCTCAGCATTAACACATGAAAGACATTGTGAACCCTATCCAAATTTCTCGGCAACGCTAAATGATAAGCTAATATGTTGACTCGCTCCAAAATCTCATATGGACCAATATACCTCGGACTTAATGCTGCGGTGGTACGAGGGTGGTGGTGGCCGATAAAAAAAAAACAGAGGTTTTTGGGGGTGATTTTAGGTGGCGTTTTTTTTTTCCGGCGAGGGTGGTAGTTTTCCGGCGAGGTTGTGGATGTTGAGTGGGTGATAATGATGAAGCAACCATGGCTATTTATAGCTATTGTTGGGGGTTGAATTTTTTGAATTTTTTGAAGAAGATCTCTTTTCGAAGCTTGCTTTTTCTTTCAACATTGATAGCCCTATCATAGAGCTCTTGGAAGGATGTACTCATATGTGCTGCAAGTTTCTCCTGCAGGTCAAGATTAAGGCCTTCTTCAAAGCGGTTCATCCTTTGTCGATCCGTCGATACTAAGTCAGGAGCAAATCGAGCAAGCTCGTTGAATTTCACTGCATACTCTAACACAACATACTCCTTTGCTTGAGATGGATGAACTCAGATTCCATTTTGAGTTGCAGGCTTTGAGAATAAAACTGATTTCTCATCGCTCCCTTCAGATTTTCCCATCCAAAACCGGGTTGGCCTTGTATTTCCTTTGCAGTCTTCCACCAAAGGTCTGCTTGCCCTTTGAGATAGAATACCGCGAAATTCACCTTTCATTTTTCAGGGCATTGAGTGACGTCAAATAGTTTCTCCATATGATTAATCCACTCTTCGAACTCCGTAGGATCCGGCTTGCCATCATAGGTCGGTGGTTTGTGAGCAGAAAATCGCTTAAACATGTTTTAGCATTCTTCTTGCTCAGTTTTGGGCTTTTGTCGATTTCCTTGCAAGAGTTCCATCATTACAAGTCTTAATAAGTCCGTTCTGTTATCGTTAGCAACGTCTCCGGTGGCTTCTCCGAAAAAGGGGTTACTTCGCAAAGCATCGAGCCTTAACCTCATTTCTTCCAGTGACACATCCGACACGTGTTTCGTTTCCTCCTTCAGCGTGATCACTCTCACTTGTTGCCATTTTCTATCACATGAACGTTTCACATTCAGTTACTTTTACCTAATTAAGGCATAGAGCATTCAAAAGCAAAGAAAAATTATCCCATCCCGTTCCTATCACTCACACTCATGGTCATTCTAGTTTTTTCTATTCATTCATCAACTTATGGGACTTAAATTTTCATTTATTTTTCCTTAATTATTTTACGTAGCTCAACTATTTTTATCCTATGATTAATAATATTATTATCGTTATTATTTACTATCCCATTTCATCTAAACCATTTTAATATTAATTTAAAAACATTGCGGTTCTACTTAAGGTTTCAGAAACCTTTGGCTCTGATACCACTCTGTAACGCCCCGACCTCTAAACATTATTTTTAAGTTAATTAATCCAATGTTAGCAGCGGAACTTAGATGGTCGGTGCGCTACTGCCGTATTTTCCGTTCGAGAAAATACAAGGCAAACATTCGTTCATGACGCTAAACATATTATAGTTATTAAAATAAGCATCTTAATTATATTAATATAAATAGCTAAGCATAGATGATTACGTAGTTATAGTTAAACTAAGTTCGTGTTCTAGTGATCATAGATTTAGATTACATAACAATATAGTTTTCATAATGTAAAGTAGTTGGACCATCCTCACTTCTACGCCATCCCGTCATCTTCATCAGTACCTAAAACCAAAAGCAACATCGTGAGCCGAAGCTCAGTAACATACTACCCTAACAACGTAAATTCATTTCAATTCATTTTATTTGCAAACAGGGAGAAGAGAATATAGTAAAACATATTTCAAATTCGTAATGAAATAATAGAAGTAAACAATATAAATAGCATCTTGATACTTCATAAGTTCCCATTATCTTATTTATCTTTAGCTTGGTAATGGCGAGTATAGACATGTGATGACCCTCAAGGAGCCCAGCTCCCTTTTTGGGTACACCACCATGTGATGATCCTCAAGGAGCCCAGCTCCCTTTTTGGATACACCACCATGCGATGATCCTCAAGGACCCCGCTCCCTTTTTGGTACACCGCTCGCACCAAAATAGCATGCGGTACCCTCAAGGAGCCCAGCTCTTTTCGGGTGTACGGCGGGTGCGAAGGTACGTGCACGACCATAAAGTAAATAAGCGTAACATTATACTGCCAGAACCTCTTTCACTTTTATTTATCATGTTTCGTTCGTTTAGCATTCATCGGCATACGCCATATATCTTTCGTGAATCATACTTGAGCATCAATAAGTCATAAGATCATCATTTACGAAACTCATTCGGAAACAATTTAATTCCACAATCCATATAAGAATCACATTATAAAATTCTTAACATAAATTATAAACATCATTTCACAAATACATTTCGAAGGGGATCGTGGGTGCACTAGTACAGAAAAGGCAATTTGCGTCGGATGTGAGGCGCCTATTTGCGTCGCACATGGGTCCGACGCCAAAGGCCTCGACCAAATGATTCAGAAACGATTTGCGTCGTATGCGGACACGACGCAGATGGTTCAGCTATTTGCGTCGCACCCGTATACGGTACGACGCAAGTGGATCTTACCAGCCCCAATTCCATCCCCAGCAGCCTGATTTGCGTCGCATGAATCACTATGTGTGATGCACATTGATCTTGAATGAGTGATTTGCGTCGCACATGGTGAAGGGTGCGACGCAAATTTCTTTATAACAAACAAAAAAAAAGAGTCCACTATTCCAAAAGTTGAAACAGGTAAAAAAAATCCACCATAATCATTTTCTACAATTGCTCTGTTAATTGAAACTATGAAACCAAATTATAAACTGATAAACAATATAAACTTATAAAAAAGAAATTAAACAAAGTAGAATTATATTACGCAAATGAGAAACTTGTACAAATTATACAAAATACGCACAAATTCTGTGTTTCAAAAAGAAAAGTTCACCATCAAACAACCATAAAAAACCAGTAACCGCCGGAAAGTTCGCACATATTCTAGATCTAACACAGAAAATAAAAATAAGCAAATCAACAAAAGGAAAAAAGTTCAATGACATAGTTACAGAAATTACAAAAAACAAAATGCTTCATCTTCATTTTGAGTTCGCTACCGTCTTCGAGGACGCCGGCAACAAAACTTGAAACAAAAAAAAATCCGCCGGCGAGAAAACTACCCAGATCCCGCATATTTTTTTTCTCTCTCGCTGGTAATCCATCGACAACAGTCCGCACTGAGAGCTCACAACAATGAAAAACATCAAAAATGGAGGAGAGAGAAAATGGCGTAGATAAAAGAATGAATTTTCAGATCTGATAATTAAAACATAAAATAAGATCTAAAAAATTAAAAACGAAATAGACTACAAAATTAATAATTTCAGAGAAAAAAAAAAGAACCTGGTGGTTGGTTCTATTCGTCTTCTTCGTCAGAAATTAGATCTACAAAATCAAAGAGTTTTCGAGGAGAGAGAAGCTATCATCCATGGCGGTTTTTAGATGCATGAACTGAGTTTTCGCTGGTTCTTCAATTTTCGTTGTTCAACTTTTTTCGAGTAGAGAGATCTACAAGATTACTTTGTTCGCTGACGAAACGAAGACGGTTAAGAGAGAGAGGGGGTGAGGTGAGAGAGAGGGGTGGGGGTGAGGAGAGAGAAAGGGGGGGGGGGGTGGGTGTGAGGGTGAGAGGATTTTGAAAAAGAGGCGCTGGGTTGTAAATTGTAATATGAGTTTATTCGCTGCAACTTTTTTTTAGGGTTTGAGGATATGAAACCCGGTGCTTTGTGTTGGGTTGGTAATCTGCGTCGCACCATGGGCTTCATGCGACGCAGATTACTTTGTTATGTGCGTCGCACCATGGGCTTCATGCGACACACATAGATGATTTGCATCGCACATTATTTAGATACGACGCACATAGTTCGTCTTATGCGTCGATTCATTGTTGCATGCGACGCAGATAGTATATTTGCATCGTTTCCGTGTTTGTGCGACGCAAATGGGGCGACGCAAATTGACCTTTTTCTACTAGTGGTGTTAGCAATAGATGTTACCTCGGTTCCTGCTTAATAGCCTTGAAAGCCGGGGGAGGCTGTAATATCCTTTTCGTTTAATCTAACCATAAAATGACGCAACAAAAATGTAAATATTCGATTTCTTTTAACAATTGTCCTTTGGTTATTATTTTTACTTTTATTATGGAGTATCGTTGGTGACGTTACAAAGATTCATTATTTAAATTTTTATAATTAACTTTACTTATGTTACTATAATTAATAGAATTATAATTTAACTTATCATATGTTTATACTACTAGGTACCTTATTCAATTTAATAAGTAATTATTAGCTTCAACAAGTTCTATAATAATTTAAGTTATCGTAGCCTAACTAATCATAAATTACTAATATTCATTTATTTTTATTTTCAGATTACAAGAGTAAATTGATAATTACTAAGTGACGTTATTGCTAAGTTTTCTTGTCAGTTCGTAATATTATACGTTTATTATGATAAATAATTGTTGTAAATTTATAATTTAATCCACTAACTTAAGTAACTCTAACAATTTCATATTACAAAAATAAGGTGAATCATTGGTAATAATTATCTAAATTCGTTTAGGTCTTGTTGCTTGATTAGAACAACTAATTAAAGAAATAACCTAATTAATTAGCCCATTCTAACAAATTAAATACATGGATCTTATTAGTGGGTTTAATTAAAATCAGATATTACTCTGGCCAACAAATTGAGTAACAAGGTCTATGTTTGGGCTTAATTCAATTAAACAAAACAAGGAGGATAAAATGAGCTTAATAAGTTAAGAGAGGGTATTTGTATACCTCTGCTCAATTGAGCAGGACCGAAAGGAGAAAGCAAAGGAGGGAGACTGGCTGGGAGCGGGGTCGGGGCTCCGACAGCAGTGGCGAGGCAGCGTGGCGGGGCGCGGAATTCCGGTCGTTCTGGGCGTGGTTCGCCGGCGTACGAGGAAGGAGAAAGTACGAGATAGAGAGAGAGTTGGGGCGTGAGAGAGAGAAGAAAGACAAAGAAGGGGCGAGCGAATGAGGGTGTAGGTGAGAGGAGAGAGAGGGCGACGGTGAGGTGGTGCGGAGGTGTGGTGGTGGCTATGGTAGCGCACAGGAGGCGCGACGATGCTGATGGGGGACGGTGGTGCTGCGGCGGGGCTGCGGTGGCTGACCCGAAACAGAGGAGAAAGAAAAAAAAAACATAAGCTTTTGGGGGCGTTTTTGGTGGCTTTTTCCGGCGAGGGTTAGCGGGTTTTTGGCGAAGAAAGTGGAATGGTTGTGGTGGTGAAATGAGGGAGGAAGTAATGGGTATTGATAGGCATAGTTGGGGGATAAATTTCATGAATTTGGTGGGTTGATTTTGATGAAAAATTGGAATTTGGGTGGGTTTGATTATAAAAATCAGATTTTTAGGTGGGTTTGAATTGAATTGAAGTTTCTAATTGCAGTTGAGTTTGTTTATGTGAAAAAAATCTGTCCTGAATCAAAATCCATTGTCGGGTTGTTTGGGAAGGAAAAATGGAAAACGGGTTGTTTTGAAGATGAATGAAACAGTAGATATGTTTTTGATTTTCGTTTTTCTTTTCTTTTTCTTTTCTTTTCTCTTTTTTTTCTTTTCTTTTCTCATTTTCTTTTTGATTCCTAATGCTATTACTTTGTAAAGTAATCAATTTGTTTACTACTTTGTTTCCTTACTCTAATTTATTGTTATTATTTAATCTAACATAACTTTATTATTATTTGCAACCTACATTTAACGAATTAATTATCATTATGTGGATATAGAATAACAAAATTTCGATAATAACCTATAATTAAAGGAAAAATTTAGCCACTAATTATTATTATATAATTTAAGAAAGTTTAAATTTTCGGGATATTACATCCTCTCCCCCTTAGAAAAAGTTTCGTCCTCGAAACTTTAATAATGATAGCCAATAATCATATTTTCATTAACTCATATATATACAAGCACATAATTTCAAAGTCAAGTATTCACATGCATATTATGAGTACCTTCGCAGAATCATCATCTAAGCAAAGAGGTGAGGGTATTTTGTTTTCATCTGATCTTCTACTTCCCAAGTTGCTTCTGACGACGATTGGTTAGCCCATAGGACTTTTACCATAGGGATTACTTTATTTCTAAGTTGCTTTTCTCGTCGATCGAGAATTTTGATCGGTCTTTCTTCATACGTTAGGTCATTTCTAAGCTCTAGGGGCTCGTGTCTAATTACATGATTAGGATCTGGTATGTACTTTCTCAGCATTGACACATGAAAGACATTGTGGACCCTATCCAAATATGTCGGCAGCGCTAAACGATAAGCTACTTCATTGACGCGCTCCAAAATCTCGTATGGGCCGATATACCTCGGACTTAGTTTTCCAGACTGTCCAAATCTCATGACACCTTTAGTAGGTGAGATTTTCAGAAAGACATGATCGCCCACCATGAATTCTAGTGGTCTCCTTCGTCGATCTGCATAACTCTTTTATCGGCTCTGAGCAGCCTTGATCCTTGCTTGAATCAATCGCACTTTTTCAGTTGTTTCTTGTATCAAGTCAGGCCCAATTACTCTAGCTTCGTCTATATCACTCCAACAGAGGGGTGTTCTACACCGTCGTCCATAAAGTGCTTCATAGGGTGCCATCCCGATGCTAGCTTGATGGTTGTTGTTATAAGAAAATTCCACCAGTGGCAAATATTTATCCCAGCTTCCTTCGAAATATAACATACATGCTCTCAACATGTCTTCAAGAGTTTGAATTGTTCGTTCTGTCTGACCATCGGTTGCCGGGTGAAAAGCAGTACCGAAGTCAAGTCTGGTGCCAAGAGCTTTTTGCAGTTCCTTCCAAAACTTCGCCTGAAATCGCGAGTCTCGATCAGACACAATTGAACTCGGAACTCCATGTAGTCTGACAATTGTGTTCATATACAACTCCGCTAGTTTATCCAAACTCCAATTATTCCTTATAGCCAAGAAATGCGCGGATTTTGTCAATCTATCTACAATCACCCAAATAGAATTCATGCCTCTAGCTGATGGTGGTAATCCCATAATAAAATCCATTGAAATCGCATCCCATTTCCAAGTGGGAACATCTAATGGTTGTAGCAATCCTGCAGGCCTCTGGTGCTCGATCTTTATTCTTTGACAAGTCAAGCACCTCGAAACGAATTCTGCAACTTCTTGCTTCATATTACTCCACCAGAATGTTTGCTTCAAATCTTTATACAACTTGTTTCCTCCAGGATGTACCGAGAAAGGACTATTATGAGCCTCTTCTAGAATTTTTCTTTTTAACGACTCATTGTTTGGGACACATAGCCTTCCTTGGAATCTTATACATCATCTTCTTGAATCACAAATCCTGGTGACTTCCCTTTCTTCACGTCATCCTTTGTTTTCTCTAACTCCATGTCTTCGCTTTGTGCCTCCTTTATTTCTTCCAACAGTGTCGGCCTTAACTCCAATGCATTCAAGCATGAATCTCTCTTTCTTTGAATGATCTCAACTTCCATCTTCCATAGATCCCTTTGGATAGGTTTGGGTAAGGTTAGGATGGTGTTTAAGCGGGGTTTTCGGCTTAGGGCATCGGCCACAACATTAGCCTTTCCAGGGTGATATTGGATGTCGAGATCCTAATCCTTGAGGAGCTCTAGCCATCTACGTTGTCTCAAGTTGAGCTCTTTTTGTGTGAAAATATATTTGAGACTTTTGTGGTTGGTTAAGATCTTGCATGGAACACCATAGAGATAGTGTCGCCATATTTTGAGAGGAAACACCACAGCTGCTAATTCAAGATCATGGGTTGGGTAGTTTTGTTCGTGTGGTTTTAGTTGCGGGAAGCGTAGGCTATAACTTTATCGTTTTGCATTAAGACGCACCCTAATCCAAGCTTGGAAGCATCGCTGTACACCACAAACCCTTCCTTATCAGATGGGAGGGTGAGAACAGGGGCGGAGGTGAGACGCTTCTTCAACTCTTGAAAAGCTGCTTCACTTTCATCACTCCATTCAAATTTGACAGACTTCTTCACTAATCGGGTTATGGGTAAAGCAATTTTGGAGAAGTCTTGGACAAATCTTCGATAGTAACCAGCTAAACCCATAAAACTTCGGAATTCTGTGACATTAGTGGGTCTAGGCCACTCCATTATAGCTTTTATCTTTTGTGGGTCGACATAGATTCCATTCTCCGAAATAATGTGCCCTAAGAAGGCAACTTCTTTCAACCAGAATTCACATTTCTTCAACTTCGCATATAACTTGTTCTCCCTTAGTACCTCCAATACTTTTCTCAAGCGCTCTTCATGTTCACTCGAACTTCTTGAAAACACCAATATGTCGTCAATGAACACTACTACGGACTTGTCGAGGTAGGGTTTGAAAACTCGGTTCATCAGATCCATAAAAACAGTAGGAGCATTGGTCAGCCCGAACGGCATTACTGTGAACTCGTAATGACCATATCGAGTTCTGAAGGCAGTTTTCGAGATATCTTCGGGCTTGATTCGGAGTTGGTGGTATCCTGATCTTAAATCAATCTTCGAGAAAGTGCTGGCACCTCGTAGCTGATCGAAAAGGTCATCAATGCGAGGTAGTGATATTTATTCTTGATGGTGATCTTGTTTAACTCACGATAATAATGCATAATCGCAAGCTTCCATCTTTCTTTTTCACGAATAACACCGGCGCACCCCAAGGTGATACGCTAGGTCGAATATACCCTTTCTCAAGTAACTCATCTAGTTGCTTCTTTAATTCTTGCAACTCTGCTGGTGCCATTCTGTAAGGTGCCTTGGATATGGGAGCGGATCCTGGAATCAGTCAATGCTAAAATCTATTTCTCTTTGTGGGGGCATGCCAGGTATCTCTTCTGGAATACGTCAGGATATTCACAAGCTATGGGGATTTCAGACAAAGAAGGTTCAGGGGTCGTTAGGTCTACCATGTTGCAAAGGTATCCCTGACAACCAGTCATGAGAAGTTTGAAGGCTTTTAAGGTTGAGACGATTTTGGGTTTGGTTTTCATTCTTCGAAAAGATACCTTACTTCCGTCTGGTTTCCTAAGGGTTATTTCATGGTTAAGACAATTTATGTCGGCTTTGTGTTTGGATAACCAGTTCATGCCTAATATAACATCAAAGTCGGTTAACTCAAACTGGACTAGGTCAACGAGAAATTCACATTCGTTGATGAGGATAGAACAATTCTTATATAGGACATCGCATGAAATCGATTCACCATTTGGAAGAGCAACAGACATAGCAGAGAATTGAGAGCATGGTCTGACTTTCAAAGTTTTAGCAAATGATGCGGAGACAAATGAATGTGAAGCTCCAGAGTCAAAAAGAACATAAGCAGGTATAGAATTGACAGGAAAAGTACCAGTTATGACGGTATCATCGGCTTCTGCTTCTTCCGTTGCATCATGAATACTCGTGCAGCTTGGGGAGGTCCACGTGGAGGATTACGGTTTGTAGTGCCACCATTTCCACGGTTCTGACCAGCTGGTTCATTTCTCCCATTGGCTTGTCCTTGACGCCATTGAGGGCAATCTCGGACCATATGATCCTTACTACCGGTAACATTCCCTTGTACCAAATCGACATTCATTCTCATTATGGTTCCACTTTCCACACTTAGAGCATTTTCGAGTTTGATTCTGATTTCCGAAATTTCCACCTCGATTTCCAGTTTCTTGCCTCTTGAATGACCCATTGCTGGGTTGGTTTTGAAAATTCTTCTTTCTTTTCCCGTTCTCAAAGATCTCTTTTCGAAGCTTGCTTTTTCTTTCAACATTGATAGCCCTATCATAGAGCTCTTGGAAGGATGTACTCATATGTGCTGCAAGTTTCTCCTGTAGGTCAAGATTAAGGCCTTCTTCAAAGCGGTTCATCCTTTGTCGATCCGTCGATACTAAGTCAGGAGCAAATCGAGCAAGCTCGTTGAATTTCACAGCATACTCTAACACAGACATACTCCTTTGCTTGAGATGGATGAACTCAGATTCCATTTTGAGTTGCAGGCTTTGAGAATAAAACTGATTTCTCATCGCTCCCTTCAGATTTTCCCATCCAAAACCGGGTTGGCCTTGCATTTCCTTTGCAGTCTTCCACCAAAGGTCTGCTTGCCCTTTGAGATAGAATACCGCGAATTTACCTTCCATTTTTCAGGGCATTGAGTGACGTCAAATAGTTTCTCCATATGATTAATCCACTCTTCGAACTCCGTAGGATCCGGCTTGCCATCATAGGTCGGTGGTTTGTGAGCAGAAAATCGCTTAAACATGTTTTAGCATTCTTCTTGCTCAGTTTTGGGCTTTTGTCGATTTCCTTGCAAGAGTTCCATCATTACAAGTCTTAATAAGTCCGTTCTGTTATCGTTAGCAACGTCTCCGGTGGCTTCTCCGAAAAATGGGGTCACTTCGCAAAGCATCGAGCCTTAACCTCATTTCTTCCAGTGACACATCCGACACGTGATTTCCGTTTCCTCCTTCAGCGTGATCACTCTCACTTGTTGCCATTTTCTATCACATCGAACGTTTCACATTCATGTTACATTTACCGTAATTAATGCATAGAGCATTCAAAAGCAAAGAAAAATTATCCCATTCCCGTTCCTATCACTCACACTCATGGTCATTCTAGTTTTTTCTATTCATTCAACTTATGGGACTTAAATTTTCATTTATTTTTTCTTAATTATCTTACGTAGCTCAACTATTTTTATCCTATGATTAATAATATTATTATCGTTATTATTTATTATTAATTTATGTAAAACCATTGCGGTTCTACTTAAGGTTTCAGAAACCTTCGGCTCTGATACCACTCTGTAATGCCCCGACCTCTAAACATTATTTTTAAGTTAATTAATCCAATGTTAGCAGCGGAACTTAGATGGTCGGTGCGCTACTGCCGTATTTTTCGTTCGAGAAAATACAAGGCAAACATTCGTTCATGACGCTCAACATATTATAGTTATTAAAATAAGCATCTTAATTATATTAATATAAATAGCTAAGCATAGATGATTACGTAGTTATAGTTAAACTAAGTTCGTGTTCTAGTGATCATAGATTTAGATTACATAGCAATATAGTTTTCATAATGTAAAGTAGTTGGTCATCCTCACTTCTACACCATCCCGTCATCTTCATCAGTACCTAAAACCAAAAGCAACATCGTGAGCCGAAGCTCAGTAACATACTACCCTAACAACGTAAATTCATTTCAATTCATTTTATTTGCAAACAGGGAGAAGAGAATATAGTAAAATATATTTCAAATTCGTAATGAAATAATAGCAAGGTAAACAAGTATAAATAGCATCTTGATACTTCATAAGTTCCCATTATCTTTTCATCTTTTAGCTTGGTAACTGGCGAGTATAGACATGTGATGACCCTCAAGGAGCCCAGCTCCCTTTTTGGGTAGACCACCATGTGATGATCCTCAAGGAGCCCAGCTCCCTTTTTGGATACACCACTATGCATATCCTCAGGAGCCCCGCTCCCTTTTTGGATACACCGCTCGCACCAAAATAGCATGCGGTACCCCTCAAGGAGCCCAGCTCCCTTTTCGGGTGTACGACGGGTGCGAAGGTACGTGCACGACCATAAAGTAAATAAGCGTAACATTATACTGCCAGAACCTCTTTCACTTTTATTTATCATGTTTCGTTCGTTTAGCATTCATCGGCATACGCCATATATCTTTCGTGAATCATACTTGAGCATCAATAAGTCATAAGATCATCATTTACGAAACTCATTCGGAACAATTATATCCACAATCCATATAAGAATCACATTATAAAATTCTTAACATAAATTATAAACATCATTTCACAAATACATTTCGAAGGGGATCGTGGGTGTTAGCAATAGATGTTACCTCGGGCCCTGCTTAGTAACCTTGAAATCCGGGGGAGGCTGTAATATCCTTTCCGTTTAATCTAACTATGAAATGACGCAACAAAAATGTAAATATTCGATTTCTTTTAACAATTGTCCTTTGGTTATTATTTTTACTTTTATTATGGAGTATCGTGGTGACGTTACAAAGATTCATTATTTAAATTTTTATAATTAACTTTACTTATGGTACTATAAATAATAGAATATAATTTAACTTATCATATGTTTATACTATGGTACCTTATTCAATTTAATAAGTAATTATTAGCTTCAACAAGTTCTATAATAATTTAAGTTATCGTAGCCTAACTAATCATAAATTACTAATATTCATTTATTATTATTTTCAGATTACAAGAGTAAATTGATAATTACTAAGTGACGTTATTGCTAAGTTTTCTTGTCAGTTCGTAATATTATACGTTTATTATCATAAATAATTGTTGTAAATTTATAATTTAATCCACTAACTTAAGTAACTCTAACAATTTCATATTACAAAAATAAGGTGAATCATTGGTAATAATTATCTAAATTCGTTTAGGTCTTGATTAGAACAACTAATTAAAGAAATAACCTAATTAATTAGCCCATTCTAACAAATTAAATACATGGATCTTATTAGTGGGTTTGATTAAAATCATATTTTACTTTGGCCAACAAATTGAGTAACAAGGTCTATGTTTGGGCTTAATTCAATTAAACAAAACAAGGAGGATAAAATGAGCTTAATAAGTTAAGAGAGGGTATTTGTATACTGCTCAATTGAGCAGGACCAAAAGGAGAAAGCAGAGGAGGGAGACAAGCTGGGCGCGGGGTCGGGGCTCCGACAGCAGTGGCGAGGCAGCGTGGCGGGGCGCGGAATTCCGGTCGTTCTGGGCGTGGTTCGCCGGCGTACGAGGATGGAGAAAGTACGAGAGAGAGAGAGAGTTGGGGCGTGAGAGAGAGTTGGGGCGTGAGAGAGAGAAGAAAGACAAAGAAGGGGCGAACGAATGAGGGTGTAGGTGAGAGGAGAGAGAGGGCGACGGTGAGGTGGTGCGGAGGTGTGGTGGTGGCTATGATAGAGGCGCGACGATGCTGATGGGGGACGGTGGTGCGCGGCTCTGCTGCCCGCTGACCAAAAAAACAGAAGCTTTTGGAGGCGTTTTTGGTGGCTTTTTCCGGCGAGGGTTAGCGGGTTTTTGGCGAAGAAAGTGGAATGTTGTGGTGGTGAATTGAGGGAGGAAGTAATGGGTATTTATAGGCATAGTTGGGGGATAAATTTTATGAATTTGGTGGGTTGATTTGATGAAGAAAAATTAGAATTTGGGTGGGTTTGATTATAAAAATCAGATTTTTAGGTGGGTTTGAATTGAATTGAAGTTTCTAATTGCAGTTGAGTTTGTTTATGTGAAAAAAAATTCTGTCCTGAATCAAAATCCATTGTCGGGTTGTTTGGGAAGGAAAAATGGAAAACGGGTTGTTTTGAAGATGAATGAAACAATAGATATGTTTTTGATTTTCGTTTTTCTTTTCTTTTTCTTTTCTTTCTCTTTTTTTCTTTTCTTTTCTCATTTTCTTTTTGATTCCTAATGCTATTACTTTGTAAAGTAATCAATTTGTTTACTACTTTGTTTCCTTACTCTAATTTATTGTTATTATTTAATCTAACATAACTTTATTATTATTTGCAACCTACATTTAACGAATTAATTATCATTATGTGGATATAGAATAACAAAATTTCGATAATAACCTATAATTAAAGAAAAAATTTAGCCACTAATTATTATTATATAATTTAACAAAGTTTAAATTTTCAGGATATTACAATGGGTGAGTGAGATAAAAGGATCAAAGAGTGTAGGTGGGTACTTCATTATACTATAACTTATTTGCTTCAATTGGTTACTTTGGAAGGGAATGCAAACACCAACATCACTTACACCAGTCTAGCATTAGACATACAAAATATTCCTTGAGCGTGTATTAGAAGAAGTTGCAGCAAAGAATAGCAAAGGAGGCTGATTTGGTATGGGTGAGTGAGATAGTTCAATGTTCCCAATCTGTCTCAATCAAAACATGGATGAAACTGAGCATGAAGTCATAATTCAAGATCCTCCACTGCATCATGATAAAATTCCTACAATCACAATGCCAAAGACATAATCAATGGTGATCACGAATTCTACAGAGAGGGTAATAATAATCAAGCTTCCCAAAAGCACGATGACTGACGAAGAAATTGAACAAACTGCAAAAGATGTAAATATTGACTCTACTTTTACACTAGTGGTTTATAATTGTAAAAAGTGACTAATAATTTATTATATAAAATTTTAGGAAGCCAAGTTCAAATTATTTTTCTTACCATTATAATTAATTTGATTACTAGTTTAATTACTTCTGTCACCAGGTTAATTAGAAATTATTGTTATAATATTGCGGTGAGTTTAGTTCTACTAGGTTGATTTGATGTCACAAGACTAATTGAATATAATAAAAGTTGTTGAGTATAATCCAATGTATTATTTGAATGAATTGGAATGATAATGCTTGGAAACTTTACAACCTATTGATCAAGCTCGCCTAAAATTGGGATGCGACCTAGAGGTTTGCTGCAGTATGTACACGCGAAGGTTGGAGGAGCTTAAACAAAGAAAGGAAGATGTTCCACAAGATGGATCACCCACAATGACCCAACTGTTAGAGAACCTTGAAATTTTTAAACAGATTGATGTCATTTAGAAGCTCCTAATAACAACCAAAAAAGCAGTTGCAGACATGTCATCATTTGACTTGGGTATACTCGAATGGAAGAAACAACCAAAGCAACCTAAAAAAACCCAAAAACAAGAAGATGTTTAGTAAGTGTTTACCAGCCGATCAAAGAGACACCAAGAAGCAACTAAAATAGCAATAGAAGTACACAACAAACCTCTCCCACCAGAAGAATGTCTCCTAGAAAACCAAAGATGCAAGCATTTTTGGAAAGCAATATTAAATGGTGTGATCATATGATCTTTTGCACAAATATTGATGCAGCATTTTACAATCTATTGGATTATATTTTGATATCTGAACAACTTATGTAAATGTGAAACTATGGGTATAGTAGGCAATGTTCTATTTTGTGACCACTATAATCCTATTAGTCACTAGTTTATGTTAATTAATGACCTGACATAGAGAAGTATTTGGAAATCTTTGGAAATATTTTGTTTTTTGGATGCATTTCAAGACTTTGAAAACTTATCATTTCAAGTCTAATTCAGTATTCAGTTTTGTGGGTATTTTTTTAAAATAATTACAAAAAATCCCAATATTCTTAATTGTGACCACTACAAGCTTACTAGTCACCAATTTATGTTAGTTAATGACCTAGTATGGAGAAGTATTTGGAAATCTTTGGAAATATTTTTGTTTATTTGGATGCATTTCAAGACTTTGAAAACTTATCATCTAAAGTCTAATTCAGTATTCAGTTTTCAGTATTGTGGGTATTTTTAAACAATTAACACTAGCGGAAAAAAAACGCAAGGGTTGCGGTCAAACAACCCTAAGGGTTACATTTTTGGCCAGCATCCCTTGTCATAGAAGCCCTTCGTCAAAAATGAAGGGATGTGGTTTTGGACTGCAATCCTTCACAATGAAGGGCTACGATTTAGACTTAAAACCGCTGTCCTTTTATATTGGAAGGGTTGCGGTTTTGGGCCTAAATCGCAGCCCTTCGTTGTACAAAGGCCTGCGATTTTGGGCTACACCCAACCCGACCCAGCACCCCCACTACCAGTCCTCTTGCTTCCAGCCCGTACACCCCTGCTGCCAGCCCCTGCACCCCCTGCTATCCCCCTAGCCCTGCCCATCACCATTGTCAACACTCTAGCCATGCACCCCACTGTGGCAACCTCCCGCCCCCAGCCCAACACATCCCTTCCATAAAAAAAAAACGAATTGCAACAAATCACAATTTCGTCAATGTAATTAATTTTAAATATATTAAAAATGTATAAAGTGTATATATAATTGATAAAATACCAACATATTAGCTAAAAACTATATGAGAAAGGAAAATACCAACTAGATCTAGCTAATTATATATCGCAAAATCCTCCCAAAATGTACCATAAGCAATCCTCACAAAGGTAGGTTGATAAATTATCCCAAACTTCATGTAATTCCTCCATGGTGAAGGCCTTAAAACTTGGTGTATTTTTCATATAAACCTTGCAAAACAACCAAGAAATAAAACACATAATATAAGAATTTAATCATTTACCGTAGCTAATAGTTCTAAAAATATCATATACCTTTCCAAAATTAAATAAAAAACAAATTCAAGCCTAAAAATCTATGTATTAGTAAAATTATACCTTATATTATCATGTTCAAAAAGAAATTTGAGTTAAAGAACTCAAAATCTAAGTATTGGACGAGAAATGACCAAAATAGGCCAAAAATGACCTTTACGTTCCCGAAATTCAACCAAAAACAAATGCACGCCTAAAAATCTACAAACTCGTTATATTATATCTCATATTACCGTATTCAAAAATAATTTGGAGTTAAATAACTCGAGAAGTACAAATTGGACGCAAAATGGCCAAAATAGGCCTAAAATGATCTTTTCATTCCCAAAATTCAACAGCAAATGCAAGCCTAAAAATATAAAATTACTTATATTATACCTGATATTATCATATTCAAAAATAATTTGGAGTTAAAGGACAAAAAATCTATGGGTTTTTCACCATATGCCACTGACAAATTTCTTTTGCACCATATACCCTTTCAACTTTCCAAATTCACCATATATCCCTCACTTTTCGAAAAATGCATCAAGTTACCCTTAATGACTAACGCCGTTAAACTCCATTAGTCATTAACTCCTAATCACCCTCTAACCCTAATTAACTAACATAAATCTAACCCCTAACCCTAATACCCTAACTCTATACTCTAACCCTAACCTTAACCCTAACCCCCACCCCCCACCCGCACCTGCACCCCTACCCTCACCATTGCAGTCCCCCTTCCCACCACCCTCGAAGCCCCCTCCCCCCCTTTCGCGACTCGCAGCGCCGCAACCCCCCCTTCTGATACCCCGTAGCACAAACTTGTGCAACCCCTTGCCTCGTTGGGTGGCAGCACTGCAAACTCGCGCAGCGCCGCAAACTCGCAGCATCACAAACTAGTGCAATTGGTGGTTGCCGGCTGAAATCAAGCTAAAATCGGGAGAAGGGGAGGGGGTGCTACGAGGAAAGGGGAGGGGAGGGGGAGGGGTGCTGCGTGGTGGGGGATGGCGGAAAGGGGGAGGTCTGCGTGGTGAGATATGGTGGAAGGGGGGAGGTGCAAAAAATCCGGTGGGGGGCGGTGCGGTATGAAAATCCGGTCGGGGGGGAGGGGTGGGGGTCAGGTCGTGGTGGTGCTGGTTAGGGTTAGGATGGGTTAGGGGGTGGTGGGTTGTGGTGGCGTGGGGCGGTTGGATGTGGGTGGCGGGGTGGGGCTGGGTAGGGACTAATGCGCTTTTAGGGTTAGGTTTTTTGGTTAGTTAGGTTTAGGATAGTTAATTAGGATTAAAGGGGAGATTAGGGGTTAATGACTAGCGGAAGTTTAACACCGTTAGTCAAAAGGGTAAGTTGATGTATTTTTTGAAAAGTGAAGGGTATATGGTGAATTTGGAAAGTTGAAAGGGTATACGATGCAAAAAAAATTTGTCAGGGGTATATGGTGAAAAAACCGAAAAATCTAATAATTGGACGCGAAAAGGCGAAAATAAGCCTAAAATGACATTTTCATTCCCGAAATTCAACCAACAACAAATGCAAGCCTAGCAATCTACCCACTAATTATAATATACCTTATATTGTCATATTCAAAAAGAATTTGGAGTTAAATGACTCAAAATCTAATAATTGGACGCGAAAATGACCTTTTCGTTTCCGAAATTCAACCAACAACAAATGCAAGCCTAAAAATCTACTCACCAGTTATCTTATACCTTATATTATCATACTAAAAAAGAAGGAGTTAACTGACTCAAAATCTAATAATTGGATGCAAAAAGGCAAAAATAGGCCTAAAATAATGAGCTTTTCGTTCCCGAAATTCAACCAACAACAGAATCAAGCCTAAAAATCTTCACACTAGTTATATTATACCTCATATTTTATTTTGAAAAATAATATGGAGTTAAGTGACTCAAAATATTAGAACTGGAAGCGAAAAGGCGAAAATAGGTCTAAAATGACATTTACGTTCCCGAAATTCAACCAACAACAAATGGAAGCCTAAAAATCTACCCACTAGTTATATTACCTCATTTATATGAAATGCATCAAAGAGACATGTTTTAGGGTTGAATGTGGTCTTTTTTTGCGAATATGTACTACTTTGGTTTCTAAACCAGTTGACTATTACCCATCGATCTAATCTAAACTAACATATACTAATAAGTTACATACCTTTCGAAGATCATCGATGTTAGTGCAATGGTTGACAATATCAAACATGTACTTCATCACGTAATAGCCACATGTAACTCCATTATCTTGTTGCGGACACTAAAATTCACCAAAACATGCATCCAATGACATTCATGTTAGATGTGTAGTATGTAAAGTGTTTATATATAAGGATAAGCAAAGTAGTCATGTTACCTCGACTAATATCCAAATAGGAGCTTATGGTACTCGAAGTTCTACTCCACTATTATGCTTCATCACACTACATCAATATTTATATATGAATAATGTGTAATATTAATAAGTGTGTGTATATTTAGTTTCGGTTAGGCTATCTATTTAACAATGATTTGATTAGTAAGGACCGTGGTGGTTGTCGGTGCAAAGAATCAAAGTGGTAGACTTGGTTACGAACAAACAGATCGCAATCGGTGTCCAATAAAAGCTACAACGACAAGGAAATATAGTTATTAATCATAGAACAATTCTAGGTGAATTTAGTTATCGAATAATAAAAGTAAAGCGAGTTTAACAAGCATACTTTCCAATAAACGGGGCAAGGATGATACGATGATATCCTAAACGAGATGATGCTTTGAAACTCATATCGAGATACTATTTTACTTCGACTTTGTTTTTTAAGCAATTGGCACCTCGTATTATGTTTGGACATTACCAACCAAATATTGATTAACTTGATGTTCCAAGCAATTTATTGTATAATAACCTGAGAAATCATATTGATTAAAAGTAAACTTATTATGATAGTTGAATTGAAAACTAATTAAACATAATGTATTTTTATATACTTATGTATTATCTTATGTAAGTTTGTATCATGGAAACATTCAACTCTAGCCCACATAAGAATTCTTTAATATCGAGCTTATAAATGAATGTCGATGACTCCTCAATGTAGTTGAATTGTTGCGCCCCCCAAAGCAACTTCTATTGTACTATCATTGGGTAAATCGCTAGCGCACTCATTTAAATAAAAGTCGACTGCTCCATAGGATGCTTGATATTTTAATGCAGATTTACGGAATTCCGAGACCCCATTCACAAACTCAATCGATTCACAACTACTATACATCCAAGTACGATTCATCTCATTCAAGAATACCTCTAATAATTAATCATAACTAATAATTATAATGTATCAATCATTATTTAAGTACATACACATGTAAGAAAGTCACATATTCAAATCACACACATACATATGCAAGCTAAGATAATGACATGTTCAAATGTATGCAGGCGAAGGTCCTTATCACTCTAACCTAACCCATCCTGTAATCCCCCGTAATTCTATGGATTTTATAAATATATTTTAGTATTTATATATTTATATTTAAACATAATTTAGTTTGAAATGATTTATTTATTTAAAGAATGTTGACTATTTGAAAGTCAAAAAAATTATTTTAAGGATTTAAGGAAGTTAAAATACTTTGTTTAGGCATGCTTTGAAAAATGTTTGAAATACTAATTGGATTTGGAAAAGAAGTTTAAATGGGCTTGAGGAACCCCAATTCTAAGTGGATTAGGAAAATGATTTTTATTGATTTTAGGAGTTCTAATTCATCAATCTTATTCATCATCAAACTTTATTTAAACCCAATATCCTTTTCCTAAGCCCAAAAAAGGGGCGGGGGGGGGGGGGAAGGAGGGAGGGAGGGGCGGGGAGGGGGCGGGAGCGGGAAGGGGGGAACGGGGGGAGGGGGGAGGGGCGGGAGCGGGGGGGAGCGGAGGGGCAGGAGCGGAGGGAGGTAGGGAGGGGGGAACGGAGGGAGGAGGGGAGCGGAGCGGAGGGAGGAGGGGCAGGGGGAGCGGGAGCATAGGGACGGGCGGGGGGAGGGGAGGAGGAGGGAGTGAGGCCGCCCCTCCTCCCCTCGCTCCGCTCCCCCCCGCCCGCTCCCTCCCCCTCTCACTCCCCCTCCTTCCCCTCCCGCTCCCCTCCCCCCCTCCCCTCTCCCGTTCCCCCTCCCCCCTCTTTATAAATACATTAATACCCAATTATTTTACCACACAAAAAAATATTCTCTCTCCTCACAAGCCCAAAGTTGCCGCCTATTCTCTCTTTTCCCCTTTCACGTGATTTTTGGTTTTCTTCCAAGTTTTCTTTCTTCTTCTTCAAGTAACGCTTCCTTCTTCGCCAAAAAACATCACCACACCTCCATAATTCACATCATCCTTGTGCGCCGTTGCTGCCCGACGTGCTATCCCATTGCCGGCGCTATCTTCTTGTTGTTCTTTTGATTCTTTGGTTAAATTCTTTTCTTCCTCCTCAAGTTTTAATTAAAGATCATGTTTTTATATTTTATTTTAGTACTACTCATGATTAATAACTTTAATTTACTATTTTAATGTTTAATCTTGGACTATATATATTATGTATTAAAAGAATGAAATTTCAGATTTGATAATTATTTTTAGATTGAGTTTTTAATCATCAAAGCATGGTTTTTTAGGGTGTTAAATATTGGAAAATCATAGTAGCATGTTATAAACTATGAAATTGATTTAAATTATGAATTTAAGCATGTTTAAAGAAAGTTTTATAATTTTTTAAGTTGCTGGAATTTTAGAAAGGGCTTTAATGATGGAGTTTTAAGGATTTTAATTACTAGTATGGTAGTACTATGCTAGATATTAAAAGTAATTGAAGTTTTAATGGTAAAAACAACTTTTAAATATTTTTAAAGAGGATTTAAAGTATTTTTAAAGTTGTTGTATTTTATCTAGAGTATTGACTTGGATTTATATTAATTATTTTAGGTGGAGATTATTCAGTAGGTGACTTTTAAGTGATTAAAGGTGGCCTATCAGTTGGTTTACACAAGGTACGTACATACCTATATCATATGTGATATAATATCATGATGTAAGAAGGAAAAGTTATAGTATCATGTATAGGGACTTTGTAAGTTCATATGTGATTTTTAGTATGATTAGATTTTACATGTTTTATTCCTGTGTGCAAACATGTTAATTATGAGATTGATTATGAGTTAAAGATTATCATATTTGTATGGAATTATTGATGCAAGCATGTGGATGGGAACTTTAGCTATTCATTCACATGGGGGAATTAATATATTATTAAATTGAATCATGTATTCCCTTACGGTATTATTTTGACTACTTTATAAGGACTGTGGGCTTTATTTGGTAAGTTGATAAGTTATGCCTTTGAAAGGTAAGATTGATTGTTGGCTAGGTTCAACAAAAAATAAAGATTGAAATTAAAGAAATAATCTTGGATTGTAAGTTGTGTGATCACGTATTAAATCCTAAGATAAAAATAAGTTCAATTGTGAATGTTTGATTTGATATTGTTGTGTTACTTGTGTGTGTGTCATAACAAGTAATAAATTGAAATTAAAGGAATAATCTTGGATTTTGTCTTCCTAGGTGAAGGCAAGTTTAGATAAGACAACTCGGTCCAATAACTATTCCATTAAAGTAATAAAAAGATGTTTAAAGTTTACTTCAGTAGAAGTTATCTGCAGAATGTTATATTGTTATAATATTATTTATCCCCGCATGTTATTTATTAATATTATGTTAGGAATGTTTATGTAATACTATGTAATACTCCGCTTTGCTGATTACGTGCTTTGTTTGTGATTGTTGATCATCGCTTTGCTTTATTGATCATGTGATAACCCATTGTGGTGAGCAGATTCTTTAGAGCATTGACATCTACAGATTTGTAGATGTTGCATCATTGGGATCTAGAAATGGAGAGCTTGTGTAACAAATTGTTATATTATTTTAGTAGGAACATATTATATTAAGTTTGGTTTTGATGTAGACATTTATAAAGTGTTTGGTTTTAAGTACTTATTTATTTATTATATTAAAGTATGAAGTTATATGTAATCCGCTGCAAAATTCTGAATAGCCAATACGTGATCACACGGGTGATAATGCTTTGGTAATTCTCTATGTTTTATATCGAAAAGGTATTTCTGAAAAAGGGGAATTATCGGGGTGTTACAAAATGGTATCTGGGAGCTTTAGGTTATTTTCAAAAACTTTTAGGCGCCTAACTAACTTACTAGTTATTTGAATAAACTCTTAGAATTGCTCCGACTTATTCGTTTTGAAAAAAGTTATTACCTTAGATTAGGAATAGGAATATATTGTTTGGAATTTTTTTTTGTTTTTTAAAAAAGGTCCGAAATTTATTTTTTTAAGATGGCCCGAATTGTTTTTTATTACACTGTCCGAAATTTTTTTAGAGTCGAATTTTTTTTTCGAATTAAAGGTTGGTTCGAATTGTTTTCATATAGGTCCGAAATTTTTTAGTATTAGTCAAAAAAATTTTGACACTTAGTATTATTATTTTATTTGTAATTATAAAGAGCGTCTGCATTATTTTATTGTCTTTAAAGTTTTACTCGCTGTATTGTTATAATGGGTATTATAGGAAGGGCATATAGGATAGAAATATCATATGCCTGCATTGAATAGTTAGTTCAGCATGTTATTATTTTATCTTCCCTGCTAACTGTTTATATCTATCTTCCCTGCTAAGTGTTACATTCTTGTGCATATGATGTTAATGACGACTTTTTATTATTATTGTTGGGAATTGCGTGTTAGATTATGGAAAACACCTTAATTGGAGTGTTATGTATTGATCCATATATATAGGTTTACACAAACCGAGTCCGATCATGAATAGGAAACTATACAAAAGTATATCCTAAATAAACTTTACAGAAATATATACTTCTAACAAAAATATATATTATCCTGAGAAAATATATCTAATATTATTCTCTATCACACCCCCGCAGTCATAGCGGGAGGAGGACGTACGCTAAGAATGGATTTAAAATCCAAATATAATTGCCGAGGGAGGCCTTTTGTGAAAATATATGCGAACTGATACCGAGTAGGCACATGTAAAACACGAACTTGTCCTAAGGCAACCTTTTCACGAACAAAGTGAATATCCAGCTCAACATGTTTGGTACGATGGTGCTGAACCGGATTGCTGGACAAATAAATAGCACTGATATTATCACAATAGACAAGTGTAGCCTGACGCAGGGGACAATGCAACTCGAGTAAAAAATTGCGCAACCAACAAGATTTAGCTACAACATTAGCGACGCCGTGATATTCAGCCTCCGTAATGGACCTAGAAAGGGTAGCCTGACGCTTGGACGACCAGGATATAAGATTGTCGTCGAGGAAACAACAATAGCCGGAAGTAGAGCGACGAGTGTCAGGACACCCGCCCCAATCAACATCAGTATATGTGACCAGTCGCAGGGAAGATGAAGGATATAAGTGGAAACCATGATCAATAGTGCCCTGGATGTAGCGCAAGATGCGTTTTGAGGCATCATAGTGAGAGACCCTAGGGTCATGGATAAAGAGACAAACCTGAACAACATATGAAATATCAGGACGAGTGAAGGTGAGGTATTGTAGAGCACCTGCAAGACTGCGATATAAAGTGGGATCATGAAACTGGGGTCCAGCGTCGGCACTAAGTTTGGACTTAGTGTCCACAGGAGTAGCAGCATGCTTGCAACTGGCCATACCTGTCTGCTCAAGAATTTCTTGTGCATACTTGTGCTGAGATAGTAACATATAGGACGGAGTCCTGGTGACAGCAATACCCAGAAAATAACTCAATGGTCCCAAATCAGACATGGGGAACTCAGTTTTGAGCTGAGTGATAATTCGTTCCCGTAAGAGATCAGATGAAGTGACCAATAAAATATCATCAACATAGAGAAGTAAATATGCCGTGTCGGTGCCGTGATAAATGTGAAGAGGGAGTTATCACTTTTGGTGATCATAAAGCCCAGGTGCAAGAGGTGAGAAGCAAAGCGTTGATACCACGCACGAGGAGCCTGTTTGAGACCATATAGAGCCTTGCGCAGGTGACAAGCATAATGAGGTTTACGTGAATCAACAAAACCTGGAGGTTGATGCATATAGACGATCTCACGAAGGTCACCATGAAGGAAGGTATTGTTTAACATCAAGTTGATGAATAGACCACTTGCGAGCCATAGCTAGACTTAAGACACTACGAATCGTCTGTGGTTTGACAACAGGGCTAAAAGTTTCATCACAATCAACACCAACCTCCTGAGACCTGTCATCACAAACAAGCCGAGCTTTGTGCCTTTCAAGGTCACCATTAGATTTAAACTTATGTTTGAACAGCCACATACAATTAACAATATTCACCCCCGTAGGCCTAGGCACCAAATCCCATGTCCCTGTTTTAATGAGAGCACCAAATTCATCTCGCATGGCCGCATTCCAATTAGGATCATTTAATGCTTGTTTAGGATTTTTCGGCAAGGGAGATTTGCGAGGTCCTTCAGCATGGAGGTTGTATTTGGGAATGGGTTTAAGGATACCATGTTTGGACCGGGTGACAGGGGGCGAAGGAGGGGGCCTGGTGGGCTGGATGGCGGGAGTGCCACGCAAAGGAGGGAACGAGTACACAGCCATGGGATGGACTCGCGGCTGGACAGGAGGACGGGCCTCGGTATGCGTAGAAAGCGCTGGGGAGGGGGTCTGTTGGCCTGGGAGTGGGGGCTGGTCCTGAGCAGGACAGCAACGGGTGTGGCTGGGCCGGACGGAGTGGGTATGGGCTGGGCGTAAATCTGGGGGTAAATGTGGGTGAGGAGCGGGGAAGGCTCATCAGTAGTGAGAAAATGGTAATCACTAACGGAATATTTTGGGGAGGTCATGAAAGGATATGTGGATTCATCAAAAGTAACATGACGAGACAAGATAATTTTATTAGTGACCAGATCAAGACATTTATACCCACGGTGATTGGCCGGATAGCCCAAGAAGACACAAGGGGTGAACCTGGGAGACAATTTGTGGGGGGCTGTAGCAGTCACATTAGGATAACATAGACAACCAAAGACTCGAATGTGAGCATATTATGGGGGTTGGCCAAACATAACTTTATAGGGGGAGGTGTTATGATGAAGCTTAGAGGGTAAGATATTGAGGAGGTAGGTGACAGTTTCGAGGGCATGGCATGTTGAAGACAAAAGTGTTTGAAAGGTGCGTTGTCAAATTCACGACCTTGGTCGCTTTGAAATGATTTAATGCGTTTTTCAAATTGAGTGTTAACATAAGCATGAAAGTCAAGTAAGGTTTGATATGCTTGAGATTTAAACTTTAAGGGGACAGTCCAAACATAATGAGTAAGATCATCCACTAAAACCAGATAATATTTGTGGCCAATAGTACTACGAATAGGAGAAGTCCATAAATCAGCATGCACAATATCAAAAGCAGAAGTAGTAGTAGTAGTGGATAAAGTAAAAGGAAGGCGAGTATGTTTGCCAAGTTGACATGAATTGCAAAAATTAGAGTCAAACTCTTTATTACAATCTGTTAATTTGCTACGCTTAAAGAAACTAAAATTAGTGCTCCAGGATGGCCGAGGCGGCTGTGCCAAGTGGGAGATGAGACAGCTGCTAAGGATGTGGCGAGGCAAGCAAAGGGAGTGGAAGAGGTCACTGGATAGAGATCTCCCGAACTATTGCATATGGTAAGAAGAGTCCCCGTGCGAAGGTCCTTCAAAGAAAAACCAAAGGGGTCAAACTCGACAGAGACATGGTTGTTAGTGGTAAATTTGCGAACGGAGATTAAGTTTTTAATAATTTTAGGGGCAAGGAGGGCATTACGTAAGTGAAGGTTGGGGTTGGTTTGGGGAATTTTGGCATGACCATAACCCGTAATTGGAATGCGAGAGCCGTTGCCAACTAAAATATGATTATTAGTACTCAAATTAAACAGGGGAAAGAGATTACCTGAATTGTGGGTCATGTGTGATGTGGCGCCAGAATCCATGTACCACAAGTCATCAGGGGGTTGAAGGCCCATGGTGGCGAACGCATTTCCGAGTTCAGTAGGCATCATGGGTGGGCCATGTTGAGGAAGCTGGGTCGCGTAAGCCTGCTGGGCTGTTGCTGGGCCACACGTAGGGTAAAGAGGGCAAGCAGGGGGCTGCTGCTGTTGTTGAGGGTATGGGCAAGGGGCCTACGCCCAGGTGTGGGGCGCTGGAGGAGCCCAATACTGCTGTTGTGAATATGGGGCTGGTTGGGAGGCCCATGTTTGAGGATTAGAATTATTAGGCTGCTGGGATTGAGGGCCCTTGCCCCTACCTCGCCCTCGGCCTCCACGACCCCGGGACTGTTGGGGGTCGTTGCCATGACCGCGACCACGGCCATTAGTGCCGCCGCCACGCGACTGGTTGGCCGGGACAGAGGAAGGCGGCGCCGGCGCCGGAGGAGCAACAAAAGTCTGGGGGGTGGTTGTAGGATCATGGACGCGGTGCGATTCCTCCAATAAGAGCCGTGAGCGTGCGGTTTCGAAGGTGGGCAAGGGCTCCGTTTGCTGGATGAGGGAAGCAACGGTGTCGAAATCCGTATTTACTAATCCAGCGACCATGCGGAGAACCAAATTCTGTTCACTGATGACTTGATCAACGTTGGCGAGTTGATCCTTGAGGCCCTTTAACTTCTGATAGTAGGAGGAGACGTCGGAAAAATTCGACAGATGTAAAGAGTTAAATTTGTTCTCCAAGTAGACAGCACGAGTGTGTTTATTGTCTTGAAAAATAGCTTTGAGACGATTCCATGTCTCCTATGTTGTGGCGCCGCGGTAGAGGATGGTTTGAAGGAGGTCGGAGGAAATTGTTCCATAGATCCATTTTTTGACGATGGAGTCAAGCCTGGCCCACAACGCATCGTTGATGGCGGGTCTGGGGATGCGAGGGTCGATATGGTCAAGCACGTTGCATGCATGACAGTGGGTTTCGAAGAGTTCGACCCAATTGGAGTAGTGGGCGGTTTCACGATCAAGGAGGATGGGAATTTCATTCTTTATATTGCTCACAGACTGAGCCAGGTGGTATTCCGGCGTGGAGGCAGGTGGAGGTTGTGACGGGGAAGTCACAGTAGGATCATGATCCTTGGCCATGAGGCAGCAAGCGAGAAGTAGGCAAAAAAAAAATTTAATGTGCGTTATTAATTGAGAGATGTGCGGAAGCGGTTCGGATCACCTATGCTGTGATACAATGTTAGATTATGGAAAACTCCTTAATTGGAGTGTTATGTATTGATCCGTATATATAGGTTTACACAAACCGAGTCCGATCATGAATAGGAAACTATACAAAAGTATATCCTAAACTTTACAGAAATATATTGTAATCCCCCACAATTTTAAAGAATTTTCATAAATATATAAAAGTATTTATGTAGTTATATTTAAATCCAAATGAGTTTGGAAAACGATTTGACTTTTAAAAAGGGTTTAGTATTTTAAAAGTCAACTGAAATTATTTTTCATAGCTTAGTAAAATTTGTAATATTTTAATTAAGCATGTTTTAATAAGAGTTTTAAATACTAATAAAAGTATATTGAAAAGGTAGTTAATGGAATCGAAAGCCCAAAAAGTGATAAAAAGGGAAAGAGTCATTTGATGACTAAAGTTTTAAATAGCCCATCTTATTAGTCATCAAGTTTCATTAATTAAAATCTCTTTTCCTAAGCCCACAAGTACAAGCCTTTATATAAATATCCTAAAAACCCAATTATTTTACCCTACACACTTTTTCTTTCTCCACTTCACACGTGATTCCTCTCTCTTTCACTCGGCATCTCTCTCTCCTCCTTGTGCGTCGTTTTCTTCAAGTTTTCTCTCAAAGATTTGTTTCTTCTTCTCCAAGTAACGTTTCTTGTTCAACAAGAAACGTCACGTTTACTTCTCAAGAACCGAAATTTGACCGCCGGTTCCCTTCCTCCGTGGCTGCTGCTGTCCGGCCCTTCCTTCCTCCCATTGTTGTGGTTGTTTTCTTTCTTCCTCTCCAAGATTCCATTAAAGTATAGTTTTTTGTATTTTTATTATTAATTACCATGTTTATTATGATTTAAATTACTGTTTTATATGCATATATATTATTATATATATTATATATATATATATATAATATATATATATATATATATATATATATATATATAATATATAATATATATAATATATTGGTTATTTGTTTATTATCATAACAAATTTCAGATTTAATATGTTAAGTTTATTTTAGTTTTTATCATGAAATTTATAGTTTTTAGGGTTTTTAATTACTAGAAACTATATATATAAAGTATAAATCATGAGATTTGGTTAGTACATGATTTTATATGTATTGAATATATTTTCAGAAGATTTATTAAATATTATAAGTGCTGTAATTTCAGAAAATAAGTATTTTAAGAGTTTTAAAGGATTTTTAATCACTAGAATAGTTGTACTATACTAGGGATTAAAAATAACGAAAGTTTGGTACGTAAAAACGATTTTAAAACACGTTTAAGGGGGTTTTGATCGTTTTAAAGTTGCTGTAAATTTTAGTTCGAGATATTTATTTTCGTCACTTTATTTTCTAGGCGGAGATTTCGTAGTCGGAGACTTTTAGCGAGTAAAAGTGGCCTACCGATTTGTTTATACAAGGTACGTACATCGTCTACGTGCTATGTGATTTAGAAGCATGCTCTAAGAGTATTTTATTTATTAGTATCATGTATAGGACTCTATTTTTCATATATATGATTACTAGAATTGTTTTTACATGTTATTTGCCTGTGTGCTACATGTAAACTAGAAGTGATTATGATTATAAATGTTTGTATGGAAGATTGATGCAAGCAGAATAAGTCAAGTTTATTTATTAATTCGTGAGTGAATTAATATAAGTTAGAGTGAATCATGTCTTTCATGTATTCTTTGAGTATTTATTATCTTATAAGGACTGTGGACCTTATTTGGTAAGTTACAAGTTCTACCTATATAAAGGTAAAGTTTATTGTTGGCTAGGTTCAACAAGCAAGTTAGAAAAGTATAAAAAGGAGTTAAAGGAGTCTTGATTGATGAGTTGTGATCACTTGTTAATCCGAAGATAAAAAGAGATTCTATTATGATTGTTTGAGTATTAGTTATGTGTTGCTTGTTTGTTGTGTCAGCACAAGTAATAAAATATATACAACGTAAAGTGAAACGAGAATAGGTTATAGACTTTAGACTGGTGCACGTCTAGAGTTGGAGACTAAGGGTTGGAATTTCATGGTGAGCGTGTCATGGGTTCTTCTAGGAATGGATTGATCACCATCCCTCTTTCAGTTCAAAGGTTCCTCGATATCGCAGGTCATTTTTGGAATATGTGGTAGCTCCCATATTTCCTATTTTTAGATAAGTCAACTCGTCCAATAATTATTCCATTTAAAGAAAGAAATAAAGTTTAGAGTCTAGTTCAGTAATAGTTGTCTGCAGATTATTATATGTTTATATTATTATTTATCCCTGCAAATTATTTTTGTAGTATCATGTTTAGGATTATTTATGCCTGATATGTAGTACTCAGCTTTGCTGATTACGTGCTTGTTGTGTTTGTGATCATGGCTTTGCCCATTGATCTTGTGGTGATCCTTCGGGGGAGCAGAGTCGAGAAAGCATTGACATTACAGGTTCGCAGATGCATCTCATTGAGAATCTGGAATGGAGAGACTCATTGTATTACTAGTATCATTTAAGTTGCTTTCGTAGGAACTTGTGTTTTCAGACATTAGTGTTAAGTTGGTGTGTTTTAGTTTCAGATATTGTTATTGGTTTCATAAGTTTTAATAAAGTTGTTTTTAGTAAGTTGTTTTCCGCTGCAAAATTCTGAGTAAGCCGAAACGTTATCACACGGGCGATAATGCCTGGGTAATTCTCTAAGGTTTATTATAAAAGCATTTTCTAGAAAGAGAGAATTATCGGGGTGTTACATATATCCTTCTAACAAAAATATTATCCTGAGAAAATATATCTAATATTATTCTCTATCATTGCTTATAGGGTGAATACTAAACATATTATTGAATAGGTTTATTTGTTGTAGATCCCTAGCCATGTCTGCCAGACAAGTTAATAGAACTGCCAAACAAGGTAATAGAGTATGAAGCCATCACAACCCTATTGTATTGAGTGATGATGAGAGTGTTCGATGTTGGAAGTGATAACTACACTAGCCTAGAGATCATTATATGTTATGTGTTAAAAGTAGGCACTCTTGTTAGCAATATATGAAGTAATTCAAGAGTTCGATCATACTAGAGCACAAACCTGAAAGGACATCTACAGTATTACTTGGAGATCTTATCTGAGTGATGTGAGTGATTCAGAGGTGGATGAAAATGGACATTAACCCAAAAGGATTGAAAGATCTACTAGATTTAGGAATTCAGGAATTCAGGTTATTATTATTATTATAGTGGAGACTCTAGAGACTTTGAAGATGAAATGTTTACTGTAAGATTAGTTGTTGGAAAGTAATCAAGCTACAATGGTTTAAATTTCCTTCTTTAGCATCTTTATATTATTGAGGGATAAGTTGGTTATTTTGGATTGGAAAAATATTCTTATTATCATTTGAGGAATGAAAGTTATTATTTAGGTATTTGAGTTGACTGGGAATATATTTTAGTACGCGAAAAAGGGAATATTTTCTTTAATCATTGTGATTGGTTGAATTCGATCCTTATGTGATTATTAATGTGAATAATTATCAAGCGTGTATATATGATTGTTATGGTTCATAATGTGTGAACTTAGTGTTATGGTAACTTTATGAGAAATTGTTTGTTGATGCGATCTTTATGGTCAAATCAAATGTTGCCTTCGTAGAAAATGGCAAGTAAGTGTGAATCGAAACCAAAGTATAGTTACATTAAATTTCAGTTGCGAAGTAGAGTGTCAAACAACAATGACGCCTTAACTTCTACTATTCGTCTATTGGCAGAGAATTTGACTTACGAAAGAGCTGAGCGTCCTGATAAGTGTGAATTATTATATATTATAACCTTCTTATTTCCTCTTGCTAGTTCCTTATTAGTATTATAAATTATAAGTTGTGGGGTTTAATCGTTTTTATTTGTTATTTAATAATTATGTTGATAAACTTATTTATCAGCTTAACCTATGCGGTATATTATATTATTAATAATACTAGTTTTTTGACCCGTGCAAAACGCACGGGAAGTATTTTGTTTTATAAATATAAGATACTTATGTGTATAAATTATTATTTGGTTTAGAAGTATTTTACATGAAGATGTGATTCTTGATTTAAAGTTTAATCTTTTCAGTAGTGTATGTGAATTGAAACGACTTACTATTGCCATTGAACATTTAAAGACAACAAATTTGTATGAGAGAATAGTGTTCTTGTAAGTTCAATGTAGTAACATATAGGTTTTTCGGAATTGAATCTTTAAATCTATATAATATAAGAAAAGAATGATTGGCTACTATGTAATAAGTAGTTTATAATACCGTAAAGCAGAATAAACGTTTACTAAAGAATACGATTTACAGAAAATAAACATATAATAAAATTAAAAGTGAGTAGCTTACATCAATAATCAAATTAAATCATAAGTTCTGGAACACTTCCTTATAAACAACATTACTCGTGGTATTTGACCTCCGTGTTCTTTGTTACAAATTAAGATCTTGAGGCCTTGTTTGTTTGTTACTCTAGAAATGGCAACAGAACTGACCATGACTAAAAACCGGTCTAGGAGATACAAACCTACCTGCGATAGTGATTGACCCTGACTTTTGTTTATAGTCATAGCAAAACAAACGACCAAAGGAACTGCCTTCTTTGAAACTTAATTGGAAATCTCGTTGCATCGGATGGAGTCAAAGTCATGCGAGGAATAAATACCTTATCCCCCACGTTACTTCCAGAAATGACTACAGCTTCAATAACACGATTCCCAAGATGCTTAATCACCATCCTCGTACCGTTGCACAACCCAGATGTCTGGTCTATATTTCGTAACAGCATAACAGGTGCACCTACCTTTAATCTTAAATGGTGATTAGGTAGGCCTGAACATCTAATGGTATTTAGAAATTCAGTTGAGTAAATTTCACTCGCTCCTAAATTGCCTTCAACATTGCTTATCGCATCTGAGCTGAGATACAATTTCTCCTCTCCCGGTAAATGGGATAGTACGTAATCATTCACCTCTCAACTATCTCATATGTTGGGGCTAAAATAGCCCTTTCTTGAAAATATTTTGGCTCCCACAAGTGATCCTTTAAGAGAGGATATGTGCTTTCCACAATTGCCGCATAGATCAGATTCCCCTTCTATGAGTATATCATTTGACACCTTAATTTCGGCCTCGCCTTCGTTTGGACCTCCCGCATTTCCATCTCCAACACTAAGTATCCATTCTGAAAATTCTTTCACCTCCTTCAAACTTGTTTCAGAAGATCCATTTTGTAGACGCATATTTCTCGTCAATTTCAACACCTTACATGAATTCCATAGATAAGAAGAGCTTAAGGCTGAGAACACGATATCTTGTCTACTTCCTTTAGGGATTACAGGCAATATCTGCCTAAAATCACCACCGAAAACAACAACCAAACCACCAAATGGTTTGTACTTATTAGAAGGATCCACAGACTGCATGATGTCTTTCAAACTTCTATCAAGTGCTTCGAAGCAATACTTGTGCATCATTGGCGCTTCATCCCAAATAATTAGCTTTGTTTTCATGAGTAGCGCAGCCAAGTCTGAACCGGGTTTGATGCCAACACATGTTGAGTTTTCACTAACATTTAACGGTATTCCAAATCTTGAATGAGCAGTTCTTCCTCTTGGAAGAAGGAGTGAGGCAATACCACTCGAGGCCACTGGTAAAACGATTTCTCCTTTACTCCTTATGGCAGCACAAAGAGTTTTCCAAACATAAGTTTTCCCCGTACCTCCATAACCATAAGCAAAGAATACACAACCTTGTCCTCGTGAAACAGCCATCATTATTTCATCATATACACTCCTTTGCTCGCAAGTTAAGCACGATGAAAGTTCTTCATGCTCTTTTCTCAAAGCTTCTTGTCATAAGACAGTTCGTCGAATATGAGCTTGTTTTGACCCTCGGATGTGATTAACTCATCAGGAAAGGCATAACACTAAATTTACGAAGGGTGCTCCCATTACTCTGTAGTCTTACTTCAATATCAGCCAAAGCATACATTTGTAGTTGCTCATCAGTTAGATTAAGATCTACAACACATAATCCAAGTTCATATAAGTTTCCTCAAATATTATTTATACAAAGGTCTTGATTAGTCATGATAGACGTTAGTGGTATACATTTCAGACTAAATATAGATAAAGTGTGTTACAGATGAAAATACCTTGATTTTGCATAATGGTTCGTTGTCTGTGGAGGATGTCATCTGATAGTAGATGCCAAGTCTTATGCCAAACATCTTCTGGTTTTGATAAACTACCAGATAATAGTAGCATGCAGAATAAGTTTCTAAGATACCAACCTGACTCTCTAAAACTTGCTTCAGTTATAGCATCAACATACTCCTTGTCATCATCTAATAACCCTCTTGCATAGCAAGCTTCTTTAAAAGAATCATAAAGAACACCATCAACTGTCCTTATATCCTCATAACATGTAGCACCTTTTACAAAATTCAGCAAGGTTCTCAAATAATACTTTTCACCAGCGCCAGGCATAACATGATAAATCCTACCAATTGCAAAACCTCTTCTACGTGGCATCCACTCTCTTTTATCTTTTTTCCACACGAATTTGGTTGGAATTCCATATAGCTTAATTCTCTAGCTTCATCATATGTCTTATTGCATTCCATCCAGGATAAGAACTTTGTCCTCTCAATATTTGGCCTTTCAAGGACGATTCAACATGCGAGTCATAAGAAAACATAACCATTTGTTCATCGGGTAGATGAAAACTTAATCTTTCAACAGGAGGTGTTCTATAATGAATGTTAAACCAAAAATCCTCCAAACAGCCTCACAAGGAGAAATATACCGACAATCATAATACATCTTGATCTCATCAATTTTTTCAGGATCGTCGGGATTTTGTTGATTGTGATAAGCTGCTGCAGTAACCCTGTCATACCCCTTGTTGATATATTTGAACAAATACTTGATTGATCTTGACTGGTTGCACCATTCTACATTAATGTGTGCACGATACTTAAGAAGCAAATATGGGTTGTATGGAACCACAAATCGGTTATCTAGATGAACACCATTTTTATCAACCTTTGCTCCAGTATCTCTTCTTCTATAAATTGGGTACCCTTCTTCGTCAATCTTTGTCATCTCATTAAACTTTTTTGGAAAATGTTTGGAGCATTTTTTATCCACCATACACGGTGCATTCGTGTTAGCATTACCACATGGACCATGTATCATCAACTCAGTCACTACTTCGTATAGTTCTGGATTCTCTTCTTTGTCTGGCAACTCAGCACATATTATCTTGTCGATCCTCTGTGTTAGGAAATTTATCATCACGATGAAGGAACAGGAGTATATGTGCATGAGGAAGACCGCGTTTTTGAAATTCGATGGTATACACAACTGTAAACATTATGTAAAATTTAACAATAGGTTGAACTCATATATTAAAAAAGCAAACACATATAACTTTATAAATAGAAATGATACGTTAAATTTGAAACATCACAATATTGATGAAATAATATATGCTTACCAGCTCTTACTCTTCCAAAAATCTTTCGCTCTTTCAAATCATTCACCAGCTTGTCAAGTTTGATCTTAAAAACACGACAAACAATATCTGGTCTATCTTCAGGCCTAGACCCTTCTTTTTCACAAATCTTGTGATCTCGGGCCATTTAGGATTGCATGTAAATGTTATAAATAAATCTGGATAGCCATACCACCTACAAATTGCCATTGCATCTTGGTAATTTTCTCTCATGTAGCTATGACCTCCGGTGAATGAGGCTGGTAAAACTACACGATTACCAGTAGATACGCCATCAGTGTCTCCTCTGTCAATCGCATTCTTCAAATTCTTGACATTATCAGCTCTCAATGCTTGTTGATTATTTCTAATGAAAGACAACCTTTCTGCTTCCATCATTGTGCAACCATCAACTAAAAATTGTTGATAAAGCCTTCTAGAAAGTAAAATTGTTGAAAATTCAATGCGACGATCTTGAATCCGATAAGCAAAGAACTCTCTCATGGTAAGCCTATCCCTTTTCTTAGACGCAGTCTCCGAAGGAGACTTATCTCTATGCATAACATCTACCCTGTAACCATCTTCACCATACGGAAATAACAAAGGGTACTGCATTGGAAGGTAGGATGGATGAAGCTCAGATATTTGTTTTAATTTGCCATTTTGTGTTTCCACAACTATATCCCTTTTATCACCAGTATCAACATCTCCAACAATAAGTGCGGGCAACTTCAGAAGTGTTGGAGGTTGTAAGTCCTTCCATCGGAATCCCTTCGTCCAATAAGTTTCAACCGGACATTCCTGCATGTACTTGAACAAAAGCGATCCCTTGCCATCCTAAATTTTTTGCAAGAGCTTATATTCATCCACCATAGTTTGAATCTCTGATATAACTTGGTCTTCAAATTTATTCGGGTTTGTAGCACTACAATAATATATGGTTTGACAAAAAATTTAGTTTACATGCATAATAGATTTGTAATTCATCCGAATGCAAATAAAACAAAAAAACAAATATGCTTATTACCAAGCAGCCTTTTTTTATTGACAATCTCATCCTCGGTGTCATAGATGTATAGCTGAGAAAATTTTGGACTTGTCCTTCTTGGGTAATAAACTCCCAATCAAATGATGATTTTATTATAAGGTCCGCGTCCCTGGTTGATTGATGTTTGTAGTTTACCTCCCATTGATGTGAACGAAAACATCATGTTGTATGCACGAATATTCTCAAAGAAGTGATTGCTTCTCTTATGTTTCTTCTCCAATAAATTTGCCAAGAATGATGGCGGCCTTTGTAGGAGTGGGAGTTGGACCTTCCCTTGCATACAACACAATGAGAATTTGGGCTTGCTTGTTTTGTTTTGTTTATTTGATCGTTCATCGAACCACATTTGTGCTCCACAAAACTCACATTCTGAGGTGGGATCACCAATATCCCAATACCCTTCAAAATTTGAAAGAACTATTTATGTTTATTCGTCCCTTTTTATATCTCATATTACATTACTAATGAGTATATACAAAAAAAAAATTAAAAGTAGAATTTTCAACCTTTGGATATTAACAACTATCATATACACACCCTAAAATCTTGCTTATGAGAAGCAAACAATTTTAGTCGAAAAACATACCAGTTAAAGTATTAACATCATATTCTTCGACACTCTCTTCATCATGATCATGTTGTGGATCTTGTGCATTCATGCCATTGCAATTATTCGCAGACTGTATACAACTAACTTGGCCTATCATAACACATATGACGTAATTAATTACACTAAAATTTTGCTTATATTAAATATTTTTTATATTAAAATATTATTACTGAATTTTATCTAGCAATTAGAGAATACCAATATCAATGTTCCGTGCAACTGATGTTAGTACTCTAGTACTTCGAATAACACGTTTTTTGGAGTTGTACTCGCCTCATGTGGCAGAAGCTTACCGAGTCACCTGGAGTATTCGAGGTGCCTGTAATAGAATTACTTATATTTTGTGGTATTAACATTTAATGTATGAAAATAGACGCATTTTTTAAAGAAAATATACTACTATCTATACATGTTATTGCAGTATATATTAAGCATATGCTTTAAATTAAACTTACTTCCTCCAATAGCCTTTTCTGACATTATTAATCTTCTCTTATGCCTTGCAATTCTAGCGACAACATATTTATCTAACAAATAAATGATGTAACAACTTTGTCAATACTGAAAAACATATATGGGTTATCATAGTAAAAAAAATGATACAAACTCCATTATTATCTTACAATAAGAGATAAAGTAATTTAAACATAAGTAATTACCATTTGATAGAGCACTTTCATTAGTTTCGTCCGAATTGCACAAACTCTCATTTTCTTGATGCATTTGTGAATGATTTGATCTTCTTGCTCGTTTCTCAGTCAGAATGATCTTTCTTTTATGTCTGGCAAGTCTCATTAATGTTTGTCTTATGAAATGATCACTTAATGTCCCTAAAGTTTATTTCAGATAAATGATTATTTACATTCATTTTCTTATTCAAATATGAATCTAATTAAAAATTAGAAAAAAGTTTAGATGACTGTATTACCACTTGAAATACAACTTAGTGGAGTTTGAGGAGAGCTGAGATGATGCATATAACTATGTTGAGCGTTGATTGAGCTCTGACCACATAAACTTTTTCTTTCAGCCTTATTTATTGATCCTGATTGTCCTAATAACATCACATAAAAAATATTTCTTCAAAGTATAAATTACAAATAAAAAAATATATATAATATACTCGTGTTTCATTTTTTTAATAAAAACGAATATGATTTTAAATCAGAAAAAAAGACTTAGATGATTCCATTACCGCTTGAAATACCATTGAGTGGACTTTGAGGGGAGTTGAGATGATGCATGTAACTTTGCTCAAAGTAGTTTGAAATCTGACCACATACCCATTTTGGTTCATTGACCTTTATTGATCCTGTTTGTCCTAATAACATCGACATGAAAAATGTTTCATATATAAAACTTATGAAAGTTTATAAATGATAAAAATCATTGCAATTGCGTAAAATATTTTACTAACCATTAGATATATCACTCAAAGGACTTTGCTGAATGGAGAAGATATTTGAACCTAATGATGAAAATGTAGACAACTTATCATAATTGTTTGTACATAAAGTATAAAATAATATAAGTTATTTGGACAAATATATATATATTATGCTCCCTCTGTATTTTTCTATCTTTCTCACTTAGAATATTGACACTATTCACTATTAGAGATAATCTTTTTAATTAATTGAATATCAGTGTATAAGAAAAAATATAGTCACGTGTAGTGTAGTTTGATTCGTTTCAAAATGAGTACTTTATTAATATTCAATTATTATAATTTTTACTAATATGTAATGAAAAATATTCAATATAGAATAAGTATGGGTCTGATTATTATAAACCAAAATTGCCAATCAAGATGTTGGGAATTGTTTCTTATTGTACTAATCAAATGAAGTTGCCTAGATCTCATGAAATTGTCCATTACTCATTAGTGTCTTAGTGGGTATTGTTCTACATTCAAAAATATAGTGCTACGTGTCTTAACTCTCAAATGAAATTGCCAAATCATTCAAGGTAATTATCAATTGCATTTGATGATTTTCTTTTATGAAATTATTCATTTTTTGTGTTCAATTCAACAGTGTGTTTAGCGTTGATTGTTTCTAATATATGTCTTGTTGCTGAAATTTATTCTAGATATAATAAGCAAAAGTATTGCTTGACAGAGATTTTGGTTTACTTTTTACTTCATAACAACCTGATAGAAATTGCGTCTTACAATTATGTTTTTATAAAAAAAAATCTTAGATTTTAATTGAGTTATACTTAGGTCTTAATTATCACTCAATGAAAAAAAATATACCCAAAGTCTTCTTAGTATTTCACAACAATAAAAAAAATTTATAGGTTAGAGAATTGTAAATTAGTTTGTACAAAATGCACGTCAAATATATAGTACTTCCTCCGTTTAGAAATAGTTGCACCATTTCTATTTTGTGTACTATTCACGTCTTACACTTAGATTGTCTTTGGTGATTTATATTTTAGGAAAAATATAGTTATGTTTCGGTGTAAATTTTTTTAATATAAACTTTTTATAATTTTTCCTAATTGATACTTAGAAATGTTAATGGTTGAAATCATACATCGGCATGCGTGAAAATTAGAAATGGTGCAACTATTTCTAAATGGAAAAATTATATACTAAGGTAGTGTTTTGCAAGAAAACTCCATTATAATTGTCAACTTTAATTTCAAGTGTAAATATCTGACACATAGGCCATGATATACTAAGGTGAATTGATATTTTTTTGCCTCAAAAATAGTTAATAAAGGCCATGATTTTTATGTACTGACACAAGGTGAATTGATATTCTTTTGCAATAGTTAACAAAGGAGCCATATTACCGTAAGAGTGAGAAAGATGAAGTGTTTTTGGTTTTGATGAGAGAGAGATTTATTCTCTCATATGCACATCAAATATTTTCAATCTATCTCCTTATATTATCTCCATTTTCTCCCATGTTCCAAACAAACCTAAAAACAAATTATTGAGCCTCTATTTTACGAAGTCATACCGAAACCAAACATTATTACAGTATTACATCAAAAATTCCACAACTTTGATTACAAAAATAGTAACTACATAAGGTAATTCATTTATTGCATAAATTTTTCAAGCTTCATCATCCATAGCCCGGCTGATTTGTAGATACTTCAAACAATTTCAATTGTTTGTCTGCAACAACAATTATGAAGAACATGCATGGAGGTTTTATCAAGCAAAACCGATGTGGATAACAACTTAACAATGGTTTGAAGGAAAATTACAGAAAAAAAAGCAACCGATGATGAAGGAGATCTTTGAAATGGAGTGCAAAAAAACACAAATAGAAGTTATTTATTAGATATTATGTATAATGGTAAGCTGACTAAGTTCTATCTTTTAGTGCTACAAAATGAAATTGGAAGCTCGTAGAATAGTGGAAGTAACTTCTAGGACAACATCATGTTTGCATGTGAAATCAATTGGTTTCTTTTAGTTTTATTTTTATTTTTTAAGTGTCTAAATAAGTATGAGAGAATTCCTATATTCTTTTATCACCAATAAAATTACATACATATCAATAAAATGATATGAAATTATGGAAACTGGGTTGGGGAAATGAAATTGGAAGAATTTAGTGAAAATGGCTTTGGGAAATGAAAGTGTTGTCAAATGAATTTCTCATAAGTAATTGTCACACATTTGGGTGTCATAATTTTGTAAGACTTATAAACTAATAATATACGAATATTAAGTTTGTAGGAATCAATTATATATAAAAACTTAGAACATTTATATTACCTTGTCCTTGTATTTGGTTAACGGATTTTGAATACTTCTCTGCCATTATTAGTCTATTTTTTCTTTCACGTGCATTCCTCGTAAGTTCGTCATTCATCTTTAAGCTAATGTGCTAAACCGTTTAAACTATTTAGTAGTTTTATACTCTTGGTATAAATAAGTGTTTTGTGAAAAAGAAATTGGTTGTGTGATACTATGTACTACTTATAGTTGAATGATGATCTATAATGCATCCCATAAGAAACTGAAATACTAATACACGTTTGTAGATGTGCATAAATTTACGGATTTTGTATAAGGGTCATTTGTATCCGTGAATATGGCTATTAAGGATGTTCCTTCCCTAAATATAATATATTATTTTATAAGAAATATGTTATGAGATATTTATGATTACACATTCCTTTAATGACAACTAATTAGGTGGAAATATTTTATAGGAAATATTCAATAAGAAATCATCTAATTAAGAATTCCTAACGCATGAATGATTTGTATCTTAACTGTAACTATGGACTTTTTAGCAATGATTTAGGATGTAATTTAAATAATTGTGGAATATCTTTGTTTCCTAAAATATCGTAATTAAAATCTTGATCAGAAAGTATAAGTATTTTCAAATTTAAGAAACCGAAAATTTTCAAACATGTAGACATAAGCCAAAGGAATACTTTAACAAAAAGCTGCCACGTCAGCCAATTTAATTTGCTCATGACACCTAAGCAAATCCTTATTGCTTTATAGTATTATATATAGATATAGATATCTAATGTTGGCAGGTATGTTATAACATTGGAGTCAAAGAAATGGGAAAATGGACATTAGCAATTATAATAGGTTAAATTCAGTTGAACCAATACTATGAAGCAAGAAGAAAAAAGCAAATTTGGATTTCGTTGATGTTGCCTCACAAGAATTGAAATAGTAGGCAAAACCCAACATTGTCGCCAAATCCACGAAGTAACGAACAAGTGAAGCAACAAATGGAAGCAAGAAGGAGAAATAAAAGAATAAAAATAAAAGAGAAATAAAAGGAAAGAAACAAGGAGAAAAAGAAAGCCCTAGGATTGGTGGGCTGGGACACGGGCAGCAAGAGTAGACGGAAGCACGAAACAGATGAAAGAGGGCACATCATCAATAAAAAGGGACGGACAACAGGAGACAGAGGGAGGGACGGTTCGACGAAGGCAGTAGATGAGAATTAATCTATTGTTTATAATTGCATAACTATTAAGATTATTATTAGTGTCATACTCCTATTTTTAAGAGTGTTTATTTGAAAGCTAATTATAATTATTAAGTTAATTTTTGTTCCGGATACTCTTATTTTATTTGAATTGTGGAGTATGATATTTATTCGTCGTGTTTGTAGTATATTTATTTATTTAATTTTATGAAGTTATTAATAATTTAATATTAATTACTAGATGAGTGTTCTAAGTTATATTATTGTTTTATGTTTTAACTAGAATTTTTTGCACGTGATGTGTGCTTGAATTTTTTTTCAAAAAAAAAAAAAAAAACTCGATTTTCTTCGGCATAACAGTCGAAATTTGAACATTAGACATATGAAGTACTCCCTCTGTTTTTTTTTATCGTTCTCACTTAGAATCTTGACACTATTCATACTAAGAGAGAACTTCTCAATTTTTCTCAATTTATAAGAAAAAATATAGTAATGTGGGATCTTGTTTGATTCGTCTCAATTAGTACATTATTAATATTCAATCGTTATATTTTTTACTAATATATGATGAAAGATATTTATGTTCAAAAATGTGCATTGGAAGATGTGTAAATGGAAAGTGAGAAAGATAAAAAAAAACAGAGGGAGTATATATTGTTTTAGTTGCAAAATTTGATTGGTTTAGTTTTTGTCACTTAAGTCTCTCACCATTCTTTTTTTTTTTTTTTTTTACTTTTCAAAGTTAAATTCTATTAACAAAATAGAAATTTTATTGAATTATTTATGATTTCTAATATTATAATTTTTTAGTTGATTTTTGAATTAAGTACAATACTTCATAAATTATAAAGAAAGTGAACACTTTGATTTCAAGTCAATTTTTTCATAAGTTGTAGTTTGTAAGTGAATTTTTAAGTTTTTGTAAATTAAAGTTTCCTCATTTTAGTGATTTGCATAACGTAAATTATGCAATTTTATGATTTTAGTTGACTTGTGAGTGATTGTTGTTGGGCCCTCAATTCTCGTGCATTTTGGCGGGCTTGACATTTATTTTGAATCTGCGAAGAGGGCGTGGCAGTTGGATGAAGCAAGGGTATGACCAAGTCAGGGGACGTTGCACAGCGCCATTTTGGCAGTTGAGAAATACTTGGGATTGCGCTGACGTGGCCCCCGTAGTGCGGAACGACTAAAAGGCAGCTGGGGAATATTTCTTTAGGAATATATATACGTATTTTGTAATCACATGTAACCCTAATTGCTTATTTCTCTATCATCTCTCCCATCATCTCTCTAGAATTACACGCACATCTCTCTTCTCTCTAAATATTCTAAGTCTCATTACCATTGTAATCAGATACTATTGTAACATCTACATCAGCATCATACTAGTGGATTGGTGATCAAGAGCATCACCCGCGGTTTTTCCCTTTTGGGTTTTCCGCGTCAACAATTCCTTGTTATTTTTATCGCTTTACTTGTTTTGCATAGTTCATTTCATTTATAATGTTGATTGCTATAAGTATGATGATCTAGTTGTTGGCACCTAAACCTACTTGGTACAAAATCGGCATAAACAATTTGGCTCCCACCGTGGGGCCACAACAAGATCTTTGTACATCTATTAGCAATCACCTTGTCATTTTATTTCTCCATACTCTTCCATCTTTTCGTACTTTCGATGGCAGGACAGTGGGTCACCACCCAGGAGGTTATTGATGAGCTCAATCGCGTCAAGGCGGAGATGGCAACGTTGAAGGAAAGCTATGTCGCGTCGTGCATGGAGATCCAAAGCCTGAAGTCCGCCAAGAAGACTTCAAAGGGGCCTAAGCCTCGCAATGTTCGTGGCGTCTCCAGAATGCAAAATCTGGACGGCGAAGAGTTCGAGACTCCAATGAATCATGCTGATCCTGAAGATGCTGATGATTCGAAAAAGGAAGACGCCGGCGGCGGCGAGAATGACGGCGATGATCCTCCAAAAGAGCCCGTCCAAGGCCGTCTTGATGATCCTATCCAGCAGCGCCTTCAGCAATTAGAAGACATGATCGCTTGTATCCCTGGTGTCCCCAGGCCAATGGAAAAAGCTACCCCTAACAGCTATGCTGATTCTCCTTTTGCAGATCCCATTGCGCTGATCGAAGTGCCCAAGCGGTTCTCTGTCCCGTCCATGAAGTTATATGACGGCACCGCAGATCCCAACGACCATGTCGCGCAATACAAGCAAAGGATGATCACCATTTCAATCCCAAAGAATATGCGGGAAGCGTGCATGTGCAAAGGATTTGGTTCAACACTGATAGGGCCAGCTCTACAGTGGTTCATTAATCTCAATAATGGGACTATCTCTTCTTTTGCTCAATTAGTTAACGCTTTTAATATGCAGTTCGCTAGTAGTCGCAAAATGGAAAAATAAGCTAGCGACTTACATAGGATTGTGCAAAAATCTGATGAATCTCTTAAAGAATTTGTGAACAGGTTTAACAAGGAAAAGGTGTCCATCCCAAATTGCGATGCTAGGACGGCCATCGAAGCGTTCAGACGCGGCTTAGATGAGGAATCAGACCTCTACAAAGAGCTGGCCAAATATCCCTGTCCGACGTTCGAAGATGCTCAAGCCAAGGCGTTAGCCCAAATCAGGCTGGAGGAAGACATGCAGTCCAGAAAGGCTTACGCCAATGCTGATAGCCGGAAGGCAGCGTCCAATAAGCAAGCGTCATGGCGTCAAAAGCCTTATGAGCGCCCGCAGCAGGTTCATAGTGTCCGTCATGTCGGGTCGACCAGCGACTGGAAAAATGATCCTGGCCTTCCCCCCAAGCTAAGCGAATATGGTTTCAACGTCACCATGGGAGGTATCATTAATACTTTACACTCTTTAGGTTCTGCTGTTAAATGGCCTTTCAGGAACGAGAAGTAGACGGCCCATCGCAACAAATCCAAATGGTGCGAATTTCGTGGAGACCATGGGCACCATACTGACGAATGCGTCGCCTTGAGGCGAGAGGTGTCCCACCTGCTGAAGCAAGGATATCTTAAGGACCTGTTGACGGAGAAAGGGAAGCAGACGGTGTCAAAAAATGACGACCGACGTCAACCGCCGTCATCACCACCTCATGTCAAGGTAATTAACGTTATTAGCGGTGGTACAGATATTTGTGGACTAACATACTCTGCAGCCAAACGACATGCGCGAGATGGCCCGAATCAGGATGACGTCCCAAAGGAACTCCGTCACCCCCGTGACGCTGAGTTGGAGGATATGCCAATCACTTTCGACGACGTGACCTTGGCGACGACAGGGACATACATCACGACGGTCTGGTAATATCTCTAACTGTCAGTAATTGCTTGCTTAAACGTGTGTTAGTGGACAATGGCAGTTCAGCGAACATCTTGATGAGAGGCACTCTAGAAGACATGGGAATCGATGAGCGCGACGTCATTCGAAAGTCCACCGTCCTTGTCGGTTTCAGTGGAGAGTCCAAGCATACTATGGGAGAAGTGACCCTACCCACTTTCGCCAAGGGAGTTAATATGCCCACTAAATTTTATGTCATTGACTGCCCTTCTTCTTATAATGTGATCTTAGGCAGGCCATGGATCCATAGCATGAAGGTTGTCCCCTCATCGTTCCATCAATCTTTAAAGTTCCCCACAAAGTGGGGAGTGCAAGAGATCAAAGGGGACAGACGGATCGCCAGAGAATGCTACAAGACGTCTCTCAAACCAAGGAAATCGGAAGCATAACAAATACAGATGCAGACGTTGGGAGAGCAAGACTTCGACGAGCAACAAGTGGATGAGGTCGCCTTAGACCCCAGTAACCCAGATCAGACCGTCAAAATAGGAGCTGCGTTATCTCCCGACGTCCGTCAACAGATAATAGATTTTTTAAGAGCTAACGCTGATTGCTTTGCATGGTCCCACGAGGACGTCACAGGGATAGATCCCGACGTGATCACACACAGACTCAACGTTGATCCCAACCATAAGCCACTCAAACAGAAGAGGCGTAAATTCGCTCCCGAGCGAAATCAAATCATCAACGACGAAGTCCAAAAGCTGATTGACACCGGCAAGGTAAGAGGGGTAAAATACCCTGATTGGTTAGCTAACGTCGTCGTTTTAGTAAGAAAAATGGGAAGTGGAGAGTCTGCATAGACTTTACCGATCTCAACAAAGCATGTCCTAAGGACTCGTTCCCCCTGCCGCACATTGATGCCCTTGTAGACGCCACAGCCGGACATGAGTTGCTGTCGTTCATGGACGCCTTCTCAGGATACAACCAAATACTCATGCATCCAGAAGATCAAGAGAAGACGTCGTTCATCACCGATCGTGGCATTTATTGTTACAAGGTTATGCCGTTCGGACTAAAAAATGCTGGCGCAACCTACCAACGCCTAGTCAACGCTATGTTCAAAGACCAGCTGGGGACACCATGGAAGTCTACATAGATGACATGATGGTTAAATCCAAAAATTCACATGACCATGTGTCGCACCTGCAACAATCATTCGACGTCATTCGAAGGTATGGCATGAAACTTAATCCCACAAAGTGTTCTTTTGGAGTGTCTGCAGGTAAATTCCTGGGTACATTGTTACGAACGGGCATCGAGGCCACCCAGATCAAATCAAGGCTATCCTCAACATCCAATCGCGCGAAAGTGAAAGAAGTACAAAAGTTAACAGGACGTGTAGCTGCGTTGAATCGCTTCATCTCAAAGTCTTCGGACAAATGCCGATTGTTCTATGACGTCCTGAAGAAAAAAAAGGATTTATCTGGACGCCAGAGCACGAACAGGCCCTCCAAGATCTCAAACAGTACCTCATGACGCCACCGTTGCTGTCAAAGCCAATAGCTGACGAGCCGTTACAGTTATATGTCGCCGTCAGCGAATCTTCGGTAAGTGCCGTCTTGGCCAGAGAAGGAGAAGATGGACACTTGCCAGTGTATTATGTAAGTAAGTCATTGGTCGACGCCGAAACCAGGTATTCTTCTCTAGAAAAGCTCGTCCTAGCAATAGTGACGGCGTCCAAAAAATTAAAACATTATTTTGAAGCACATTCTATCTGTGTCAAAACTAACTATCCCGTCAAGTCTATTTTAAGACATCCAGAACTGACAGGAAGAATGAGCAAGTGGGCAATAACGTTAAGCAGTTACGACATCACTTATCAACCTCGAACAACAATAAAGTCGCAAGCATTAGCGGATTTTGTGGCTGACTTTAGCCCTACACTAGAGGCGACAGCCCAGACTAAGGTAAGTGTGCTTGAAGTTAATACAACTAACAATAAATGGATAATACATGTAGACGGGTCTTCTAACTTTCGGGGCTCCGGTTTGGGCGTATTGCTAAAGTCGCCACAAGGGGACATCATAGCCCGAGCTATCAGTTGCGACTTCAAAGCCACCAACAACGAGGCAGAATACGAGGCGCTATTAGCAGGATCAACGTTGGCTAAAGACTTGAAAGCTACTGAAGTGGAAGCATACAGTGATTCGTTACTCATCGTCAGCCAGATAAAAGGGGAATTTGCCGCCAAAGACTCCAAAATGACGGCGTATCTGGACGCCGTCCAATCAAAGGTAAAATATTTTGAAAAGTTTGACATTTTTCAGATTCCCAAAGACCAAAACACGCAAGCAGACGCATTGGCAAACATTGGGTCAGCCATGAGAAAGTCAGGGTTCAAAACCTATAGTGCATCTGTCGTCACCAGCGGTCCATAAAGCGACCACTGCTGATGACGTCAACAATATCGTGACGGACGTCAATGACATCGACGTCAGTAATGCCACAGCTGCGCCAACAAGCTGGCAGACCCCATTCATCCAGTATCTTAAAGAGGGTATCCTCCCCTAAGATAGGTTACAAGCCAGAAAGGTACATTTCAGGGCTTCAATGTATGTTTTACTTGACGGTATACTTTTTCGAAAGTCCATCGCAGGGCCGTACTTGAGATGCCTTGACGGCGACGAATGTCAACAAGTGTTGCAAGACATGCATGATGGATGTTGCGGCAACCATTCAGGAGGACGCAGCCTGTCCAACAAGACCTTGCGCATGGGATATTATTGGTCGACGTTACGTCAAGACGTCGTCGAATACGCCAAAAGATGTGACGCCTGCCAGCGACATGCCGCCATGTCACACAAACCTGCTGAAAAGCTGCATCCTACGATAACCCCTTGGCCCTTCATGAGGTGGGGAATGGACATCGTCGGAAAACTTCCCCAAGCGCCAGGGCAGAAAGTCTTCATGTTAGCCTTAACAGACTATTTCTCTAAATGGATTGAGGCAGACTCATTTACCCAGGTACGCGATAAAGAGGTTATTACTTTTATATGGCGTAACATCATATGCAGGTTCGGCGTTCCTTCCCAAAACATTTGCGACAACGGCTCCCAATTCATTAGCACACCCACAAGAAACTTCTTGGCCAAGTGGAACATACAACTCAGCACCGCAACGCCTACGTATCCACAGACCAATGGTCAAGCTGAATCCAGCAATAAATCAATTATCAAAGTCATCAAGAGGCGTCTCAGAGCTGCCAAAGGAAAGTGGGCAGAGGAGCTCCCGTCAATTCTTTGGGCAAACAGGACTACTCCGAGGACGGCGACAGGGCAAACCCCTTTTTCCCTAGTATACGGGGGTGAAGCTGTCCTCCCTCCTGAAGTGCGCATCCCGACGTCGCGCTATGGGCTTTTGACGCCATAAAGGAATGACGAGGAGCTGAGTCACGACATTGTCACTAGTGAGGAGTTAAGGGAAGCAGCGCTTGTCCGTATGGCGTCCCAGCAGCAGATAGTAGCCAGAAGCTTCAACAAAGAACGTCAAAGCTAAAACTTTCAATGTGGGAGATTGGGTGTTAAGAGAAGTCTTTCAAAACACCAAGGAGCTCAATGCAGGCAAGTTAGCACCAGCGTGGAAAGGTCCGTATAGAATTCAGAAAGTAGTTGGCAATGGCGCATATCGAATATGTGTTCAAGACGGCAAGCCTGTTCCCAGAAGTTGGAATGTCGTCCACCTTAAGCGTTACCATTTTTGAATAAGAACGTCGTTGCAAAGTAAACAATTACAATAGGTAACGTCGTACTTAAAATGTCATAAATATGTTATGCTTGACAAGTGTATCTTCTTTTTACTAACATCGGTATTTGAGATGTATTAATAATAACAGTGTAGGTGCATTTGTCATATAAGTAAAGGTCGCAACATCATACGTCGCTGTCATCAGTTATAAACTCTCTATGGCTACACTCTAACGATACAGGGGCAACATACGTATTACAAAATGAACACCCTGCCCCGTCAGATACGCCTCGTCAAATTCTACGTTTACAACGACAAAAGGCCAGAGTTTTTAGTTGGAAGTGGTGAATCACCCTTCATTGCAACCAAAACATCTCTCGGTCCACATTACAAAGGTACCTTACAACGCCACATACACATACATACATATTTGTGTTCATAAAGCAAACGAAAACATCATCCATGACAGACGTGCATAATGGGGAAAACAACACAACACAACATTGTCACACATTGACATATAGTTAAATGCGAATGTTAAACACAAATGTCAATACCATAAAAACATATTAAGACAAAGATAAAAGTTTTGCGACAAATCACACCAAAAGTATCAAAGTTTCGGTGACATAGCACCCAAAAGCATCTATTACAAATACTAACTATTCATTACAGGTGACGCAGCACCTTGCAGGAACCAGTAGAAGTCAAGCAGCGCCGTCGATGTCGGTGTGGACGCCAGAGTCAGCCGTCGCCATGACGTCAGCGCTGTTCTCACCTTCAGGGACTAAGTCTTCTGGCGTCCCAAACACCTCCAGAAATTGCTGAATGTCCGCTTCAGGGGTCCATTTTGACGTCTGACCCTCCAAGAACTGCTTCATCAGCCTGACCTTGGTCTTCCAAGTGTACCGGCTAGCAGCGTCCATCAGTTCCTCGCGGAGGCTGGCAATTGTGGCGTCCGTCTCTTCCTTCATCGACGTCAGGCTTGCCACGTGGCTGGCGTTTTGACCTTTCTCCTTAGTCAGTTCCCCGGACAGCTCCGTTATCTTCTTTTCTGCCGCCGTCAAAGCTGTGGAGGACCTGTCCAATTTATCACGGAGTGTCTTGCACTCCTTCTCTAAGGTGGTGGCAGCAGAACGTAGCGCCAGAGAATTTTGGGTAGCCTATTTGAATGGTCGGCGTCAGTAAGTACATTTAAAACATCTAAATGACATAACGTGTGTTAGTTGGCTTACAGGTAGTTGCAGGGCCAATCCTTCGTTTGCCACCGTAATCGGGGGCAAACTGGCTAGACGACGCTGAGGCGCGGGGAACGCAAGCTTCTCTGCCGACGGGAAGATTGTCGGAGCAGTAATTTCACAGAAGTTCTTGGGGAGGGAGATGGTGAAAGTCTGACCCTCTGCGAGAGGTGTCCAGCTGGCAGGCTTAGGGGTTTCAGTTGGAGGTGCCGTCCTGGCGACCTTGGGAGCGCCCATCGACGACGGCGTCACTGCAGAGGCACTTGCGGCTTGCTTCCTCTTCCTGGCCCGTTCTAACATTTCGGCTTCAGAGAGGCCAACAGTTGGGGTCTTGGATCTTGTAGACATGGTGTTTTCTGGAAGACGCTTGGTGCTGTCAGTTTCAAGAGATAAGAAAAAATGACAGAGGTAATATGAAAGGATACGTTACCTGACGCCATGGATGGACTGGTGTTGGTAGTGTGCTCTTCTGTAGACTGGGGCAAGACGTCTCCTTCTGACGACGTCAACTCAAACTTGTTGCGGAACGTCCTTTCTTTGGGAGAGTATTTCTTGAGGAGTTGGTTGATTTTGGCTTTGCTGAGGGTCGAATCTTCGACAGGCAAGGGCAGAATTTCTGCAGTCACAAAGGAAATTAAGAGAGAACATGTAATGAGAAGTCAATTACCTTCAGAGTTCCACCCGTCATGTAAGTACTCAAAGCTCTTTCCCAAAGAATTCTTGTCTACAAAGAAGTATCTTTTCTTCCATCCTCTGTCATTAGCCCCGGAGTTTTCCACCAAAGATTGTTTTCCCGGTTTTAGGAAAAAAGTGTATCTAGAAACTTCTACCCTTTTAATTTCGTACATGTATAGGAGGTCTTCTAGGGTGAATTCTATGTTTGCATCTTGGGCCAATTTGTCAATCACATGAATCACACGCCAAACAAGTGGCATAATTTGACCGGGGCTAACTTGCATGGTGGTTAGGAGTTGAGTCATGAGGGGGTTAAAGGGAAAAGAGTACCCAATTTTGAAAGGATATTCGTACAAAACTACCCAGCCGATGGGGAAGTCATCAGGACGTTGCTCTTCGTCAGGGATTCTAGTTATGGCAGACTCAGGTAGACCAAAATTTTCTATTAGGACAATTACTTCTTCTTCAGTAAACTCACTGGCAACACTTTTTCCCCCAATGACGCCTGTTTCTAAAATGACTACTTCGTCTGAATTTTCTGCCATTTTTGAGGTTCTTTTTGATTTCCTAATCTTGGGAAGATTTTCTTTGGGAGCCATTTAAAGAAAGTAATACGGAAAGATTTGAGAAGAAGGAGTTACCTGGTTCTTGAGCCTTCAAGAAATTGAATAAATCGCCTGAAGAAGTAGCCGTTTGAAGAGAGAGTGGGTTTTTAATGAAGAGAGAGAAAAAGTTGGGAGAAAATGAGGATGTGAAAGGACAAAGTTGATGATGGGGGTGTCTTAAATAGAGAAGCGTGTAGAGATGGAGAAAGTGGGTGGTTTCCCCAACGTGATGATTGACGGTTTTCTTACACAATTGGTTCTCTGACACGCGTCAATCAGGGGCAATTGTTGGGCCCTCAATTCTCGTGCATTTTGGCGGGCTTGACATTTATTTTGAATCTGCGAAGAGGGCGTGGCAGTTGGATGAAGCAAGGGTATGACCAAGTCAGGGGACGTTGCACAGCGTCATTTTGGCAGTTGAGAGATACTTGGGATTGCGCTGACGTGGCCCCCGTAGTGCGGAACGACTAAAAGGCAGCTGGGGAATATATCTTTAGGAATATATATACGTATTTTGTAATCACATGTAACCCTAATTGCTTATTTCTCTATCATCTCTCCCATCATCTCTCTAGAATTACACGCACATCTCTCTTCTCTCTAAATATTCTAAGTCTCATTACCATTGTAATCGGATACTATTGTAACATCTACATCAGCGTCATACTAGTGGATTGGTGATCAAGAGCATCACCCGCGGTTTTTCCCTTTTGGGTTTTCTGCGTCAATAATTCCTTGTTATTTTTATCGCTTTACTTGTTTTGCATAGTTCGTTTCATTTATAATGTTGATTGCTATAAGTATGATGATCTAGTTGTTGGCACCTAAACCTTTTTTACTTGGTACAAAATCGGCATAAACAATTGTTATAATTATATTTTTGATATTTTTGTTTGAAGCCTTCGTTGATTTGTAAGTGAATTTGTAATTTAGAATGTGAAGGGGGTAATATAGTCTATTCATTCGGGGACACCATAACCCCCATTCCCTTATATAATAGAGATATGTTGTACTTTAATTCTTGAATGATATTTTACATAAATCTTTTTACCTTGATAATTAATCGCTATTATATAATAGAAAAAGACAGGTCTAGATATATTAAAAGTTTCATTATATATAGGAAACACTATAAAAAAGTAAATAATTTTGTTCTTGTCTAACTTTTAAATTCTGATTTCACTACAAATACACCTCTATTTTTTATCATGATCCACCATTAATTGTGAATGGTTCTTGAGAATAGTGATTTGTAAGTAAATTTTTGTAAATATTTTTGTATGTATGGACGTTCTAGGTTATTAGTTTTAGTTTATAGGTTAATTTTAAGTTTTAATAGAGTTTCGTGATTATTTGTGTAATTTGCGTGATTTTATAACGTAATTTTCACAATTGTATGAGTGACTTGTAAAGTTTATTCTTTTAAGTGATTTGTGAGTGTGTGTTATAAATTAATTTTGGGTGGTTTTCTTTGAGTGGCAATTTTGATTTTGACATTCCTTTTGTAATTTAGAAAGGAAAAAGGGATAAAATAGGCATTTCAAAAGAGGACACCATTGCTCTTTTTTCCCTTAGAGATGAAATAAGTCTACTTGAGTTAGAGTGTTAGTCTAAAAAAAAAAAAGATAACAAACCCAACTCCCTCATTATCTGTCTCCTCTCGTGTCTTCTGTTCAAAGAACCCAAACTACAGCTACTTAGGCTATGTTCAGTTCACCTTATTTTTGCTTATTTCAAATCTAATCAGATCAGAAAAAATAAGTTCAGATCAGATCAGTTCAGATCATGCTTATATTTAAAAATCATTATATCTTTCATTACATATTAGTAAAAATTATAATAATTGAATATTAATAAAGTACTCATTGAGATGAATCAAACAAGACCCCACATGACTATATTTTTTCTTATATATTGAGAAAAATCTAAAAGATAAAATCTTATAATCAGATCAGTTCAGATCAGATCAGATCAGATCAGAGAAAATAAGTTCAGATCAGATCAGATAAGTTCAGATCAGAAAATTTCAGGTGAACTAAACATAGCCTTAATTAAGGAGAGAAACCCCAAAATCCTAAAAAAAATCCTTTCTCTCTCTCGAGAAACCTCAAACCCTCGTGCGAAATCCCAATTCCTTGCCTGTCTCTCTCCCCTGTTCGCCGGCGTCATAAGTTCTCCGGAACCCTCCGTTTCCTCGCCACTGATGCGGGGTGCTGCCTCGCCGCAGCTGCTGTCAGAGTTGTTGGTGCTATCGTGGGTTTTCCCCTGTCCCGTGTTTCTCTCTCCTCTGGTATGCATTGGTTGATGCTGTCGTCGCTGCCACCGTGTTGCTGCTGCATCGAGAATCGACGAACAACCGCCGGAATTTCGTCGCTGGCGTCGCGCTTCTATTGTCCACCCTTGTCGGCTCTCCGTCACCACTCGCCGGAGGCCCAAACTCCCCTCCCCTGTTCTTGCTCTCGCTGCCGTTGTTATTGGTTGTTGCTGCCACCTTGCGCCTGATGTTGCCGTCGACGCAGATGCTGTGTATGGGTTTTCGTAATTTGTCGAGTACCAAAGGTACTGTTGGAACCCAAGGTGACACTCAAGAAGGGGGGATTGAATTGAGTGACAAAATCTGATCGATTTTCGCAAAATCTCTGTTATCGCACAGTGCCAGACACTGTGTGAAACGCTCGTAAATTTCTGTTTTGAGTTTTTGCGAAAATAAAAACTAAAAAATATTAAATCAATACTCAAACTCAAGATATAACGTGGTTCAATCTCACCTCTGAGATCTACGTCCACCAGAAACAAAAACTCTTTTATTTCTTTGTATCCTAAAATATCAACCTCTTGATACAATAAGATTTCCCTCACTACTAACTCTAGTAGTGACCCCCAACACTTAACTCTAAGTGTTGACACTCTCTATAATGGTGAAATTACAGAAAGAACACGATCCTCAATTGTGTGCTTCTTAGTCAAGCAATTTTGAGGACAATTACAATCGTTGGATAGTTACTTAAACTGACTCGAACAGTGCTATGCTCTGTGCCCTAGGAAACTGTTTTCAGCTCTTAATATTTTCGATTTTTCTCTCTGAAAACATGAGATCTAAAAGTGAATTATACATCCCTTTTATAAGACTTGGTTTGGACGAAAATCCTTCAAAAATATCTTTATCTTTTAATCCTTAATTTAAGGATAAAACTCTCTTTTTAGAAAAACAAACTTTATCTTTTTCTATCTTTATCTTTAATCTCAAAAAGATAAGTTTTTTCCTTATTAGATTTTCTTTTCAACTAAAATTCTGTTTTTATCAAAAAATATTTTCCAAATCCTTTTTGAAAACCAAATTACGTTGTTTACTAAAATTCTTTTCTAAAACACGTTTTCATAAAATTATTTTCATAAAACACGTTTGTAAAAATATTTTTCTAAAACCACGTTTTTTTATAAAACTCTTTTTCTAAAACATTTTTTTATGAAAATCTTTTATCTTATTTTATAAACTAATTTCCTTTTTATATAGACATATAATATTAATACAATTATTTATTTTCTTAACTCTAAGAAAATAATAATTATACTAATTTTATATTTCTATATTTAGCACATAGTATATCACCTAATTCAAGCCTATTACATTTTTACACAAAGTAACTATTCTAAAGAACATATAAACTTGACTTCAATCTTGATTCTTCTTTTCTTCAAAGTCTTCATTTATTAATTCCTTTCTTCATGCATCTGTTTCAACTGTTACATACTTTCATACTAAAATATATTATATTAATTTTCATCATCAAAACATAATATGTGCATAAACCATAACATGTACATGCACAACAGGTACTAACCATTCTAATTTCTCTTGTGAATTGAATTTTTTTCCATTGAAGTTATAAAATTGGGTTTTGATTATGAAAGTGTTCGATGGTTGATTATGTGAATATATATGTTGAATTGTTACTTGTTTAAATTAAAAAGAACCAATGTTGTTGTTTTTTTGATATGTTGGTGTGGTGGTGGCAGTTGTTGTTGCTGCATTGTCGTTATTGTTGCTGTGTTATCGTTGTTGTTGCTGCGCTGTGTTGTGCTATTGAGGTGGTGGTGGTGGTTATGGTTGATGTGCCGCTGCCTTGGGCTACTGTCAATCGGTATAAACCCAAGTCTTTTTCATCCTCTTTTTCTGATTTCAGAACTCAAATTTGTTATGTTTGATAATTTTAATAGTTCAGCTTTAATATTGGTGTGAAGGTGCACAAGGAATGATGATTTGTGATTGGAATCTAATTACTATGATGTGAAACTTTGTTGTGATTTTGGATGTCATATAGAACTCATTAGTGGGTGTATATCTCACCTGATGGAATTAGTTGCACGAGTTAGTTAAGAGATCATTATGTGATGAGGTGGTTTGGTTACCAATGACATATAATGTGATTTTTGTTGTATGATGCAATTAATTTTATGAAAGAAAGGAATTTCACTTTAGAGTTTTATTTTAATCTAAGCTTGGCATTACTTAACTAGTTTGGAAGGAATTGGTAGTATGAGTGTCATTTGTTCTAGGTTAATAGAAAGCTATTATGAGTTCATTGTTAATTATAAATAAGTGAAATTATTGGGTCAGACCGTCTGATCCAATAGCATCTGTCGGACGGGCTGAGCCCAACTTAACGCGCGCGGGCTTTTTTTTTTAATATTTGTTTTGTGATTTTATATTTGATTACTGTTGCATCGCAAATATGGTTAAGAGGATCAGAGATGAAGTTTCTAGGTATAATTTGTTTTGATTTTTGCTGGATCTGTTTTTTTTTTTCCAAATTTTTAGTGCGTTGTTGTGTTTTTAAGATGTCGTTGTTGTTTATGTAATTGTAATGCAGCTCGAATTCGAAGAAGGTGAACACTGATGAATCTTCTGCTTCACGAAAACATTTGGTTGTGTCTACCGCTGGGAAGAAGAAAGAGAAAGATGCTGATTATGATCCAAGGTATGTTTCGATATCTCGTAGTTATTTTGTTAAGTTAATTTTTTTATTTCTTTTTTTTATTGTTGTTTTTGTTTCATTTTTTTCGGTTTTTTCACCAAATACCCCCGAGTTTTCATGAAATTCACGAGGTACCCTCGCACTTTTGAAAATACACGAGGTACCCCTCAGTTTTTAAACAATACATCCAACTACCCTTAATGACTAACGACGTTAACCACCGTTAGTCATTAATCCTAATTTTGTGTTTAAGCCCTAATTAACCCTAATTCTAACCCTAATCCTAATCCCCTAACCCTAACCCACCCTCTCACCACCCCCTCCCACCACCCCAGCAGCTTCCCCCTCCCCCACCCCCACCCCAGCAGCTCCCCCCTCCCACCACAGAGCAGCAACCCTCTGCCACCCAAGCACGACTCTATCTCCTGATCTAATTGCGCGAAAACTGAGAGGGGTGGGGGGAAAGTGTGCAAAAACCGACGAGGGTTGGGGGGAGGGTGCGAAAACGGCAGGGGGTGGGGGGAAGGTGTGCGAAAACCGACGAGGGTTGGAGGGAAAGTGTGCGAAAACCGACAGGGGTGGAGGGGGTGGGGGAGGGGACTGAAACTCATCGGAGGTGAGGGGAGGGGAGCGAAATTCCAGTGGGGGCTTGGTGGGGTGGGCGGCTGCGAGGGGGTGGAGGAAGGGGCTGCGGCCTGCGAGGGGTGGGGAGGGGCGCGATAGGTGGTTGGGGGAGGGGTGGTATGCTGAGGTGGTGGGTAGGTTGGGGAGGGGGGGTCTGTTGGGTGGTGGGTGGATGGGGTGGTGGGGTCTGTTAGGTTAAGTTAAGTTAGGGTTAGGGTTAGGCTTAAGGTTAGCGTTAGTAGTTAATTATGGCTGAAAACAACAAAATAACAGTTAATGACTAACGGTGGTTAACGGAGTTAACCGCCGTTAGTCATTAAGGGCATTTGGGTGTATTGTTCAGAAACTGAGGGGTACCCCGTGTATTTTCAAAAGTGCGGGGTACCCGGTGAATTTCATGAAAACTCGGGGGTATTTGGTGAAAAAATCGTTTTTTTTTTTTTTTTCTGTTTACTTTGGTGATTTTTTTGCTTTAATTGTGATGGATGTTGTTGTCATTTAGTAGCTGTATTGATTTCATTTAGTTAAGTGTTTTTTTAGTTGTTATTGTTGTTTTATCATTTTGTAGTGTTTATGTTGTTTTTCATTTTATTTGTTTGTTGTTTCATTTAGATATGTATTTCTTTTATTTTATTATGTTTTTGTTTCAGTTGATCCTATCTTTGTTTCATTTACATATTTTTTTTTTTTGTGTGTTTTAATTGTTGTTTTGTATCATTCACATATATTTTCCTTTCATTTGATGTTGTTTTACATTTCTACCATTCATTTGGTATTTTGATTTTGTTTTTCTTTGATTTTTTGATGTTTTCAGTTGATTATTGTATTCTTTCAGTTGATTCTTGTATTCTTTCAGTTGATTCTTGTATTCTTTCAATTGGTATGTAAATTCTTTCAGATTGTTATTGAATTGCTTAATTTGTTTATTTGGTTTGTTTAATGATTCATGTGATTTTTTTATGTATTTCAGTTGTTTAGTATTTAGCTTATAGCTTCTTTGGTATTTACATATTACTACTTTTTTTTTTTTGTAATGGTGTATTTGTTTTGAGTTGGTGTGTTTATTTGGGTGTTTGGTTTGTTTATATTGCAGTATGTTGCTTGTTTATTTTATTTGGTTCTTTTTTCTTTTCAGTTAGTGCATCTTTTTTCATCCAGGTTTCATTTTACTTTGTTTCAGTTACTCTTATTATTTTTTCAGCTTGTGTTGTTTTTCTTTCATTTGGTCTTGATATTGTTTATTTGATTAAACTTTTTTTTCTTTCAACTGTTAGAAATTATTGTATAAGAAGAAAGGCAAAGTTGATTTATCTTTAGGGAATGTTACATTTGCAAGGTCTAATCCAGACAAAGAGAAAGACACTTTTGATCGATTGTATGTTTTTTCATTATTCTCCTTTTATATGATATGATTGTTTCTGTTTTTTTTTATTTTTATTTTTGTTCACTTTTATTAGGAAATTGACAAAGCAAGAAATTAAGTCTATTAGTCTACATGTATTATCAGATTATTCTCATTTACATGAAATTGTTAGTAACCTTAATGATCAGCAGCAAAGAGACATTAGGGAAATTGGTTTTGACAATCTTCTAGATATTAGGATAAAGAAGTTATGTTCGAATCTCTATTTGGAGTTATTGTTGAACTACAGTGCTTTGTGAATGATGTTTATGACAAAGAATGGGAAAATAATTTTTAATAAGTTTACCATTAGAGATGTGTTGGGTTTACCTGTATTAGACAAAGCAGTTGAGGTGATTGATGATGATGATGCTTTTAAGAGGAAAGATAGTCAGGTTTAGGTAGGAAGTGTTAGGAGGGATTGACATAAGTTGCTTGATTTTTTGATCCTAAGAAGTCATAGATTAGTAAAAAAAATTGGGATGATTTGTTTAAAAAGTATCAAAGTGAGGATGATTTTAAGAAGATGTTTGTTATTTTTTCCTTGTCAAAGCTCTTTTATTCACGTGGTGATTTAGGACATGTCTTGAAGTGTGCAAAGAGTTTGGAAGATGTATCTTTGATTTCGAGTTATGATTGGTGTGGATACGTGTTACGTAGTCTTTGTAATGTTGTCTTGGACTGTCATCAGAATATAATGACGATAAAGAACGAGTTAGGACAGAAGAAAGTCACATTTAAGCTCTGGGAATGCATGCGTGTTCTGGCTCTTGCTGTTATTCACAACTTCAAGTGTCATAATTTTGATTTTTCAAATGTGAGTAAGTCATTTATCACTTATTGGCAGGAAGATAAGCATTTGACTAGTGTTGCGAAGATAAGCATTCACGTCTTCTTTGTATGCTTATGCTTCACAACACTAGTCAAATGCTTATCTTCTTGCCAATAAGTGATAAATGACTTACTCACATTTGAAAAATCAAAATTGCGACACTTGAAGTTGTGAATAACAGCAAGAGCCAGAACATACACTCATGCATCCCTGGAGCTTAAATGTGATTTTCTTCTGTCCCAACTCGTTCTTCTTCGTCATTATATTCTGATGACAGTCCAAGACAGCAGTACAAAAACTACATAACACATATCCACACCAATCGTAACTCGAAATCATAGATACATCTTCTAAACTGTTTGCACAGTTCAAGACATGCCCTAAATCACCACGTGGACGAAGGAGCTTGGACAAGGAAAAATAACAAACATCTTCTTAAAATCATCCCCACTTTGATACTTTTTAAAGAAATCATCCCAATTCTTTTTTACTAATATATGGCTTCTTAGGATCAGAAAGATCAAGCGACCTATGTCAATCCCTCCTATCACTTCCTGCCTCAATCTGACTATCTTTCCTCTTAAAAACATCATCATCAATCACCTCAACTGCTTTGTCTGATACAGGTGAACCCAACTCATCTCTAATGGTAAACTTATTAAAAATTATTTTCCCATTCTTCGTCATAAACAACATTCCCAAAGCATTGTAGTTCAACAACTTCAAATAGAGATTCGAACAGAACTTCTTTATCCTTATATTTAGAAAACTACCAAAATCAATTTTCCTAATGTCTCTTTGTTGCTGATCATTGAGGTTACTAACAACTTCATGTAAATGAGAATAATCTGACAATACATGTAGACTAATAGACTTAATTTCTTGCTCTGTCAATATCCTAAGAAAAGTGAACAAAATAAATCAAAAAAAGACAGAAACAATCATGTCATATAAAAGGAGAATAATGAAAAAACATACGATCGATCAAAAGTGTCTTTCTATGCGTCTGGATTAGACATTGCAAATGTAACATTCCCTGGTGATAAATCAGCTTTGTCTTTCTTCTTAGACAATGATTTCTCACAGCTGAAAGAAATAAAGTTTAATCAAATAAACAATATCAAGACCAAATGAAAGAAAAACAACACAAGCCGAAAGAATAATAAGACTAACTGAAATAAAGTAAAACGAAACCTAAATGAAAAAAGAAGCATTAACTGAAAGGAAAAAAGAACCAAATGAAATAAACAAGCAACAAACTGAAACATAAATAAACCAAACACCCAAATAAACACACCAACTCAAAACAAATATACCATTACCAAAAAAAAGGTAGTAACATGTAAATACCAAAGAAGCTAAATACTAAACAACTAAAATACATAAAAAAATCACATGAATCATTAAATAAACAAATTAAGCAATTCAATAACAATTTGAAAGAATTTACACATCAACTGAAAAAATACAAGAATCAACTAAAAGAATACAATAATCAATTGAAAACATCAAAAAATCCAAGAAAAACAAAATCAAAATACCAAATGAATGGTAGAAATGTAAAACAACATCAAAAAGCATATGTGAATGATACAAAACAACAATTAAAACACACCAAAAAAAATATGTAAATGAAACAAAGATAGGATCAACTGAAACATAAATATAATAAAATGAAAAAATACATATCTAAATGAAAAACAACATAAACACTACGAAATTATAAAACAACGATACGAACTGAAAAAACACTTAACTAAATGAAATCAATACAACTACTAAATGGCAACAACATCCATTACAATCAAAGCAAATAAATCAAGAAAGTAAACAGACAAAAAAAAAATGAAACAAAAACAACAATAAAAGAAAGAAATAAAAAAATTAACTAAACAAAATAACTACGAGATATCGAAGCATAACTTGATCATAATCAGCATCTTTCTCTTTCTTCTTCCCAGTGGTATACACAACCAAATGTTTTCGTAAATGAAAAGATGCGTCAGTCTTCACCTTCTTCGAGCTCTATTACAGTTACATAAACAACGACATCTAAAAAAACACAACAACACACTAAGAATTTGAAAAAAAAAAACAGATCCAACAAAAATCAAAACAAATTATACCTAGAAACTTCATCTCTGATCCTCTTAACCATATTTGCGATGCAATATAAATCAAATATAAAATTACGAAACAAATATTTAAAAAAAAGCCTGCGCGCGTTAGGTTGGGATCAACCCGTGCGACGGAACCTATTGGGTCAGACGGTCTGACCCAATAGTTTCACAAATGTTAATTTATCAAGATTATTAGAAGGAATGAATAACTCAAAGTTTATTAGTGAGGTTAATATATAGATATATTCGGGCAATGTGATAAGGAAGTATCCTAAAACGGATTAATATAGTAAAGTTAGAACACCTATTTAGAGTTACTAAAAAGGGGTTAAGATGATTATTTCTCTTAATAGTAGTTACTCAATAAAGCTAGTAGTTCAGTAAAGGTAAACTACTCATATGTTAGTTATAAAGTAAGACATTACTCACTTTTTCGTTAATGATTAAGAGTTGAGTTAATCAAAGTTAACTTATAAGATATTCAATTTGTTTGACTTCTAAATAAAGGATGTGAGTTGGTTGGAGCTGGGGGAATAGTTCTAAAATAATTGACCAATGTCAACGAAATGGAGAGTATTGAAGTTAGCTTACCTAGTAATGTATCAAGGATGCGTTTTATAAAGAATTTTCGTTTAATGACTATAGATGGAGTAAAGTAATAAAGTCGGATTATCAGATTAGTATTTACTAGTTTATATTAGTGTTTGAGTTCAACTACGTACTAAATATTGTGAAATACCTTAAAGAGGCCTCGAATATATGTTTGAGTAATAATCTAAGGACATGAGTTGGACTTGGCCTATATGATTATGAGTACACTATTGTGAGTGGATTCATCGTTGATTTTGTAATTAGTGTTAAGCTAATAGTAACTAGTTCACATCAATATTGTCTTAAGAACCTCAAGTTGGGATATGTAAGTTAACTCTCCTTAGTTAATTCTAAGAGAGAGACTTATTGTACTTGTTAGTGTGTTTGATGACAATTGTTATCACTAGTGAGATAAATGTCGATTGATAACCACGAAGTATAAAAGAGTAGAAACTATTATAAGCGAGAATATAAGTTATGCTTTTGTGAATTAGTAAATCTCGTGTATAAAATTATTATGGTTTATAAGTTCTATGACTGAAATTGAGTTGAACCTAGTTGCATAACTACACTGAACTTGAAATTCATAAGAAAGTACGATAGCATGTGATTATAGTTTTCTAGAGTGGTCTTTTAGTATGGTTAGTTATGCAACAATTGTCTATAATTACTAAAGCTATCGGATGAGTTCCAAGAATGATTGATTGAGTTATGAACGATAATGAAACGAATCTAAAAGGGGAAAGTAGACTCGTCTGAGTCGACGCATGAGGTGACATAAACAGTGCCCCATGGACTGTGAACCTTGGGGGCCCCACAGGGAAACCTGCCCATTGCTCTGTGGGGAGATAATCAGGTAATATATCAGGTAATGTGAAACCTGTGGATGGATGATGAAATCAGTAGAAAAATGAACTCCGGACTAGTCGCGGTTATTGGCCAAAAATAAAGCGAATGGTTGGGTGACGACCCCCAGCGTCGGAGTGTAAGCTTTGTCTCTTTCGTCGCGTTCTCTTTCTCTTGGTTAAAAAGAATGTTATAGTAAAGTATGAAAGTTATATCGATAGTGGATTCCCGATAAGGAATCGTATCGTGGTAAGTTGTTTCGATATTGGATTCCGGATAAGAAATCATATCAGATAAGTTATGAATGTTTATTCAGTACTTGAATTGAATATTGATATTGGTTTCTTGATAAGGAAGCATATCATGGTAAGTTATACTGATGTTAGATTCCTGATAAGGAATCGTGTCGTTATTGGATTCCCAATAAGAAATCGCTTTGGCTAAAGTTGTTATGTTATTTATTGCCTGATAAGTGGTTGTGTCTGACATTATAAGGGAATGATTGATTGAGTACGAAAGCATAAGTTTGAATTTCTGATAAGAAATCAAATAAAGGAGATAAAGTATATTGCTTGTATCAAAGTTGGTGACCTCAAATTCCTACTATGGAATCGTGATAACTTGAAAGGTTGATTAAATGAGAATAGATGAAACATGTTATTGTTGGAAGTCACCTTATCGTCGTATGTAGGGATGGCAACGGGCCAGATCTGGACCGCATCTTGATGGTACAGATCCAGATTCGTTTTATGAGCCTAGACCCAGATCTGCGGGATTTGGTACGGATCTTAAAAAACAAGATCCAGATCCAGATCCTGTGGATCCGCGGATCTATGGATCCGGATCTCATTGGTTTTTCGGGAAATAAACTTGTACAATAGCCCAAAATTCTATTACTATATAATATAACTATTAAAACATTCATCAACAAATATCAAAGTAATAATAAGAGTTAAAACTAATGGAATTTAACTAACTATTACATCAATTAAAACATCCCGAACATCTTGTGCTGCATAAATGATAATTTTACTTCCAACATAGGAAAATCTAATGCAAAGTCTTCAACACCTTAATGGTAGTATTCCATATCACTATCACTTTCAACATCATCAACATCCTAAAAAAATTTAGAAAGAAAGATAGTGAAAATATATAAAAATATATACACTTTTATATTATTAAAGTACGAAGAAAATATTGTAAAATCACTTACCATATCAATAAATTTAACTAAGTCTCCATCTTCTTCGGAATCTTCGGTAACGGTGGAACAAGCATAAGTGCCTTCCATAGCACCTAAGTTTAAGCAAAACAATAATTAAATTATAACATATGAGAATTAAAAAAATAAAGGTGAACTTAAATTAGATAAGTAGTTATACATTTGACATCATCAATCATCCAATTCTGCAAACACATCAATGCCTCCACGGTTTGAGAGTGAAGTCTGGAATGGTGAGAACTAATCACTCTTCCACCCATACTAAATGCACTTTCGGAAGCCACGGAAAAAACGGGAATAGCAAGAATGTCCTTGGCAATTTTTTGCATCATTCTTGGGTATGGGATCATCCTCCAAATAATGATCCACATCACCTCTCACATTCACCTTTCTTTTTTTTTGTCCTCTTAGCTTGAGCATACTCATCCTCTTCATCATCACAAATCTCAACATTAGCTCGCTTTCCCACCCCTTTTGATAGTGGTTCATGGCCTTTGCTACTTTCATTTCTTCTTTGATATTCAACTACAAAAGGTTATCAAGATTCCTTCTAACATTTCTCAATTCAAATTCGGCACCGTCTTCATACAATCTCCTAAAATAATACTCCACACAATCCATTTTATTTCTCGGATCCAAGATGGTAGCAATGGCCAAAATTCCACTAATATGGTTCCAATATTCATCGAACTTTTCAATCATATTCTTAGCCATCATCTTAATAGTTTCAACATCACTTTTGACCCAACGCCTCAAAGCAAGTTTAATTTCACACACTTTTCGGAAAAACCTTAGTAGCCTTGTAGAAAATTTCCAACTTCTCACAAACAAGATCAGCCAACCTCCAATCATTTTCACAAGGAATAACAAACTTGAGCTTCTTATTTAAACGTTTCAACTTAGTAAAAACATCCTTAAAGGGTAAAGCAGTTTGAAGCGTCAAGTAAGTAGAATTCCACCTAGTTTTACAATCAAGAACCACCCTTTTAGGTTTAGAAACATTCAAAACGCGACATGCTTCGTCAAAATTTTCTATTCTTTTAGGTGTAGACATCCAAAATGCAATGCAATCTCGCACTTTTTCAATAGCAGAATCAATCACTTCTAAACCATCTTTCACAATTAAGTTTAAAATATGAGCACTACACCTCAAATGCAAAAAATCTCCACCTAATACCAAGAAACTACTCTCCAAATTCTCCAACACAATATTCATCATGGCATCATTAGTACTACAATTATCAACAACCACAAATGAAATTTTTTTTTCTAATGAATATTAGGACAAACAATTCATCAATATCTTTGCAAGAACTCCTTTTATATGTGGACATGGCACAAAACAAAACCTAAATAAATATAGCTTCACATAAATATATATACATGTTACTAACAAATAGAAAATAAAAACATATCATTTATTACAGTAACATATAAGTATTAAAAGTGTTGCCGGACAAAATAAATATTTGACATAAAAATAAAATATAAAATAATTCTAGATAAATATAAATAATAAGATCATCACCTTAAAGTTCGATTGTGTAAAACCCATTGTTGATCTATGAAGTGCGATGTCACGACCATGTACCCTTTTTTTTTATTCGAGGCGGTCTACATATCGGTGGTTATTGTAATTCTACCATCATTGTGTGCTAACAAGGCCTTGAGAGAAGTCCTATCTTCATTATACATCCTCATGATATCACTCCTCAAAGTGTTTCTCGAAATCATCTTGAAAGAAGAATTAAGACTCTTCACAAACCTCCTAAATCCAATGTGGTCCACAATAGATAAAGGGTACTCATGTATCACTACGATACTTACCAATTCCTTCCTTGAATTATCTTGATCAAATTTTTTATCCTTTTCCTTCTCCTTAAGTTCCAAGGTTGTAGATCCATCAATTTCGATTTTCACCTTTAATTGTGTTTGACCAACCCCAAGTTTCAAGTGCTTTCCCGGACAAACCTTTCTTGCATGTTTAAGAAGATGTAAAGTTCCATTGGCCCCGTTGTAAGAGAGAAGGGAGGGACAATATTTGCACTTTGCCTTTAAAACACCCTTAATAACAACCCTATCAAAAAATCCCCAAGCTTCGGAAGTCAATTTCTTACCATGTTTACAACTAGTCAACTCACTTGGCATTTTTCCTTTATTAGAAGTATGTGTGGTATGATCATCTTCAAGGTCAATAAAGCCTTCGGAATCCACTTCCACAACATTGTCCTCATTAAATACTGGAAGTTCCGAAGCTACATGATTATCTTCCACAACATTTGCATTAATATTAGATTGTGCTCCTTCCATTTACTACAAACAAAGGAGAAAAATAGTTATAAATTGACAAGATGAAAACTCATATTTTTACAATAGAAAAAAATAGGAATCAAATATAATAGAGCAGATTGACAGAAACTTACAGTAGCATGCTAGCTAATATAAGAAACTACTCTCCAAATTAGACTTCTTGTACTATACAATTTAACTGCACAAAAAAAATGAATGGAGTTCTTCTAATATGATATTAAACTAATATTTTTTCACTACAACAACTCAACAAGTTAGTCTACTAATCTACTCCTATACACAATACAACAAAACAGATCAAAACAAGAACAAAAAGAAAGTAAACTGACAGCTTACTCCTAGTCTACTACATGTATGATACTTTAAGATTATCCATACTCGCAAAGTGATAATGTTGAAACTATACATTATGATATCTATACATGATGTATCACTACCAAATTATTAATGTAGTCTGCAAGTCTGAGTTCTACTGCAAGTGTGAGTCCTACTGCAAGGTGTCTACTCCTATCTAGTGGCTACTCCTAGTCTCCTACTGTCCTACACACAATAGCACATAACGAATCAAAACAAAACTGAACTCTCTCATCTCATCTCGCCTACAAACTATAGACGACATCACGGATTCACGCCATATATACTCCCCAAAAAAAAATTAAAATACAATGAATAACTAAAATAATTGAATGCAATTCAAAATTTAATCACCATAAACAAAACCCACACACAATAATAAAATCTGCACTTATCAAAAAGCAATTGAATTATGCAAGGTTGGCTGTAATATTATACCTTCGGCTGCAAGTGAACTGCCGTTGAGGAGGAGGCTAAGTCCGATCAGGTGGAGCCGTGGAGGCGTGGAGAAGCAGAGAGGTGGTTGCCTATCAATACTTACTGGTTAACGTAGAGGGGGCAAGGAAAACTTATTGTATTAGGGTTAAAACTTTAAAAGCATATTACTGTATTAGGGAGTAATGGGTTAACGCTAACTGTCATTAGTAATTACTAAGTTAAACCAGAATTTTTTTTTCTAAAAAAAAAAGGATCTTCGGGTCAGATCCGCTTTTGAAAGGGTAGATCCGGATCCGACCCGGATCCTATGGGTCCATTTTTTTCGATCCAGATCCTTAAAAACGGATCTGGATCCGCGGATCTGGAGCGGGTCCAAGATCCACTGCCATCTCTAATCGTATGTGATTGGTGATGTATTGTGAAACGAGGAATTGGATAGAAATATAACATGTATGTTCAACAAGATTATTGCTGCTAAGCATGCTTTGATGGATGTGATTGTTGAACTTATGTTGATTGTGTGAGAGTCGTTTTCAAGTAAAAGCCACCAAAGCATGTGTTAATCACTTTACGGATTTAGTACTCAGCTTTGCTGATGTGTGTACGTTCTTTTGTCATTTCTATGGCATGTCACTTGGTGGATGGCAGTCTCCCTAAAAGTTTCAGGTTGAAGCCGTAAGTTAACCTTTTGCAAGTTGATGCAAGAACGAGCTGGAATAGTGTTATAGATGTTATTGAAGTGAGGACGTTCGACCTTGTAATAGATGGTAATTAAATTAGATATGACATAATTCTGCATTTAAGAATTGCTAGCTAGTGCTCCTGATTCTCTGTTGGTTATTGCTCCACGAAAGCGTTGAGGTTGTTGAGCATGGAGTATTTTGTTTTTTGATATTGCAAACAGGTTTAAATTATTTCTCGCTTTAGCGTTGTCCTATTTTCAAAGGGAACACTGTCGGATTTTCTGTAGAAATTTACGAGAATAGATTCAGAGAATCAGGGCGTAGTTGTAATAGTAAATTAATTTGAATAGAGTTTGGAATTGACTTTCACACTCTCCGATGTAGTTTGGTGAGTGTGATGGTAATAGTCTGGGTTATCTTGACTGGAGTCTTTTTCGCTGTGCTTAATCCTTTATAAGCTGGTCGGGGAAACTCGGGCTGTTACAATTGGGTTTATCATTGTTTGCAATAAAGATTGGCAATTGTTCTTGTAGAATGATTTATTAGTTTATATTGTTATTAGATTTACACACTTTGTTCTTGTAGTTCAAAGGGTGATGTTATGCAATGGTATTTCATGATTTGTGATTGAAAAGTTGAATAATTTATGCTTTGCTTAGATAGGTTATGTCACCTAATCGATCACAACACTATTTCGTTTTAAGTATTCCTGGCTTGTAGTTAGGGAGCTTGATAAACCAATTAATTCTCATTCAAATAAGACTATTAGTCTTATTATTAGTGGTGGATTCGACTGTCCTAGATTTCACGTTATTGTCTGTTTCCTTTTTCACTTTTTGTTGCCAAGTTATATAGCTTATTACTTATTTCAGATTAGTTTAATTAATTTACAAACAAATCATTATATCACTATTTAGGATAAAATTAGTAGACATTATATTTACTATTACTCAACTGTTCCCTGTGGATACGATACCCTATTATGTATCACTTACTACTAAGTCTTGTACACTTGTAAGAATAGGGTTTTATAACTTGTTTAAAATCACTATCACGTCCTGATCCTGCTGGAGACATGTTTGAGAGACTAGTTAAGATTAAACCGTCGTACTTTAAGGGGTAAGCTGATCCTACCTTCTTAAAGAGTTGGATTAGGGTGTTTGAAAAGATTTTCGGGGCTGTGAATTGTCCTGAGGGTATGAAAGTAAGTCAAGGATCTGAAAGATGAGGCTGACTTATGTTGGAAAGAGAATGAGACTAGACTTAGTGTTGTGGAAGAGTTTAGTTGGGAATCCTTTATTGCTGCATAGAGAGTGAAGTTTTACCCTGCATTTATGAGAAAGCAAAAAGGCTCAGGAGTTCATAAACCTTAGGATGAGGAGTATGACTATCTCTGGGCATTATAGCAAGCTCATAACATTGTCTAGGTTTGCACCGCCTGAGATAGTAGCTACTGAGGAGTTAAAGGCTCAGTGATTTGATAAAGGTTTGATTGAGGAAATTCAATTGGGGTTAGTAGATTTCGAAGTATGTTGCCTATTAGTATACTTACTAGGGAGATCATAAGGTGTACCAAGTTGTTTAGAAATTTACCTTTGAAGATAGGATACTGTGTATTTCCATCTGACTTAATAGAATTCAATTTGGGAGACTTGGATGTGATTCTTGGGATGAACCGGTTAAGTCTTTACAAGGCTAACATCGACTGTGAGATTCAGAATGTAGTGTTGAGAAACCGTTTGGGAAAATTGACCTCCTATAGATGTTTTGCGAAACCTAAGAAGTTTGGAGTTCTCTCTGCTATGCAAGTGAGAAAGTTGATGAAAAGGGGTGCGAATTATTCTTCTGCAGTGTGCAGGATGTGAGTAAGGAAGTTCGAGTGAAGCTTGAGGATGTTCCAATTGTGAACGAGTTTATGGATGTGTTTCCAAGTGAGATTTCAGGTATGCCACCTGTGAGAGCTGTTGAGTTCACCATAGACTTAGTTCTAGGAACTGCACCTATATCTAAGGCACCCTATAGAATGGCACCTCCTGAGATGAGTGAGCTGAAGATGCAATTGCAAGAACTACTGGATAAAGGGTATATTAGGCCTAGTGCATCACCTTGGGGAGCTCCTATGTTGTTTGTGAAGAAAAAGGATGGAGCATGAGCTGTGTATTGATTATAGGGAACTGAACAATGTAACCATCAAGAACAAGTATCCCTTGCCTAGAATAGATGACCTATTCGATCAATTGAATGGAGAGAGTGTGTTCTAGAAGATTGACTTGCGTTCACGATATCACCAATTGTGGGTAGCTGATAAGGATGTACCTAAGATTGCCATTTGGGTTAACCAATGCTCCTGCTATATTTATGTACTTTATGAATAGGATCTTCCATGAGTATCTAGATAAGTTTGTGGTGGTTTTCATTGATGACATATTGATATATTCGAGGAACAAGGTTGAGCATGATGAGCACTTGAGGATCATTTTGACGCTTAGGAAAAACCAGTTGTATGCCAAGTTCTTTAAGTGTGACATCCGTTTGGAGAATGTAGCGTTTTTAGGTCACTATATGTCTAAGGAAGGAGTCTCTGCAGATCCTGCTAATATCCAAGCTATGAGTGAGTTGCCAACTCCAAAGAACGAGTCAGATATCAAAAGTTTCCTAGGTCTAGCTGGCTATTATAGGAGATTTGTGAGACATTTCTCGAAGATAGCGAGGCCTATGACTAACTTGATGAAAAAGGAGTTGAAATTTGAGTGGAGTGAAATGTGTGAAGAAGCCTTTCAGATTTTGAAAGAACGTTTACCCTCTACACCTGTTTTGACCTTGCCTGATGGGAATGAGGGATTTGAGGTATATAATGATGCTTCGAAGAATGGTTTGGGGTGTGTGCTATAGCAGAATGGGAAGGTAATTGCGTATGCGCTGCGTTAATTGAAACCTTATGAAGCTAATTACCCTACCCATGATCTAGAGTTAGCTGGCATAGTGTTTGCAATGAAAATTTAGAGTCATTACCTCTATGGAGAAACTTTTAAGATATTTACAGACCATAAGAGCTTGAAGTACATTTTTCACCGTCATAATCCATTTTCATCATGTGCCCATTATGGGAAGTTCTTTATTATAACTTAATAGTGAGTTTTTGAAATCAATAGTTATGAAACCTCATTATCACCATTTATTACTTAACTATAATTCTTGATTTTACTAACTTGGTCACTAACTTAAGTAAAACTATTTAATTAGTAATAACCACTACTTATAAGATTCATAAAAACTCATGTTTAATGACTTGAAGGTATGATTCTTAAACTATAGAACTTTCATATTTTAATTAGACTTTCAATAGTAAAGTGATATTTAACTCATTGTTAAACTCTAACTTGTATTAGTGATATTTCCTACTAGTTAGTGTCCATGTATAAGTGACTTACTTAATTTACAACTTAAGAAGTGATAGTCATTTCATTAAGCTAAAAGTGGGACCATAATTATAGATTAAGCTTACTAACATTTACTTATAATCCAAGTGTACTTAATTAGTATTACTTCATAATACATAAACTTAAGTTATGACTATGAAACTATAATTTAATTAACCAAAAACACCATTTATGTATTAAAGGTGCAATATTAGTGATTATGTCATAATCTATTTAAAGCTATAATTAGGTTGTATGATTATTTCATGAAGTAGAGTGAACTTTATAACAATTGGCAGCAATAACAGAATACTTACAGAGAGTCTAACTCTTTGCTCCTAACTCCAAATTAAGTGATTTTTGTGTCTAAATTAAATGGCTTTTCGAGATATACAACTTTCGTGAAGGAAGTATATGCAAATTCTGACGCTAAGAAGATATTGAGGAAAAACAGTAAGACAAACTATAATCAAAGGAGAAAGAGAGTGGGTATTTAGGGCTATTCATAGGTACTCAACAAGAATAAGACACATCAATGGAAATTCATATTTTTATTTGGTGGTGTAAATAGAGGTTTTGGTATAGTTTGTAATTTTCAAGTGGGTGAGAAATGAGGAAATTAACCCACTATTTATAGTGATTTTAGGAAGAAAAACTCCATTAAACTAATGAAGACTTAATGGTGAAGAATACTTGGGGAGCAATGTCTTCTAGAAGCCTTGGAGAGCAAGAAGATGGAGCTTGAGAAAGAAGATGAAATGTGTGGTAATGGTGATTTTCCAAAGTCAAGAAGATATGAAAACTATATACTACATTATAAGTAAATCATTACCATCATAACATAACTTTTAAAATAATTAAACTAAATGTGGTATATTTTAGAAAATAATCTTACCATGATCATTTCAGAAAACATTTAGGACAAAATAAAGCTAATAAACATAATTAGTAAATAATAAAATTAGTTAAAAATTTGGGGTATTACAGTAGCACCAGTTGCAGTGGTGGTGTTGGTGGTACTAATAGTTGTGGTGGTAGTAGTAGTGGTGGTGGTGGTAGTAGTAATAGCGGTGGTGATAGTGGTGGTGGTGGTAGTAGTATTAGTGATGGTGGTAGTGATGGTGGTAGTAGTATTAGTAGTAGGTGGTGGTGGTACCCTGAGGTTTGGCATAGTTTCCAAATTACCCTCCACATTAGGGAAATTCCTCAGATACCCCCGAGGTTTGTGTTTAGGCTCAAGATACCCTTACTATGAACGAAACCCTAATGCCGTTAGGTTTTCCTTCTCTCTCTCCCCAATTTTCTCTCTCCTCCCACTTACCCACCTACTGCCAAACCCCCCCCCCTTCCCCACTCCGGCGCCGGTGACCCTACCCCCTCCCTTCTCCATTCCTGATTCCCTCACCGTCGGTGTTGGCGCCAACCAGAACAACAAAATATCATCCTAGGGATGTTCCGAGGGCGGGTTTAAGGGTTTGGGGGCGGCGTATATGGGTGGGGAAGGGGAGGGTTGACTCACAATGGGAGACACGGAAGGGGGGCCATTTCCGATAGGAGGAAAGGGGGATAGGGTGGTGTCGGGGTAGGGTGGAGGAATCGAGAATGGGAAAGGGAGGGCTAGGGTGGGGTGTCGAGGGTAGGGAAAAGGAGAGGGGTGGGGTCGTCGAGGTGGTGTTGTTCTGGCAGCAAAGGGAAGGGTGTAATAGCCCAAATGTTAAGATGGTTTAATTAAAACGTAATTGTACTTTAATAACTTAATTGAGCTGTTAACATTACCCTAAGAATGTGATTTTAGATGTTAAGAGTAAAATTACATATTTACCCATGCGTTATTTTTTTTTAGGAAAAAAAAAAAGAAAATTATGGAATTCTCTAGATTATTCAAGATTTTCATTTTGGTTTTATATATCTAGAAGTGCCTTCATTCATCTCTTTATATATGTCATCAACTTATTTTCTAAGAGAAAAAAAAAAACCCCAAAACATCTTTCTTCTTCCTCTCAAGCGTCTGCTCAGTCATCTTTGGCTTTGTTCCTCGTCAATTCTTTGATCGGTGCTTCCATTTTCCCGGCATTGCACGTTCCTCCGCCGCCGCTGCTCACACCTGCTCTTTTCTCTCTCCTCAGTTTCCGGGTTTTGATACTGCACTGCTGTTTTTCTCCCTTCTCTACTTCGTGGATGCTGCTGCCACGAGTTCGGTTGGTGTTACTGCTTCTTCGATGGAGCTTATGTTCCCCATGCATTTCAATCGCCAGTAATATGTCAATTCTGCCTTGTTGTTGATGTTGGGGTTCTCTTCTTCACGGTTGTTTCATATTTCAAAGGGAGTTGGTTCTAATTTTGAAGGTATAAATTTTGGGTGTTTTGACTCTTATTTCATCAATAGTAATATGTTTTACATGTTAACAATAGTTCTGATTTTCATTAGTCTAATTGAATTTGTTATTGATTTGAAAAATCAGATTATGGGAATTTAAATTGGTATTATTTGGGCTGCTTATATTAAAGATTGGAACTTTTGCTCAATTATTAGGTTGAAACGTATTTTTCGAAATCTATAATCTGAATTTCACTTCTATTTTAAGTTAAAGTATAAAATCAGTTGTTGATTTTGTTTTAAGTAACTAAGTAGATTCAGAAATTGGTATTGTTTTGTAAACCCTTATGTTAAACTAAAGTGTGGGATGGAGAATTGAACTTGCAAATCATATTAGTTGTTAAGAGGAGTGAGGTTAATTATAGTTAGCAAGTGAGGATGATGATGTGAGTTAGATTAGAATAAGGGTTTGTATATAAGTGTCATAGTTAGTTCATAAATGAGTTTAGGAATATATAAGCAAGTTAAGATTGTCAATCTGAATTGTTTTACAGATGGATGTTAATTTTTATTGTTCTTATGAGGTGAATGATTGTGTAACTTGAGTATATTTTGAATAAGGAGGATATTGGACTCTCGAAGATTATTTCGGAGTTGAGTGCTATTTGAAGATGCGTAGAGGTACACACATGTCCTTCCACCTTCGAAATTTGAATTGGTTTTTTTGTATAATTACATGGATTTTTTTGCGTTGAGCTCGATATATTTATGTATGTATATATTTTGCAACCGTGAACACCTAAAAGTATTTATGATTATGAGTTGCAAAAGAGTTATGAAATGAAATCATGCTTTGAAAGTTTGAAATTTCTTTGAGTTGAAATGCCGAGAGGCACCAAAACTTTTAAGAATATAATCTGGTGACATGGTTATGTGAATTCGTTTTCATCAACCAAGTTCATGAGACTTTATATGTTTTGTAAATGTTCTATTAACGATAGTTATGAATACTTAAGCTAGAATCTTCGATATGTATATGTAGTTTAACAAAGAGATTTCCAATTTATGAACCTAGGGAATACGAATTTGATATCTTTTATGAACTTGATTTTGATCTAAACTACACTTGTATTGGAAGGATTTGGAGTAAACAAAGGGATTTTGGTCAATGTTTAACCTATGATTCTAATGTATAACAAGAGAAAATGATTTGCGATATCAGTTTTATATAGAAATTATGAAGTATATGAATAAGAGTGTATTTATGGTATGATATTTTAGATTATATATAGTCAATTAAAGTAAACTATGAATCTGAGCTATGAGAAAATATGGATTTGTGAAATTATAAAATATGATGGGGAAGAAACTGCAGCAGCAGTGATGAAACACATTGTGGTACGTGCATATTATGAAATGATGGGACATATGTCCTGGAAACAAGTCTTGCAAGCAGTACAAAGTTGATAGGGGAGACGTCCCCATGAGTTTAGAGATGGTGTAGCCTCTCTATTCATATAATTTTCCCGATTATCTTATAAACCGTTTAAAGGGGAAACTATAAAGTATTCTTGATGAAACTCCTAATAGTTATTTTCGAAAAATGTTTTGGTTGCTGCAACGACTTAGGGGTTACGTAGAAATTATGAGATATTGTACAAAGGATTTTATACTGAGAGATACGCTCTCAATAATGTGTTTTGAAATATTGGTTACGTGTAGTTGGATTTAGTAAAATGTCTTCGAAAGGATTTATCTATAAGATAGGTAACGAAGAACTATTCTATGGAATTGAAATATAAAGTTGTCTGTTTCATTTGGAAGATTTATGATTTTTGTTAAAGTAGTATAGATTTCATCTCATCTTATTTCTAATCTATATGTTTTGTTATAATGATATTCAGCTATTTGAATACATGGAGTAATCTTATGAAAATTGATTAATGATACAAGTATATTTTAAGCCACTAAAATGGATTTCTGGTTGGACAGTGTGTACTCAGTTTTTCTGATTTTGTTCTTGGAACTTGTCCTGGTGGGGGCAGAGTTCATTGTTAGTGATCTTGCAGGTTCGTGTGTAGGAAGCTTGGAATAGAGTAAAAGGAAGAATTTGGGTATCAAGGTTGTAATTAGATCTAATGGTTCAGAGGTTGTATTTAGGAGTATATATCCTTATTTGAGAATAAAATATTATATCGTTTTGAAAATCGAGTAAGGTATTATAAATCTGTTATTTGGTATTGAAGGTGATTTGTTGTGGGCCCGTAACCCACAGGTCCAAGATCGTGTAAAAAGGTTATGTTTCCGCTGTGAGTAAATATTAAATTCGAGGTTTATTAAGCGTTGATTGTGATTAGTTAATCTTAAGTGTGATTAGCTAGCAGCTCGGAAGTGCGGGTTGTTACAAAGGGGGTAGGGTCATCGGCGCCGAAGTTGGTGGTGGTCGCCGGCTGGGGGAGGGAGGTTGGCAGTGGGTGGGGGAATGGGAGGAGAAAGAAATTTGTGGAGAGAGAGGGAAAACCTGACGGCGTTAGGATTCCATCCATATTAAGGGTATCTTGAGCCCAAACACAAACCTCAGGTGTATCTGAGGAATTTCCCAAATGTGGGGGGTAATTTGGGAATTACGTCAAACCTCAGGGATACCTGATGAATTTTCCCAAATAAAAAATGGAGGAAATATTTGATTTATCGTATTCATTACTCAGTTGGTCTTGTACGAGACCGCCTAATTTTAACATAAAATTAGGCACGGCTCAAGTCCAATATTAAGAAGAGAACACGCCACCTTTTTTTAATATAGTGACTAGTTAATCTATCTAGGGACCGGGTTAATCTATTTCTTTACCAGCTTAATCTATTCAGTATTGACATTCTTTAATCCATTTAGTGACTTGTTTAATCCATTTAGTGATTAGTTTAATCCGTTCGATAAGACTACTGAGTTATTTTTTTTTTTGAAATTATAAATTACAGTTCGATAATCAAGAAAAAAAAAGGAGAAGAAAGTGGATGATTAGAATAGTGTTGGGTTAGAGTGAAATGGATGGACTTGTTAGAAAATTTTAATCTTGAATTTGTTTAATTTTATGTTAAATTTAATTCACCTATTCTAATAATTTGTGTTTAATCCTTACACATAATGACATATCAATATAAGTATACCACATATAAATATTCCTGAATCGTACTGACTTCAACTTCTAGTAGTTATAAAATTTGGTAGTGTGCGGCTCCCAAATGGCAAAAGCCCAAAGTAGATGAAGTCCACTTTTTTTTTTCTCCTATGCGACCACTTTTTCATAATCAGTAAAGTAATTAGCCCGTTCGTTCGTCTATCATTTGTATTCTCTTTTGCTTTTTCCCCAAAATTTAATAACCTGGGTCCTGGGCTTCTAGCCTACTCGCCGTTGCCCACTTGTTGACAGTTGACCTAGCTTGCAAATTGCAAATTTGCAATGACAAGCTTTTGTTAAGCAGGTTAGACAACAACATTACGCAACCGAAAATATTCCACAAATGATTCTGATATACTTATCTTTTCAAATATATTCTTAATAACTCTATTAAATAAAGAATAAAAGACAAAAGCGGTGTCCCTCTTTAAAAATTAATAAATTACTCTTAATGATTTAATGAAATGAAAAGATTATAAAAAAATGATTTTAAAACTCTTTCTCGTGTTGACTTGCCATTCTAAAAAGGTTAAAAATGGTATATGCATCAAATATTTCGATCGAAAAATTAAATCACTCACAACCAACCCATTATGTCTATTGTTCAAAATTCATTTACAAAAAATTATTATTGTAAATCACTCACAACCTTTTGTTAGTTTACATTAGCAAATTAATATATCTAAATTCATCTCACTATTAAAACATAGCATATATCTATCCCAAAAAAAAACCCTAGCCTCCTCTCTCTTTTTCTCTCTCTCAAACCCTAGCCTCTCCTACCCTTTCTTCATCAATTAGGGGTTGCCATGGATGTTTTCATCCATGGTAAGCCCCTTTTCCCCTTTTATTTCCAGTTTTTAATTTATTTTCTTATTTTGTTCAATAAATTAGTATTTCTTTATGAGATTTTCTCAAACCCTGTTATGGGGTTTTTAGTTTCTGTTTTGGAAATCTCATTCTCCCCTATGGGAGTTGTGAGTATGGTTCTTTTGTTTTTATGTATGAGAAATTATTCTCATTCGTTGAAGTTCGAGACTCAACATGAAGGTATTGGAATCTCAGATGCGGTCAACCTGATTCAATCAAGAATGTCTTCCCAAATATATCAGAATGATAGACTTCCTCATCAATAGCTGCTTGATTCAGCAAATACAAAGGGCAGTGTTGTATTGTTCGATCTGGTTCATTGTAGTTTCTTCGAAGACGAATTTGATTTAGTCTTGTTTAATTGTATCTTGTTTTACTTTAATACCTATTGTAGATGCCGTTTAGCCTTCAATTAATGAAATTTCTCTTTCAAAAAAAAAAATTCATCTAACTATTAATCTTTTATATTTTTTTATAGTACGGATGAAGTACATATAATAGAATAATAAGTTTTGAAATAGACGCACACATTGCATGCATATAAGGCTAGTTCTTTTTGAGATGAAGTGTCAAACAAAAAAATGAAGTGCTTGCTTTGTTTATCATAAGAAATTAAAAACTTCAGAATTTTCAATACAATGAATTAATTTTTTTGTTAAATATGGGAGTTGGATAATGTTGTTTGTTTATTCACAAAGGAAGCAGATCTTTCCATGTGTTTACACTTGCCTAGGGAGGAGTAGGAGGGGCAAAGGCAAAAATTTAAGTTTAGGGGGGGGGGGTGATTCTTTAATTTAAAATACGCTATTCATATTTTATTAATTTACCTTTTTAATTTTTTTCACGGTTTTAAAGACATACATTTGACCATTTCTATCTTTAATCACATTTTTACAAAAAAAAAATATACACACACACTACTCTACCTTCTTTTACATTCCCTCATTTTCTTTTTAATCTATACATTTCCCTTTTGTTCTGTTTCTTTTTATTACTATTGTTTTTTCTATTTCTGGTAACATATCCCATGCATTTACTTCTTTTTGCACCCATGTCATCCACTTTTTAATATTTAAACTCACTTTTTAATTTCTCTTTCCAACTTTTCAGATTTTCTCTCGTACTTTTGTACTTCATTCTTGGTTCTCCCCCCAAAGTAAAGTGTGTAAACTACAAAGAAACGAATGAAGTAGTTAAGAGATGTCGGTTCTTTAAATTTCTGGGGGTTAGGTTCCACAATTTGAACCACTAGATTTTTTATTTGTAGGTTTTGAGTTATTACTTTCTTGGATCCCAATATTTTCAAGAATAAAAGTTTCTTACGGGTAAACAATCGGAGAAACGAGAATTAAAAGGTTAAAGGATTCATGAAAAACTGAACTTCTATACATCGCCCCACATTTACTAAAAATTGTCCAAAAAAAAAAAATTACATTTATAACCTTACTCCACCACCTTCACCTCCATTGAAATCACCACCTCACTCCACCAACCACTCTCACTCCATCACTTCCTTCGTGGCACAGATCACCACCACCTTCGCAAGTCACATGGCACAGAACCACCACCACCTTCGCAGCGTCACGTAGCACACAACCACCACCACTTCGCAGCGTCACGTCGCACCTAACCTCCTCCACCTTCGCGTAACCCAGATCTTCGAAATTTTTTTATGGCTAACGTCCGGCCAGGACGTTCAAGCCATGGGGCGAACGTCCGGCCAGGACGTTCAAGCCATGGGGCGAACGTCCGGCCAGGACGTTCTGGCCATGGCGCGAACGTTCTGGCCGGACGTTCGCCCCATCGATGATGGTGGTGGAGGTCTGGGTGACGCGGCTGCGGTGGTGGAGGTTAGGTCGCAGGCAATGGGAAGGTAGGTGGTGGTGGGTGATGTGGAAAAGAGGAGAGGGTGATATGGCAGTAAGTTGGTTGTGGTAGGGGTGGTGGGTGGTGGATGGTGTGGAAAAGGGAAAAGGATAAAATAATATATAAAAATAAATTTGGACGATTTTACGTAATTTGTGGGCGATGTTTAACAAACCTCATGAAAAAAGAAGCAAGGGAGACAAAGAGGTGAGAAAGTCAAAAGAATAAAAACTATAGAACAAGAAAGGGAGACAACTATAAAATAGAAATACGGTTGGGTGAACTTTTAAAATTGAGAAGGTATTGAGTCAGACCATCCGACCATAATATTTGGTTGGACGACTTTCAGTTGGTTTCAATTTTTTTTAGTTGGTTTCAAAAAAAATTCACTTGGTTTCCATTTTTGTTCAGTTGGTTTCAATTTTTGTTCAGTTGGTCTGATACAATGGAATAAAGGAACCAACTGAAAAAATAAAGGAACCAACTGAAAGAATAAAATAACTTGCTGAAAGAATAAGGTAACCAACTGAAAGAATAAACCGACCAACTGAAAGAATAGACCAACGAATTGAAAGAATAATTCGACTAACTGAAAAGAAAAATTCGACTAAATGAAAGAAAAATAAAACCAACTGAAAATATTTTTCTCTTTCCTTACGTAGTACCAGTAACCTTTTAGGCTTTTTCGATCAAACTTCCCCACTCCACCCCATCAAACCAGCACCTCTTTTTTTCTCTCTCTCCCATGGCAAAACCCATTTTAAGGTGACTTTCTCTCTGCATAATTCCACCATCAACAATCATAAAATCTTAAAGTTTGAAAAGGAGCAATTAGATGGATTGCAAATTTGCAGAACCACCACCACAATCTAGATGCTCTACATTTCGGAATTTCATGGGTTGAACTCTCTTCTGTATTTTCTCCACTGTATCTGAATTGTCAATTGTCAACTTCAACTCCTCGTCCTCGTCTTCTTCGCAACCTGATTTCCTCCGTAATATTCAAGTTGCTTTCAAACGACATCGTTCCATTGTTATTTTTTTTTTCTCTTAAGCTCTGGTCCGACCGAATGTATTGTGTGAGACGGTCTGACACAATACTTTCACTTTAAAATTATAGTCTAGATGAAAAGTAATGGTTAACATAATCCGTTTTGGTGGCCTCATGCTAAAAGAGTTATTTAACTAACATATTTTACCATTAAAGCTATATCCTTTTATGTGATATAGTAGGCACTTTAACAAACTATACATTAAAAACCTAGGAATGTTTGTGTGATAATATATATGGGCCGCAAGGGTGAGCCACAAAGTCCAAACCCTTGCCAGCCTTCCTTGTTGCTTTGCACTAAGGAGTAGGTAAGTTACTTCCTCTATTTTGTAAGAAATAGAAATTATTGAAAAGTTTTACGTTCATTACTTCATAGACTTTTTGCAACCAAATAATAAACTCGTTTCATACTTCCTAAGCAATAGAAAATTCCCATATATTTTTGGAAAAATTGATTTAAACAGTCCCAACTATGGGCGTCCTGACAAAAACAATCCCAACTATCATTTTTTATTCTTCAGTCCCAACTTTAACCCTCCCCCCTTTACACTGGTGGTCCAAGTCGACTGATGACTTGCTAAATCGGTAAAAAAACACTATTTTCGTTTTTTCTCTTTTTTTTGACCTGTTTCTTCCACCTCTTCCTTCAGTCTTTTTCTCTCCTCCCTCCTTCCTCCCCTTCCCCTACCACCCCTCCTCTTCCCTCTCCCTTCCACCCAAATGACAACCTCTCTCTCAAACCCGAAGCCCGTGAAACCCGAAACACGTGAAGCCCGTGAAACCCGAAACACGTGAAGCTCGTGCTACCGGCGCGGTTTCTGTTGGTTGTCGGTAATGGGTCGCGCCTCTCTTTCTCTCCTTTAGCCGCTGCTTCGGGGGTAGGGGGAAGTCTTTCGGATGCAGGGGAGATGGGGGAAGGGGAGGGGTTTCGAAGGTTGAGGGATATATGTTTGGGGTAGGGGAATGTTTTAGGGCAGGGGAGGGGAAAGAGGAGGTGCGGGAAGGGGAGGGTAGTGGAGGGAAAGGGTTCCGGAGCAGGGGAATGCATGGCAGGGAGATGGCTGACTGGGGTAGGGAAAAGGGGAGGGTAGTGGAGGGGAAGGAGAGGGGTTCCGGGGCAGGGGTGGTTGGCGAGGAGTGGCAGGGGAGGGGTCGCTAGGGATGCGTGGCTGGGGAGGGGTGGCTGGTGGCAGAGGAGAGGAGGAGGGAGGAGTGAAGGAAGGAGGGAGAAAGAAGATTGAAAAAGAAAAATAAAAAAAATGGAAATTACCTGCTACAACAGGTTTTTTTACCTGGTGGGACTACTATTGTAAAACACCCTTCAAAGTTAGGACTGAACAATAAAAAACGATAGTTGGGACTGTTTTTGTCAGAACGCCCATAGTTGGGACCGATTAAATCAATTTTTCCTATATTTTTTTTTTACCATAAAACAAGCTCTAAACTTCATAAACCATTGCCTAAAAAAAATCATAAACCACTCATATACTTTGTCATTTTGATTCAACAAAAATAGTGAAGTTTGTTTAATATACATCTTCCGTCTTTTTTTAGTTGCTACATTTTACCATTTAGACATGTCTCTTTTTAGTTGCTACATTTGTCAAATATTATTATTTTTAGTATGTAGTACCTACATATTATGTACCTTTATATCCTTATTTTTGTCATCACACAAAAATACAACTATTTTATGCTTTACTGCTCTACTTTTCAATGTTCCCCACACTAATACTCTATTTTTAAGGATATTTAACCAATGTTATCAGGATCGAGATTCTTATTTGGATCGATGACATGAGTAGGATCGAATCGGCAGAATCGAATCGTAAGATCGTAAGATTCTATGTAATTGATCAAATCAATCTAAAAATTTGATATTTAACGTTTAAATAGATACATTCTATATTTTTTTCATTAAAAATTATTGAATTTGAGTATCTCAGTGTTTATATCCTAAAATGTAAGTAGTCAAAGTCACAATAATTCAAGAAAAATATTGGAAGTAGCCTAGAATTAAAACATGTTTATGTAAAAAAAAAATGTTTTATTGATTCAAAACTAAATTTTAAAATATATTTCAACATAGCCATAATATTTTTTTTCATGGTCGACATCCATGATCTCTTCGCTTTATCTTTCAATAGAGAAGATAGATCTTATTCGACGTCCGAGAGTATCATTACCACCAACTATTTAATTTAATATTGAATGTAGAACATATTTAAATTGTATAATAAAAGGTTGAGCTATATGTTAATCGAGTTTAGGTGCTTTTATATTATCCTTGTGTCCTTTTCTAAAGAAGTTGGCTTTAGCAAATACTTAACATTCTTTTAGTATTACATTGTAGGATTGTATGATCCTGTTCTGATCATGTCTGATCATGTACCGATCTAGTTGATAGTTTGATTCTATGCGATATTTGGACTATAGGACCGTATGATCATATGACAGGATTCACGATTTGAACAACAATGTATTAACTTTTATTATCTACGCCAAATGTACATATAATTATTGAAATGGTTAGAAAGCATATTTAATAATATGTGGTACAAACATAGTGTTTATTTGTCTTTTATGTTATTTCTTAAATAATTGAAAGGAATTATAGGGAGACAATTTTTTAAAATGATCCCAAAATACAAACATAATGTTTATTTGTCTTTTATGTTATTTCTTTTTGGTCAATTTCGTTCCTTTCTGTTGCCCCCTAATCCTATATCTAGCCAACTAAAACTCATCATTCTTCAACAATTATTTATATAGTCCAATAGATTATTTTGAGAGAACTCTTCATAATCGAGAGTTAGAATCTATTGAGAGAACACCCTTCATAATTGAGAGTTAGAACTATTATAAAGTAAACCAATTTGGAAATCTTTATGAGAAGACTTTTTTATAATTCATATTATTCGAGTGAAATTAATTCTAAAAAGTAAACCAATTGTAACACAAAAAAAAAAAAGTATAAAAACTCAACCCACCTACAAAAGTTGGGCAGCTATTTAAAATTATATCATAACAAAAGTTGGGCAGCTATTTAAAACTTAGTCCGTCTTTTAGAAAAAAAACAAAAACTCAATCACTTTCATAGTTCCATTCCATCATATACTAAATTAACAAAATAGTAATATATAGTCCAACAAAATTGAAAATCCATTTCCCCCAAAGTTTGATCCCAATAATCCCCAAATTGTTATGTGCAGGTCCAAAATGGCAGTAGATGCCGTCCCACCCACAGCATCTCCTTCCAACAAACACAAACGCCGGCAAACCCCAACCCCAACCCAAACCCCAACTTCCCCCACCTCTTTCGAAACTAACAACAATAAACACAATTCCACCCCCACCATCACCACCACCTCCTCCTCCTCTTCCGCCTCTCAATCAAGCCGTCACTCTCTCTCCAGCCTCCGTGGCTCCCTCCCTGAAAACCCTCACTTATACGACATCTCTGAACTACGCTTCGCAACCAACAATTTCCTTTCTAAGAACTTCTCCGCCTCTTCCTCTTCCTCTCGTTGCTGGCAATGTTCTCTTCACGGCAAAGATGTTATTATCTTCCAAAGAAAATCACACAACGTTAGCCAGTTACGCAATTCAAGTGTTCGGAAGAAGCTGTCTTCTATCTGCAAATCGCATCATATCGCTATTGTTAACCTCCTTGGAGCTTCTATCTCTGGTGAATATGTCTACCTTGTTTACGACTTTATTATTGGCGCTAATCTATATGATGTTCTACATAATAAGAATAACCCTGATTTCACTGTTCTCAATTCCTGGATTTCAAGGATGCAGGTTCGTTAAACTCCAAATTTTCAATGTTATACACTCTTTCCGGAGTTTCTTCTTGTAATTCCCAGTTATAACAGTTGAAAATACGTTACTTCTATGCAGGTTGCGACTGATTTAGCGAATGGGCTTGATTATATTCATAATAATACTGGGTTAGATGTGAAATTTGTTCATAATCACATCAAATCGAGCAGTGTAATTGTTACGGAACCATCCTGTAACGCTAAGATATGCCATTTTGGGACGTCGGAGCTCTGTGGTGAGCCCACTGAGGAGAGAGAAAATGATCAATTTGATAGTAATACTCAAAAGATGACAATTGATGAAGACAAAGAGGAAAAAACGACGTCTTCACCTAAGAAATTGACCAGATCCAACAGTGTGAAATTCAACGGCACTACAGGGTATGAAATCGTTTAATTTGTGTAGATTTTACATCAGAAACTTTGAGATAATGCACTTAATATGACAAGGATACGAGAATCTTATTCAATTTTCCATTAATGGAGAGTCAATTATTCATTGACAATCCGAAATGAAATCGAATTCTATTTATTATATTCATGTTAAAAAGTCTAATCTAAATTCTACTCTTATATTTTACTAGAAAAAGTTCAACTCTCCTAAAATTAGATTAATTTAAAATTTATCGGTGTCGTGGTTCCAGTTCAATTAGCTGAATTCGATGTGAACTTCAAAATTTCTAACTGCTTAAAACACTTTACATTTCTTACCCTTTTTAACAAACATTTAATGTGTAGAATTTACATCAGAAAATGAGAAAAATGAGAAAATGCAGTAAATATGACGATATTATGAAAATCTAGTTCAATTTTCCATTAATAGAAAGTCAATAATTAATGAGTTTGTGGTGTAAGAGACCATCTACTTTTTCAATTAAAAGTACGTAATAATGAGTCCAATATTAAAAAGAGAATTAACTCAATAGTGGCTTTGTTAATTTCTTTCGGTGATTAATTTATTCCATTTAGTAACTCGGTTTACTTTAATATTAAAATTAGACCGTCTTTTTTTACTAATTTTTGATAATTCATTGAGTATCCAACATGAGATTGAATTTTTTTAGTATTATATTCATGTTAAAAAGTCCAATCATTTTTTTTACTCTTGATAATTTATAAAAAGTTAAACTAGATAATCAATAGTAATATTTGATGAAATACACCTAAATTTGAAAACGTCGGGTTGGTACATCCTAGTTATATTAGCTGAATTTGTTTCCTCGTTAAAGAGGAACATGCGTCAGTTCCTCATTAAAAAAGGGCTTTGCTAAACGACGCCCTACAATTTCCTACTAACGCCCTAAATACAGTATTTTTGTATTGTATTTATATACTTTGTATTTTTTTCTCTCTCCTCCCCTTGACTCACCTCCCTTACCCTCCTTCAATCTCAAAAGTTTACTTCCACCACCACCACCACCACCACCACCATCAGCACCACCACACCAGCACCACCACCACCACCACACCATCCGCACCACCGACAGCAGCACGTCCACCACCTTACCCCGACAGACCACCACCTTCTTCCCTGTGTTTTTTTTTTCCTTTTTTTCTGAAATTTTTTTTTTAAAAAATAAGGGGGCGCCCACCAAGGACGCCCCACCACCGGTGGAGGCGTCCTTGGTAGGCGCTCCACCAATGGTGAGGCGCCTGCCAAGGACGCCTCCACCGGTGGTGGAGCGTCCTTGGTGGCGCCTCCTTTTTTTCAAAAAAAAAATTCAAAAATAAAGGGGCGCCCACCAAGGACGCCCCACCACCGGTGGAGGCGTCCTTGGCAGGCGCTCCACCCCATGGTGAGGCGCCTGCCAAGGACGCCTCCACCGATGGTGGGGCGTCCTTGGTGGGCGCCCCTTTATTTTCTGATTTTTTTTTTTTTAAAAACGAAGATGGTGGTTTGACAGGGCATTCATTTCTTTGATGATTCTTACAGAGGTTTGTTCACGCAAGTTCTATGAATCAAAGAGATTCTTTATGAGTTAGTAGAGGTGAAAGCAACTAAGCCAAATCTTGCGCATATACTGCAGAGTTGATAGCCAGTGATGGTCCTTTCTCAACTTAAAAAAAGATGCTAATGCTAAAAGTATAATAACTACACTTTGATTGATCTTCCCACATTCACGGACTGCTTCACAAGCTTTTTAATTGAAGGTTGATGATGCCTTTGGGAAGTGATTTAGAGTGTTGGAAATATTTGTAATCTTGTGGGAGTTGGGTTTTGGAGGGATATGGAATGTGATAACTGTGGTCTTCTTCCATAATGGATTGCATTTCTTATTCTGTTTGCCGCGCCGGTGGGTGTGTCGAGGCAGTGGTGGAGTGGAAGATGATAGGGAAGGGAAGTGAAGAAGGAATGGAAAAATGAGAAAATAGATGAAGTATACTATACCGTATTTTTATACATGTATTTAGGGCGTAAATAGGAAATTTTAGGGCGTAATTTAGCAAACTAGTTAAAAAAAGAAAAGAGCATATTTTATAAAAATATCCCATCTACTTATTATTTTTAATTTATGCTTATACAAATTTTGTAAAAAAATCTATTAAGTATCTCTAAGTGACTAAATGAGATACATTTGAGACAAAATATTGCAACTATAAACCTATATGTTATACTTTTGGAGAATTTTTTTTTTATAAAGATTATCTATTCATGGGAACTTTCAAAATTATTATCGTTCTTACCTCATTGCTTTCTTAGTAGATATTTTATATAATTATATTGATCTTTTTATACTATTTAGATTTTAAGTTTGACCATATTTAATATGTGAAGACATGAATTGACAAATGCAAATGCGTCCACCTAATATGATGTATTTAGTAAAAAATCAAAGGAGTATTTAATATGGACATGTGAACCAATCTTATTGTTTAACCACATTTTGAGCATGGCTTAGGCAAAATACTAAATATGACACTGGGAACAAGAAACTTACAATCATTTTCATGTAATTATTAAAGATGTCTTGGCCTAGTCGTTAAGATTGAAGTGTTATAAACGATAAATACTTTTGAAGATAAATAATATAGAAGAAGAGAAAAATCAAATATAGCTTATAATTTATGAGATAAAATGATACATTACAGGTACATGTCGCCGGAGTTCCAAATGACGGGAGTAGGCACTCGGAAATCGGACGTGTATGCGTTCGGGGTGGTTTTGGTGGAGCTGCTGTCGGGGGAGGAGGCAGTGAAGTACAAATACAATAAGGCGACGAAAGACTACATGAAAATGTCCGCCGTGGATGTTGCCAGAGAAGTGGTGGTGGGCGGTGGCGAGGAGAGGGAGGGAAGGCTGAGGAAGTGGGTAGATAGAAGGCTCAAGGACTCTTACCCTGTTGAGGTGGCGGATAAGATGACGCGCTTGGCTGTTGAATGTTTGCACGTGGACCCTGCTAAACGCCCAGACATGCGACGTGTGGCGGGTAAAATTTCCAAGTTTTACCTGGAGTCACAAAGTTGGTGTGACAAAATGAAGATGCCCACAGATATTACGGTGTCGTTTGCTCCTCGAGACTAATGTATAATTCTTTTTGGAGGAGACTGATGTATTATTGACACAAGTCAAAGATGGGAAGCGTAAAGCGTTACATTATTGAAAATGCTGAACATGTAGTCTGTACTCTGTAGAGTTGTAACTTGTAATTGGTAAACATAGAGTGATCGACATGAAATAATTTTATGAATTCTTCAATGTGAGACGCTCGGGTAAGATCATACAATTTACTTTCTTTATTAATGTTTGAACATATGTTTTAACTTTTTAGATTTTTGTATAGCTATTTATAACTTGTAACCTAATTTTTATACTCATATCTAAATATGAATGTTTCACAATATTTATGTAATGTGTGTTATTTCCTATTTTAGTTGTTTTCTGTCAGATGGTCTCAATCTCTATTCTCATATCACACAAGTATAAGCATATCAATTGTGTCTATTCAGGTTATGGGTCGAAAATTACTCAGTTCTAACCAAAATATTCTAGTTCGGATCAGTCCATGGTATAATAGGCTAATAGTCTCTTCAATTTTCCCCTTTATTAAATGTAGAGAACGTATTGTGTCGGACTCGTCCGACCATAATCTTTGGTCGGACGACTTTCAGGTGGTTTCAATTTTTTTTTAGTTATTCTTAATTTTTTTCAGTTAGTCTTAATTTTTTTCAGTTAGTCTTCATTTTTTTCAGTTGTCTTAATTGTTTTCAGTAGTCTTCATTTTTTTCCGTTATCTAAATGAAAGTAAGTTACCTCTAAATGAAATAATTTAGTCTAACTGAAAGTAACTTAGGTCTAAATGAAAGTAAGTTAGGTCTAAATGAAAGTAAGTTACCTCTAAATGAAAGTAACTTAGGTCTAAATGAAAGTAACTTAGATCTAACTGAAACACTAACAAAGCACCAACTGAATGAAAGGAAAAATAAGAGCAGCTGAAATATATTAAGCACCAACTGAAACATATTAAACACCAACTGAAATAACAACAAGAACTAACTGAAACACTAACAAAGCACCAACTGAAACAAAACAAAATCCAACTAAAACAAAACAATACCTAACTGAAATAACAACAAGAACTAACTGAAACATATTAAACCTCTAAATGAAAGTAAGTTACCTCTAAATGAAAGTAACTTACATCTAAATGAAAGTAAGTTACCTCTAAATAAAAGTAACTTACCTCTAAATATTTCTGAAAAAAGGCTTTTACATAAGTGAAAACAATAATAATACCAGCTCATTAGTTCCAAAATCATTGGCTATACAACAAAATATTATACCAGCTTATTAAAATTATTATTACGCCCTCAAACAATCATTACAGCAAGTCAGCAACTATTGTAAATGGATTAATGCTGGATTGCTGGTAATATAAGGCACACAGTAGCACAAATTCATCACATGTTTTATTGACCATTTCAATCCTTCCACTTTTTCTCCTCTTATTCTTCGTTGACTATTAGACTCGTAGTTGCAGCTTAAGTCGCAGCAGCAGCCCAAAATACTAACAGAATCTGAAGGGAGCCAATGTGTGCGTAAGTACCAACGGCGTGTTGTCAGTGGAAAAGGTGGTGCCGTGGTGGTACTCAGTAGTGACGGAGCCGCCGTGGTGTTTGAGTGGTGTCAAATACAAACGTGGAATTTCAGAATCTCTAATTTCTTCTGTGAATATTTTGGGCTCAGCCCGTCCGACCAAACACATTGGGTCAGACGGTCTGACCCAATAGTTTCACTTAAATGTATGGAGGTGTATTATCTAATAATATAGCTCTTTAGTTCAAGTTTCAAATGACAGGCAGTTAATAGCCATATGGAGCAAGCACGAATGACTGCGATACCCTTATTAAATACTTTGACTGGCCCTAGATAAGTGCAATATAACTATAACAATTAATATATCTAATTATATATTAAGTAAAAACTATTAAAACTTGATATTATGAAGATGCTTATTAATTAAGACAAACCAAATTACATTTTATATGATAACTTTTATCTTTATATACTAGTAAAAAATAGGAAAAGTCTATTTGGTAGTTCCCAACTTTTAATTTTTCTCTTTGGTAGCACATGATTATTGTATATGTTAATTATATAGGATTGTGCATCATTAAGTGCCTTTAGTTGCATTCAATAGTCTAACCTATGTCAATTTACAAATCCTAAGTAATGTTCGCCGCGCTACCCAATCAAAATAAAACTCCATCGCATCCGATTTCCTCGTTTTCCTCCTTTCTTCACCCGTGATAATAACATAAACCTTACCTCCATTTGCTCACTCTTTTTCTCCTTTTTTAGACACAATAAACTCATACTCATAATCTTATCATTCAACTATACATGCCAAGACTTATTGTCACCATGGATGGAATCATAAGGTTCGTGAAAGTAAAAACTTGGAATTATGAGTCTTCAAAGATGCTTAAAGCACGTGTTTGAGTGGGACTAACAAAGCCGACTTGAAAGACAGTGTTGATGTGTAATATGCCAAAATTATAAACTTGCTTAGTTAATTAAATAGAAAGGTTAAAATTTTATTTAATAATAATTAGCTAAACAAGCATATTTATGAATTATTGATACTACAATAAACTAACAAATTTTATGAGATTTTGAAAGTAGGAAGATTTTTTTTTGATTTTTACCACCTTATAAGTAGGTTGTTTTACGCTTTACCACCTTTTAATTTTTTTTTCAATTTTGCCATCTCAAAGTTTCCAACTCACTAAAAACTAACACTAACTCGTGCTCCAGCCGAGAATCCGGTTGGAGAGGGAGGGGGGCAAAATTCGGATTCAAATAATTTTCTTCCCTTTTTACACTCTCTCTCCCCGATTTCTCTTTCTTCCTTCGCCATTCTATTTCCTTAAAACATTCATTCTTACCTTTCATTCCCTACAACAACCTCTCGGTAAAATTATAACTCCTCTTTGATTTTTATTAAGATTCTTTTACTTTAATTTCTCTCCTCTACTTCACCTCAAAAATCTAAAACACTAAGCTCATCTCTCTCCTCCTTTATTTCGGCTATCATAACAACAAGACAATCGTCGGGACCAACTTACCGCATCTGGATCAATCTCAATCAGTTGAAACCGCAGCAATATGGTTATTTTATATTTTCCTTTTTTTTACGTGATATATTGCTGTGTATGGGTAAAACCGCAGCAATATCACCACAACAATCACTAGTAGAATAAATGCTATTTGCTGCGGTGGTATTGCTGCGGTTTTACCTATACGCAGCAATATTACACGCAAAAAGAAAAATAGAAAATAACAATATTGCTACGGTTGCCCCCCCAAAACCGCAACAATATTGTTCAACGGATACATTTTGAAAAAAATGTGGGGCCTGGAAAGACTAATATTGCTGCGGTTTTGGGCGGGAAACCACAGCAATATAATAAAAAATATTTTAAAAATATATTGCTGCGGTTTCCCGCCCAAAACTGCAGCAATATTGTCTGCTCTCAAAAAAAAATAGACGCGACCCTATTAGGGTTTATTATTTCTTCTTCCTTTACAACTCCTCCAGCCGTTTCTAAACCTTCTCTCCTCACTCTCTCTCCTCTCTCTCTCCCTCTCTCTCCTCCCTCTCTCTCCTCACTCTCTCTCATTTCCTCCGTTTCTAAACCGCTTCAACATTCAGATCTGACCTCTCTCCTCTTATTTGTCGTCCGTCGTTCGTCATTTTTCGTTCTTCCTCGTCATATCTGGTTCGTTCGTTTGTTTTGTAAGAAATCTCCCTCTCCTCAACAGAAATCCAGTCGTTCGTGAGTTCGTTTTCGTGTGTTTCGTTCGTTCGTTTCCGGCGGCTCTTCGTTCGTGAGTCGAAATCCAGTCGTTCGTCATATGCGTTCGTTCGTGGGTTTCGAAACTCAAAACCCCCATAACTCCTCAACAGAAAAAACGGTGAATTATTAAAAAAAAAAAGGGGCATGGAAGCAGGGTCAACGAAGAAGAGAGAGAGAGCAGAGAAACCATACAAAGGGATAAGGATGAGGAAGTGGGAAAAATGGGTTGCTGAATTATTCGGCCTTTTTTTTTTTCTTTTTTATCTTTTTTCGATTACTTTTTAGATCTGGTTGTGTTTGTTTTTCCTTGTAGATTTTTTTTCCTTTCTTTGTAGATATTGGATCGTTTTTTTTTCGTTTGTTTTGTAGATATTCGTTTTTTTTTTCGTTTTTTGTATATATTCGATCATTGATGATCGTTTTTTAGTCTGTATATATTCCGTTCCTTGTCTTTTCGTTTTTTTTCATTTTTTTCCGATTACTTTTTAGATCTGTTTGTTGTTTTTTAGCTTGTAGATTTTTTTTTTGCTTTTTCATTTTTCATTTTAGATAGTTTTTTTTTCGTTTTTTTCGATTGTTTTTTCATTTTACATATTATTCTTTTGTAATATTCATGTAATTAGTTTTTCATTTTTGTATATTAATATATTAATGAGATTCATGTTATTTTATATTCAGTTTGCCTGAGAATTTAATGGATAATGAATGGGTTAATTGTTTGGTTTTAATATTTCAAATTTAATTGACAAATGCAAAAAAAAAAAAAAAATTTTTTTACCTGTAGGGGGACATATTGCTGCGGTTTTTATCCGCAGCAATATTACGTGTTAAACAGATAAAAAAATTATAATATTGCTGCAGTTTGGCCTAAAAACCACAACAATATTGGTATATATTGCTGCGGTTTTAAACCGCAGCAATATAATTAATACCTATTGCTGCACCCTTAATTGCTGCGCGCCCCAAACCGCAGCAATAGGACACTTTTTAACCGCAGCAAGTAACATTTATTCTACTAGTGAATAAATAATTATTCTACTAGCGAACACTTGTGAAACCTTCAACACATACATAAGATAGGCAAGAGATAAGCCAATACTAACCCAAATGGAGTGGCTTAGAAGAAACATGGTGAAGAGAAATAATGATAAGTGGGAGGGGGTCCTGAAGATACAAGGGAAAAGTATGCCTATGTGAAGAAGTTTTTGATGGTTTGGAGAAATATGCAAGATCTTGCATTATCCAGGTGGCTAGGGTGGGTGACTATGAGGTTCAATTGAGGGGAGATCAGGTGTTGTGTGACCTGCAACAAAGGACATGCACTTGCTACAAGTGGGAGCTTACTGGGATATCATGTGTGCATGAATTTACTTGCATTTTGGACAAAAGGGTGGATCCGAATGACTATGTGCATGAGGCATATAGTAGGGAGATCTACCTCAAATCATATGGGCCTCTAGAAAGCCATGTCTGGGAAGAAGTACTGGTAGAGAGTTGATTTTCCTCAACCACTACCACCTATAATTAGAGTCATGCCTAGTAGACCCAAGTTGAAGGAAAGATAAAAAAGAGGTCGGTGAATAGGGAAGCAACAAGAATCCCAAGGACCCAAAAAGAACATACATTTATGGTCATTGTGCTCAACCAGGCCATAACAAGAAGGCTTATTCAAATGCCCCTAAGGTTCCCGTTGCTGCAAAAGGAATAGGTGGCAGGCCACCTTTGGGCACAACTTGGGTATAGAAGCAAATGAAGGAGGAAGAAAGGGTGAGAAAGTCATTATTCTTCTTCCCCTATATTGATCCTCATCTAACTTAATTGTGCAGATTTACTATCATAAAGCCTCTTTTGTGCAACTAAATCCTGGTGGTGAAGGGACTTCAAGGTAAGCCAATACAACTACCCAAGACCCTTCTTGACAAGCAAGCTGCTCAACCATGACTAGGGCTTCAACACAATCACTCACAAGGTAGAAGATGCCTACTAAGAAGAAGATGAAGAGTGCATATGTTTTTACGATACTTTAGAGGTTTTATGGTCTCTAAAAAACATTGGTCAAGTCAATTTTTACTTGAACAATTTAGTTAAGTTAGTTTAATTGTCGAACAATTTGCATTTGTGAGTTTATGTGATGAATGTGCCATGTAAGTTGTGTTAGACTTCCTGTATTTGACTTCATATGCAATTAATGGGATTTTGTTTCCATATTTGGAGTAGGAAATAAGTATTTGTTTTATTAATTGAGTATTGCAATTGCCCATCAAATGAGACAAATCAAGCAACAAGTTTAATTCCATTGCAAAAGAACATTGTTGTATAATGATAGTGCCATTACAACCACCCTTAACCACCCTTCATTGACTTTCCTTAAACAATAAATGCAACAACAAAATTTTTTTTTTTTGACAATTCACTTCAATATTATCCTGCTATGCAAAAAAAAAAATTTAATTTTTTTTTAAAAATAATTTCAGGTCTTTTATGGCCATCTTCTTCAACAATATCATCAACCTATGTCAATTGCTTCACGAAAAAAAAAATTAAGAGTTAAAATAAATTTTTTCCAAAAATTTTATTTTTTTTGTATGTTTTGATAATATCTTTGAAGTAAACTATAATACTTAATTTTTGTATTTTTTATATTTGTACCTTTTATATTAACCATATACCGTCCGAATTAATGCAATATTTTTTCTGTTTTCTCCCCCATCTACACCTTTTCCTCCATAGCCACCCCACTGAGCCACCACTACCACCAACCCACCCCTGCACTAGAATTTCTAACTCAACTAGAATTACAACAAAACTAAAACATTAAGACTCCTAACAACACTAAGAGTTCTAATCCTACTAGGATTAGGATTTTAAGAGTCCTATTCCTTCTAGAATTAGGAAAACAACAGCAATTCTAACAGAACTAGGATTTGTTGGAAATGAGTCATTCCTCACATGGATCATACCCAGTTTTGCTGAGCTTCATGGACGCTTACTCCGGATTCCATCAAATTCCCATGTGGCCAGATGACCAGGACAAGACGTCCTTCATTACAGATTAGAGGATGTACGGCTGGCTGAGGATGCCTTTCGGCCTCAGGAATGCGCCGACCACCTTCCAATGCCCCCCTCTTAAAAAAAATTGTCCTCAAGTTTCTTCAAGTAAGCCACGAAATCATCCATATTAAGCGGACATCAATATACTCAACTAACATTTTCTTTCGATCAAGTCCATCCTGTGCTCCACGGAATTTAAATCTATGTGTGCTCCATGTTATCATTAGATTATCCCTCCTAAAGAAACAAAATTTGTGACGTTTGGAACAACAATATCATTAGCAACCCTTAGAACCAATGGAAACGAAACATTAACCAAAGGCATAATTTCCTTTAGATCCCCGCTAGGTATCCCCTTTTCATCACGAGTATATCACGAGTAACTATAAAAATCAAATCTTCATCCTTGGAACAAGAAAAAGTTTCGATCTTGTCGTCATCCACAACAATAGGAAGTTGTTTTTTTGACTTCATGTTGTTTCTTGTGTAGTTGTTGAACCAAATCTTGAAGCTTTGCGCAACTCCTTTGTATTCGTGCTAATATTTCTTAAAGTATTGGTGGACACTTAAGATCTTGAAGAACTCTGTCTAGTCTTTGAAAACCAACTTGTAACTCATGCCTCCATCCACTTGAACTCATAGACTTGAAACTGACAGAAAATTGCTAGACTTTGGTATCGAAAGTATTGCTCGTTGTGAAGTCGTTATGTCTCTAAATCACACGAAATTCATACAGAACCTATCCCTATATGTATTAAACACTCGACCAATGTTTCATGCAAAAATTCGAAGCCAACAGTTCGCAGTTTATATTTTGTCAAAATTGTGCCAAATTTACCCGGTTTCAGACCACTTCGAAAGATTAGTCTCGAATATATAGCAAATCAACTTGAAATCTTATGAAAAATTAGGACCATAAGCTAGACAAGTAATAATCCAATTTAGAATCAAGAATCACCCAAAAATTCGATCTAAGATGGGAGAACGAGTCATTCAAAGTTATCTCAAAAACTGGCTGTTACGGGCAATTTTCTTCTTCCTTCTTTCTTCTTCTCCAAGAATTTCTAAGCACCAAACGAAATTAAATGCCTTTTCTCTAATACCACATGATGTCATTTTTGTGGCAATTTTGAACTCTTCTTGTGGTTTTGTGATTTATGGACGAACTAACTATGAAACTAAGGGATATGAATTTTAATTCGCGGTTAAGAGCATGAACAAACAAGAATTGGTTGTTTGTTTTAGGTTTACTACTCTGAAACCTAGTGCTAGCTTGCGCTCAACTTATGCAAAATATGCACTTTCTTTAACTCAACAAATCTGACTTTATTAATGAATATAAAAGCCTTATATAGGTGTGTAAGACAAACAAAGCAAAACAAACTCTAGTCCTACTAAGGATAGAAAATTAAGAACAAGATAACAAAGAAATAAACACACCCCTAATCCAAGTAGAACAAGCTCAACTTGGCTCCTATCAATTAGATTCCTATTACTATTATAAGTCTAGTCCAATTAAAATCCTAATCCAACTAGGATTTGGATTTCTAACTCAATTATAATTACAAACAGGAAAAATTGACGGGAATAATCCCACCTTTGGACCGCCTTCTTAAAACAGTCCGAGCTTTGGACTAACTCAATAAAATCCCACCTTTTACCTTATATTCTTATAATGGTCTGTTACCTGTAAATGACTTACAATTACAAGTTAAAGACCCACGTGCTCTATTTTCAGCAAAAAGAATCCCCACCCCCTATCTCTCCTCATCCCTAAAAATGAACCCCACCCCATATCTCTCCTCATCCATGAAACTGACTCTACTTTCCGCCATGGCAATCGAAATAACTGGAAAACCAAACCCCATTCCATGTCTTCCTTTCATTTTCTCTCTCCTACCTCCTTTTTATTTTTTGTTTTATCCATCGTTTTAGGGCTTATTTTCCTTTTTCCCCTTTTTTTTATTTTTTTATTATCCATTGTTTTGCTACTTCTTCGATTTCACTCTTGAATTTCTCTCTGTTATGTTGGGAAAATCTCCACTTTCTTTGCTATTTTACAGAACCTAAAATCCGATTTTGGAAGCACTAAAAATTTAGAAAATAAAAGATGCATCAAAAAATGAAGCAACAATAACAACAAGCACTAATGCAACTATCGATCCTTCAACAACAAGCTTCACTTTATCATCCGGGTGTTTTACTTGATTTTTTGCATAAGTATATCTTCAATTTTCGATTTTTTATATATATATTTTTTTTGGTATTTACAACTATTAGATGAGATGATTATTGGATAATATGGGTTAAATTTGATGGTTTTTTTGAAGTTAAATTGGATCAATGCCCTTTTTCGAATTTGTAGTACTTACACCTGAAATTGATGGTTTTGGGGGAAAGTGAATGATGGGTGATGTGGCTTTGGCATTATAATGTATCAGATCAAGTACTTGTTTGTTCTTTGTGGATATGTTGAGTAATAAGTTTCAATGAATGTAATGGTGTGTTTGAGTGGCAAGGTGTGATTTTGCATTGATGTGAGGGTTTAATTTCACGGGAAGATAATTTTCCATTGAAAAGAAGACATATTTGAGAATTTAGCAATTTTGGCTCATCTCTTGCTGCTCGCAGGAGCGTCTGCGTTCCGACGATTGTTTGATGGAGGAGAGTATGTTGAAGTAGATGCCGGAGCATAAATGATCTATGGCGCCAGCGAGGACGATTGCATCGACGTTAGAGTTCTGGTCAAGTGACCTCCCGCTGATCTCTCTCCTCTATATCTGCTGTTAAGAATAAATTAAAAAGATTAATCGGTTTCCAATAGGTAACAAGTGAAACAGGTCCATTTTAAGAAGATATGATAAAATGTGGGATTTTATTGAGTTAGTCCAAAATCGAGACTGTTTTAAGAAGGCAGTCCAAAAGGTGGGATTATTCCCATCAACTTTTCCTTAAAACAAACTAAAACATTAAGAATCCTATCAACACTAGGAGTTCTAATCCTACTAGGATTAGGATTTTAAGATTTCTATTCCTACTATAATTAGGAAAACAATACCAATCCTAACAGAACTAGGATTTGTTGTAAATGAGCCATTCCTCACATAGATCACCCTCACCTTTGCAACCTCCTACCCAATCCCACCCCTATAGCAAACCCCACCCCTCAGGTAGGTAGCCATCCTCCCACCCTATAGGAATACAACCATCACCCACCCACCCTTCATCTCTGCTTGTCCCCCTCGCTCCTCCCCTTTCTCCCCTATCCCCATCACCATTCCCCCCTTCGCTCCCTCAATTCGTCGGCCCCCCCTTTCCTCTCATTTCGTCTCTGCCTATCTCCGTCGCCCTTTCCCTTTTCCACTTTTACCCCTTCCCCGTCGTCCCTCCCCCGCTCATCTCTCTTCGTCGATGTCCACATCTGTGCGCTTCCCAACATATCCCCTTGAGCATCCCCCACCTTTTTTTCTTCCTCTTTCTCCCTGCTCTGAATTTTTTTCAAAAAAATGTTCATTTAAAACCTGCTAAAAAAATTATATAAAAGTTCTAAAATTTTTGAGGAAATGTTTTTTTCTAAAATTTTAATATTTTTAAAAAGTAAAAATTGCTTTAAATACATATACACATATTAGGAATATATAGTATGTGAGTATATCCATAGTAAAATGTCATCTGCTGACATGGACAAATTCGTAACTCAAATTAATTTCTTACGAAAGCCTTTTTTCAAGAAGCTACTATAAAAACATCAGAGCAGATGCCAAATGCTAATATTTTTCCTATGATAATAATTAGATCAAGACCGTATTAAAATTTTGAGGCCCCTTTGCTATTATAAAATTTGGTTCTAAATATAAAGATAATGTGTATATGTTGTGCATTCTATAAAATAATCATTATTAAAATATTTTAGACAAAAGAAAGTTGAATTTTGAACAATATGATTAAATTAAATATTTGATTTTGTTGTGAGAAATGTAGAGAGAGAAGATATGTAAATATATCATAGAGTATTGTATTGTATTGATGTTCAGTGTATTCACAAATGGTAGTATTTATAGGCACAAATCTTACTGTGTATTTGCATAAATCAACAATAACGGCAAGAAAAACTTACCATGCATTGAATGCATGGCAGTGGACTTCACTGTGTTCAACAGTGGAATTGGTCATTCCACTGTTTTCAATAACACTCCCCTTGAATGTCCACTGATAACTCATAACAGATGTTGTCCTATTTAGAATGCTGTTAGGAAAATCCCTGTGGGAAAAATCCATAACTAGGGAAAGGAGTATAACTATAATATATCCTTATATGCTTAAAATTAACTGCCTCATTAAAAACCTTGTCAGGAAAAACCCAGTGGGATAAAAACCTGATCGAAGGGAAAAAGAGTGCAGTGCATATAATACTCCCCCTGAATCTAGCATATATCATGAAGATGACGCATTCCAATTTTTCGGACTAATTCTTCAAATTTCTTCGCCGGAAGGGATTTGGTGAATAAATCTGCAAGATTCTCACATGATTGGATTTGTCGATGTTGATCGCCCTTCCTTTTGGAGGTCATGAGTGAAGAAGAGCTTTGGTGACAAATGTTTAGTTCTGTCTTCTTTGATGTACCCTTCGCTTACTTGGGTGATGCATGCAGTATTGTCTTCGTAGATGATAGTTGGATTTGTTGTTATTGTTTCCATCCCACATTCTTCTTGGATATTCTTGATCATTGACCTTAGCCATACACATTCCCTTCCAGCTTCATAAAGAGCAATTAATTCTGCATGATTTGATGATGTGGCCGTCAAAGTCTGCTTCGTGGATTTCCAAGATATTGCAGTACCTCCATAAGTGAACAGATATCCGGATTGAGACTTAGCCTTTTTGTGGATCTGATAGGTAGCCAGCATTTGCATATCTAATGAGTGATGCATTTGGTCTCGATGATAGAATAATCCGAGATCTTGTGTTCCTCGAAGATAACGTAATAAGTGTCTGACTCCATTCCAATGTCTCTTTGTTGGTGCATTGCTGTATCTAGCTAACAAGTTTACTGAAAAAGCTATGTCAGGTCGAGTATTGTTAGCCAAGTACATTAAGCACCAATTGCACTTAGATATGGTACTTCAGGACCAAGAATCTCTCTTCGTTTTCTTCTCGTGGTCTGAATGGATCATCTTTCTCATTCAGGGAACGCACTACCATTGGAGAACTTATTGGGTGGGCTTTGTCCATGAAAAAACGTTTCAGAATTTTTTCTGTATAGTTTGATTGATGGACAAAAATCCCATTTCTTAGATGTTCCATTTGCAGGCCAAGGCAAAATTTTGTCTTCCCGAGATCTTTCATCTCAAATTCTTTCATCAAGTATTTTGCAGTCGCTTCAAGTTCTCTAGGAGTTCCGATAATGTTCAAATCATCGACATATACAGCAATGATCGCGAATCCTGATTTAGATCGCTTAATGAAAACACAGGGACTGATTTGATTATTTTTGAATCCTTCTTTCAATAGGTATTCACTAAGACGATTATACCACATTCTTCCAGATTGTTTTAACCCATAGAGTGATTTTCTCAATTTTATTGAGAACATCTCTTTGGGCATGCAATTTTCTGGTAGTTTTAGTCCTTCAGGAACTTTCATATAAATATCTGTGTCAAGTGAGCCATACAAATATGCGGTCACTACATCCATCAATCTCATTTGCAATCCTTTCGAAACTGATAAACTTACCAGAAATCTTAGTGTAGTTGCATCGACTACTGGAGAATATGTCTCATCATAATCAATCCCTGGATTTGCGAAAAGCCTTGGGCTACTAATCTTGCCTTATATCTAGTAACCTCATTTTTCTCATTTCGTTTTTCACGAATACCCATTTGTACCCAACTGGTTTTACACCTTTTGGTATTTGGGTTATTTGACCGAATACTTCACGTTTTTCAAGTGATCTCAATTCTGCTTGAATTGCTCTTTCCATTTTGGCCAATCTTTTCTACGGCGACATTCATCAACTGTATTTGGCTCTACATCATTTTCATCGTATGTCATTTCAACCGCTATCGAGTAAGCAAAAATTTCATTCAAGACAACATCTTTTCGATTCCATTGTCTCTTTGTAGAAACATAATTAATTGAAGTTTCATTGTTGTCTACGCTTTCATGTTCCTTTTCTTCTGGAACACGTTTTTCTTCATTTTTGTTTTCATCATGCTCTGTTGGGAGATTTATATTAATTTCGTTCGTTGTCTCCCCTTGCCTTTTCATTTTTCTCGGTTTTAAATCTTTAGAACCGGGTGGTTGCCACGTTTTCGACGTGCTATTGACTCATTTTCAATTGCCTTATTGTCATTAGGAATTTCAATCCGTTCCGGAGCATTCGCAGCAGGTACATGTGACTTTGTCACTTTCTTAGAATCTGTGAATGCATCTGGCAATTGGTTTGCAATACTTTGCAGATGAACAATTTTCTTGACTTCTTGTTCACATGAATTTGTTCTCGGGTCCAGAAACGACATTTGCGATGCGTTCCATGTAATTTCCGATTTTATATTTTGTGGGTCCACTTTCTCTCCCCCTAAGGATGGGAATACCGACTCATTAAAATGACAGTCGGCAAATCGAGCCGTAAATAGATCACCAGTTGTTGGCTCTAAATATTTGATAATTGATGGAGATTCAAATCCAACATATATTCCCATCCTTCTTTGTGGACCCATTTTAGTACGTTGGGGCGGAGCAATAGGTACATGTACAGCGCACCCAAAAATTCTCAAATGTGAGATATTCGGTTCTCGACCAGATACTAATTGTAGGTGAGAATTTGTGATAGGCTGTCGGCCTTAATCTTATCAATGTTGCCGCATGTAATATAGCATGACCCAAATAGTAGATGGCAATTTTGACCTCATTATTAATGGTCTTGCAATTAATTGTAGTCTTTTGATTAATGATTCAGCAAGACCATTTTGTGTATGTACATGAGGTACAGGGCTCAACAATAATCCCAATAGACATGCAATAGTCATTAAATGTTTGGGATGTAAATTCCCCAGCATTGTCTAATCTTATTTTCTTTATTGTATGATCTGGGAATTGAGTTCTTAATCGAATTATTTGAGCCAAAAGTTTTGCAAATGCAACATTTCTGCTTGACAGAAGGCTCACATGTGACCATCGAGTAGAGGCATCAATTAATACCATGAAATAACGAAATGGTCCGCATGCAGGGTGAATAGGCCCACAAATATCTCCTTGAATTCTTTCTAAAAACATTGGAGATTCAGTGGCAATCTTATTTATAGATGGTCTGATTATCAATTTGCCAAGTGAGCATGCAGAGCATGTAATTCATTTGACCGAGGAATTTTGACGTTCTTTATAGAGTGTCCATTTGAGTTTTCAATGATTTCATGCATCATTCTTGTGCCGGAATGGCCTAATCGGTCATGCATAGAGTAAATGATTTTCTATTATCTAACTTCTGGTTTGATATCATATTAATTTCAATCGGACGTATATCTATGCGATATAGTCCCGAGGAAATTGCTGGCAATTTTTCATAGATGTATTTCTTGCCGTATTTCTCTGCCGTTAGGCATATGAATTCCTCTTTGTTCACCGTCATTGTTTCCAAATGGTAACCATTCTAACTAGGCCTGTCAATCAGGTCGGGTTGGGTCGGGTTCGTGTTCGGGTCAAGTTAAATCGGGTTGAAAACCCCCAACCTGAACCTGATCTGTTTAAATTTTCGGGTCAATATCATCAACCCTAACCTGATCTGAAAGTTATCGGGTCAACCTGACCTGATCTGTTTGACCTGAGTTTTTTTAAACGGGTTGTAAATGGGTCAACCTGAACCTGTTTAACCCGATTTTTTCAGGTTGACCCGACCCATATAACCTAATTTTTTTTCAAAACAGTTGCATGGTTTATAATTGGCACTTGGGCCTTGAAATTTCAACAAAGTTCTAGCTAACCAAGATAATACTTGGCAATATTACAAACCAAATCAACAAAATTTTATAAAAACAAATTACAAAACAACATTAATGTAGCACCCTAGGCTTATTAAGATCAACTTTCTCCTTTTTTTTGGTTTCACAGCATTTGTAGGTGTGGAGTCAATCTCCTCCTCTGCCTCTGAATCTCTGATGAGAGCTCAATTTGCTAGAACAAGAAAAGATAGGAAAACAGGAAAAAAAATATTAATACTAATTGGTAGGAAAAATAGAAAATAACATAGAAAAATAACATTAAACAGAAAAATAGCATAGACATCTTAAACAAAAAATAAATGACAGAACACTAATCAGAAAATTAAACAGAAAAATAGCATAGAAAAATTAAACAGAAAATAAATAACATAACATTAAACAGAAAATTAAACAAAAAAAAAACAGAAAATTAAACAAATAAAAAACAGAACATTAAACAGAAAATAACATAGAAAAATAGAAAATAAATGACAAAATACGAAAAAAACGAAAGACAAAATACGAAAATCACATAAATAACATAAAATAAATGACAAAATACGAAAAAAAAGGTCAAAATACAAAAATCCCATAAGTAACATAAAATAGCAGAAAAAAACGAAAGCAAATAAATGAGAAAATAAGAAAATAAAGGACAAAAGAAGAAAAAAAAATTGACAAAAGAACAATACCTGATGTAGAAGAAGAGCAACATGTATTCTGATATTGCGCTAATGGAGACGAAATTGCGAAACTTTGCGAGACAAAGAAGAGCAAATGTTGAAGAATCGAGACAAATTTGCGACTTTGCGAGACGTTGCGAGACGAAGAACACCAAATATTGAAGAAAAGCACTGAAGAAGAAGATTGTGTGAAAGAGAGTGTGAAAGACTGAGAGATTTCACTCTTAGAGAAAGAGAGAGAGAGTGAGAGGCGCTAGAAAATTAGGTTAGGAGAATGAGTATAACACCCCTGAATTTCGAGTTGCTAACTAAATTAAATAATATCAAAATTCTACAGAAAATTCGGCAGAGCTCCGTCTGAAATATGGACTGCCTAAAATTCAATTTAGGACTCGCGTCCAAATAATAAACCTGTCTGAATAATCCAGCAAACCAAGATCTCCAAAATCCTTATCCAGGTCAAAAATCAATACATCCATGCATAAGTACCCGAAATCCAAAAGTTTATTCCACGGTTATTACAGGAACAACCGTTAAGGATAACTACCTAACTGAATTAATGTTAAAGCAACAACTAAATTAAACTATTACAATCCAAACGTGTAAAGGTTTAAGTAAATTAATATTTACAACCTTAAGTTCCAAAATTATGATATATATTATAGTGCAGCGGAAATAAAACTACTATATTTCAACTAAGCTAGTGGAACGTTGCTCTCAGCCCACACCCCACTTGCAAATCTTCATGTACCTGCTATATCAGCCATGTAATATCAGCCAAACTGGCTGAGCAAGATTTCATACTAAGAAGCCAATCATATATACAGGTAGGATATAACAAACATATCCTACAAATCATCTACTTTCAAAACATAATACTAAATACAACTTTATAAAACCCGTTTCCTTTCTTTGTATTTCTTTCCAAAACGTATACATTCTTTCTTTTTCTTTTGAAACCAAATCTTTTCTTTCCTTTTCCTTTTGAAACCAAATTCCTTTCCTTTTTCTTTCACAACATATATTAAAAGTCTCAAAGTTATAAATCTAGAGAATGGAACAACTTTTATTTCCATTGGGCTAGCTACCCTCCAGATAAACTAAGACAAAGATCCCTAGTGTGCACACCCTACAAACGGCCAAACCGTAGCAGAAGATCAGAGTCCGAGGTACTGATCAACGTACCCCACAACTATTTTTTAAGATCGAGCCAAACCCGACAAAGTTCCATTCTTTGAGATGCCACACAGGCAATCCCACAATTTTAAAAACACAAAAACTATTTAATATACTATTTCCATAAACTTTCCTTTACCTTTCGATTTGTGGTTCGAAAACCAACATCTTTATCTTTGGAGGAACATCTCCTTACCAACAACACTTTCTAATAATGAAGGAACATCCTCCTTTTTAAACCACTTCCAACAAAATGAGATACATACCTATTCAAAACTATTCTCTAACTACAAAAGTTTTAGTAAGAAATCTTACCTTTTAAAATACAGCAAATCAACTATGTCAAGCAGTCAATACGGTCCTCAATGAAACCGGAATCTACAATATAAACTATATGTACTCATTAAGTAATAATAGACTTGGCTTAACTAGTTAATGAGCTTTGCTTAACTCTAGTTTTATAAATTATGAGCCTCACTTCAAATGACATAACTAACTCATACTAACAATACTAAAATCTCTCTTAGTTTATATAAACAACACCTAAACTTCATAATATATATTTAGATACTTAAAATCCATTAGGAAAAACATTCAAACTTAAAACACTCGAAACTAGATTTATTAATTTCAGCAGAAAATTAAAATGGGCATAACTTCCTCATTCGAACTCCGAATCAAGCGTTTCTTGAGCCTAACTTGAGTAGAATTTCGATATAAACAACTTCTGTAAATAGTATTTTTGCAAAAACGCCCGAAAACTGTTGAAAACATGAAATACGAAACTGACCTGTGATTTCTACGAATTTCAAGTCTTGTTCATAAATCATTAATATCATGAAACAATCTCACTAAATCAAACTACACCAATATTCACAATCAAAACCCCCAATTCAATTTCAATTATAAAAACCCTAACTTCATAAACTTTGAGAAAACTAAAATTAAATTAAGAACTTAACTTACCCACTACTATGGAAGATTAATGGTGAAGAAAACTTGTAAATTAACCCTTAAAACGCACCCCAAACCTCAAACGCACCGAAATCCGACTTTCTTTTTGTTGAACCTATTCCTCACGTGCCGCTTGCCGCTAGAATAGATTGTTGTGTTGTAGTTGAGGCGCCGACAAGATAGAAATGTTGAAGTGGTAGTGTTGAGATAGATTGTGAGAGTTTGATGGAGAGGATGAAGATGGAGAGGATGAAGATGTGAGAACCGCTATAACGTAGTTTTCCTTCTTTTCTTTTCTTTTCTTTTCTTTTCTTTTCTTTTCTTTTCTTATTCTTTTATTTTCCCCCTTTCCTTTTTAACATGAATACTACTCCTTTCCTTTTTCCAAATAACTATATAGATATATAACCTTTCTTTATAATACGTAAACTCTTCTCTAAACTTAACCCACTAAATTCATAAACATTTATATATATTTTTTTTAAAATAATTCCTACATAAAAATATTAAATATGAAATAATTTATTTTCAGAATAAATATTAATTATATTCCGAAAAACTGGGGTGTTACAATCTACCCCCCTTAAAATAATTTCCCCTCGAAACTTCAAACTATTCTTAAGCTCGTAGATAAAATCCGATCATTTTTTTCAAAACCTTAGCTCATTAACTTTATATATTAAGCCAACTATCTAATTAAAGTACAAAGGATAATATCTATATATTATCAAACTTTCACATACACTATCATACTAGCACATTATCAACATGCAATGACTTTCAAGTAGAATCCAACTCTTAATACAAGTCAAACACGTCCTAACATACTACGAAATTCATACTAATTCCACCCTCCCTAAAGATTAGTTACGTCCTCGTAACTAAGAGCGTACCTATTGAAATAGGTGGGATATTGAGCTCGCATCGCATCTTCGGATTCCCAACTAAGTTCATCGTCCTTGTGGTTCGACACAATACCTTACCAGTTTAACTTTTCCATTCCGAGTGGCTCAACTTTACTATCAAGGATCTTCACTGGAACTCTATATATGACAATTATCCTCTAAAGGTAATTCCTCGGGTTTTAGTACATGTGAAGGATCACTAATGTACCGACGAAGCTAGAGATGTGAAAGACATTATGTACTCGGGCTATCCGGAGGCAATGCCAATCTTAGGCAACTTCACCTACCCTCTCCAGATTTCATATGGTCCAATAAACTTAGGGCTTAACTTGCCCTTCATCCCGAACCGCATCACTCCCTTCATTGGAGAGACTCTGAGCAGACTTCTCACCGACTTCAACTCCGCAGTCGTCGGTATTTATTTGCATAACTTTTCTGTCTTCTGTGCTGCTTTCATTTTCTGTTGTATCAATTTCACAGTTCCACAGTTTCTTGATCATTTCAGGACCAAGAACACAAGCTTCACTAATGTCACTCCAACAAAGAGGACTACGGCACTTCCGACCATACAAGGCTTCATATGGGGCCATCCCAATTGAAGTATGATAGCTGTTATTATATGAGAACTCTATCAAGTCAAGTCTATCTTCCCACGAGCCCTGGAACTCTAAGGCACATGCCCTCAACATGTCTTCAAGTGTCTGGATTGTTCGCTCTGTTTGTCCATCTGTAGCAGGATGGAAAGCGTACTCATTTTCAATTGTGTTCCTAAAGCTTCCTGAAGCTTTAGCCAGAAGTTAGATAAGAATCTACTATCTCTATCAGAAACAATATCTTTCGGCACACCGTGCAATCGTAACACATTCTTCCTATAGGCATCTGCTAGCTTTTGGTGTTCCATGTATCCTTCATCGGTATAAAGTGAGCACACTTGGTGAGGCGGTCCACAATGACCCAAATCATATTATTACCACTTGGCGTTCTCGGAAGTCCAGAGATAAAGTCCATGGAAATCGAGTCCCACTTCCACTCTGGGATCTCTAGGGGTTGAATCTCGCCTTGAGGTCTCTTGTGTTCAAACTTAACCTTTTGGCAAGTCAAACACTTGAAACATACTCAGCGACTTTTGTTCATGTGAGGCCACCAAAGGTGATTTTAAGATCCTTGTATAACTTGTCACCTCCTGGATGTACCGAATATGGATCATATGGGCTTCATCTAAGATCCTCTTCTTTAGGTCTGGGATGTCAGGAACACACCACCGACCTTTATAGCGCAGACTACCATCCGTATGGACCTTGAAGTAAGCGTCCTCAGTGTCTCGGACCTCATCTATCTTCTTCTTCAAAAGTGCATCATTAGCTTGGTTTTCCTTAATCTCATCATATACATTGGGCGTAGTGTAAGGGAGCTAAGTTGAGCCCAACTCAACAAGTTGACACGAAATCTGAAACTCATCTCTAAGTAATCCTCGAAAGCATGTATGCAAAGAGTGGACAGTTTTCCTACTAAGTGCTCAGCAACAACATTAGCCTTCCCTTCATGGTATTGAATTTCCATGTCGTAATCCTTAATTAGCTCCAACCACCTCCTTTGTCTCATATTCAGTCCCTTTTGCGTAAAATGTACTTGAGACTCTTATGATCTGAAAATATTCGGAATGAAGTGCCAAGTAAATAATGCCGCCAAATCTTCAGCGCAAAGTGACTGCTGCTAATTCAAGATCATGAGTAGGTAATTCGTCTCATGAACTTTAATTGTCTCGAAGCATAAGCTACAACCTTCCGGTTCTGCATAAGTACACATCCAAGACCGCTTCTCGAAGCATCTGTATACACCTCGTAGCCTTGATTCCATCAGGTAGAGTTAAGACTGGGCTGTAGTAAGACGCTCTTTTAAACGTCTGAAAAGCTTCCTGCATTCATCATTCCACTCATACTTAGTAGACTTCTTCATCAGGTTGGTCAATGGACTACTATCTTCGAAAAATCCTTCACAAATCTTCTATAATAGCCAGCTAGACCAAGAAAGCTACGTACTTCTTCACATTCTTCGAGTGGACCATTCAGAACTCGCTTGAATTTTGGACGGGTCAACTAGACACCTCCTTAAAATAATATGTCCGAGAAATGCAACTTTCTCGAGCCAAAATTCACACTTGGAAAATTTTGCATACAACTGATTTTCTTCAGCACTTGCAACACGCTCGGAGGTGTTCTTCATGTTCACTCTCATTCTTGAGTAAATCATATATCATCAATAAACACAACAACAAATTTATCCAGAAAGCTCAAATACTCTATTCATCAAGTCCATGAACACTGCTGGCGTTAGTCAACCCAAAGGGCATACTGTAAACTCATAGTGTCCATATCGAGTGCGGAAAGCTGTCTTTGGAATATCTTTATCTGCACATTCGAAGCTGATGGTAACCGATCGTAAATCGATCTTAGAAAACACTCCTGCACCTGCCAATTGGTCAAACAAGTCGTCTATTCTTGGCAATGGATACTTATTTTTCACCGTGACATTATTGAGTTCTCTGTAATCAATGCATAATCGTAGGGTACATCCTTCTTTTTCACGAATAGAACTGGTCACCAAGGGACACGCTAGGCCGTATATAGCCTTTATCCAATAATTCTTCTAACTGAGTTTTCAACTCTCTCATCTCAGCAGGCGCCATCCGATAAGGTGGCTTAGATATAGATCCCGTTCCAGGTACCAAATCAATGTTGAACTCAACATCACGCTTCGGAGGCATGTTAAGAATATCATTCGGAAACACATCTTGATACTCATTCACAATTGGAACATCTATGAGCTCTGGTCTTTCCTTGCTCGTATCATGAATATGACAAAGGTACATAGGGCATCCCTTTCTCAAATAAGACTTTAGAGTAAGGGCAGAATGATCTTCACAGGACGACGACTATAAAGCACATGGACGCCCTTATGACTCTCTATTGTGACTTCTTGTTTCGGACAATCAATCTTGGCTTTGTACTTTTCTAACCAATCCATCCCTAGTATTACATCAAAATCTTTCAAAGGAAATGCTATTAAATCAGCAGATAGAGTAGTTTCATCATAAGCTATAGGAACATCTAGGTACATCCAATTACACGTTACACTTAGACCAGAAGGAATAGTGATATCGGCCTCACAAGGTGTGACATTCTTCAAGTTTAACCTTTCTATAAAAGTTTCTGATATAAATGAATGTGATGCACCTGAATCAAATAGCACGTAAGCAGGTATAGAATGGATAGAGAAAGTACCAGTCAATGCATTACCCTGGTTGTTATCCACATCCGCTTGTTTAAGGTGATTTAGGTTGCCCAAATTCTTCTTCTCGGGGCCTCTTTGAACATAAGTAGCATTAGCTGTTCCAGCACTACGTCTTGGAATAGTGGTGCTTGGAGCAGAAGTGACTGGCCGATTACTAGCCATACTAGTCGGGGGTCTCTTCAATAACTCGTTATTTCGACCAACCGTTGCATCTGGATTGGAGAAACATTCATAAGCCCTGTGCCCCTCCTTCCCACAATAGTTGCATGCTACCTTATTGCCTTTACAATCTCTTCCTGGATGGTTCTTATCACATTTCTTACAGAAGTAACGACGAAGGACTCCTGACTTCTGGAATTGAAATTGGCCCTCTGCTTGGCTACGGGGCGTAAACGAACTCTGAGCACTCCTAGAGGCCTGCTGACTTGGGCCCCCTTTACCGAAGTTTCCCTTAGAACCCCGATTGTCATAATTTCTACTCCTATCCTGGCTGAAATTATTACCCTTGTCAAAGTGTTGGACATCTTCCTTTGCAGGAGCTTTCATCTTCTCCGCGACCTTCCTTCTCTCCTCAATTCTTTCAGCATTACTGGCACGAGCATAAACATCTTTTAAAGTCGTGAAGTCACCAGCTCCCATGTGGCTAAGGAGATTTACATCAAGTTTTTCCTCAAACTTCTGAGCTCTTTCTTGCTCGTTGGAACCAATTCAGGTACGAAACGAGACAACTCTAAGTATTTAGTATAAAAGTCTTGAACCGACATATCTCCTTGCTCAAACTTCTCAAATTCTATTCTCTTCCTTTTCTTCATATGAGGCGGGAAGAACTCGGCACGTAGTGCCTTCTTGAACTCCTTCCAACCAAAATTTGTTGTCTCCACCTCCTCATAACCATCCTCATCATATATGACTTTGGTGGTCAAATTATCTTTGTGGTTGGTCCACCAAATATCAGCATCCTCGATGAGATGGTAAGCCGCAGAGTCAACTCTCATTTCTTCGGGGACCTGGAGGGTGACAAAGATCTTGTCAAACTCCCTGATCCAATTCTCCATCTTCACTGGATCACCTTTTCCATCATACTTGGGCGGCTTCTTCTCATCAATTGCTTTATGAACAGCAGCAATTTCTGTCGTAGCTGCTTTGCTTGTACTAGTAGCAGCTCGTGCTTCAGCAAGCGACTGAACAGCCTCGCTCATAGCTTTATTAGACTCAGCCATTTGGCGCATAAAAGCGCTCATTCTTGATGGCTTGGTCCTTTGACGTCTATGCATCTTCTGAGCACTACACAAGGTAAGAGAACATAGCTCGATATTGGGATAATGTAACACTTTTGTCGACTTTAATATAAATAAACAAATAGCACAACATATACACTTCCTGTGTATAGCCCATCACACTACCTCACCACGGCTTGTCAAGATTTTATTTATATTCCTATAATCTTTATTTTGACCCAGTCATTTATAAACCTAGGCTCTGATACCAACTATAACACCCCTGAATTTCGAGTTGCTAACTAAATTAAATAATATCAAAATTCTACAGAAAATTCGGCAGAGCTCCGTCTGAAATATGGACTGCCTAAAATTCAATTTAGGACTCGCGTCCAAATAATAAACCTGTCTGAATAATCCAGCAAACCAAGATCTCCAAAATCCTTATCCAGGTCAAAAATCAATACATCCATGCATAAGTACCCGAAATCCAAAAGTGTTATTCCACGGTTATTACAGGAACAACCGTTAAGGATAACTACCTAACTGAATTAATGTTAAAGCAACAACTAAATTAAACTATTACAATCCAAACGTGTAAAGGTTTAAGTAAATTAATATTTACAACCTTAAGTTCCAAAATTATGATATATATTTATAGTGCAGCGGAAATAAAACTACTATATTTCAACTAAGCTAGTGGAACGTTGCTCTCAGCCCACACCCCACTTGCAAATCTTCATGTACCTGCATATATCAGGCATGTAATATCAGCCAAACTGGCTGAGCAAGATTTCATACTAAGAAGCCAATCATATATGCAGGTAGGATATAACAAACATATCCTACAAATCATCTACTTTCAAAACATAATACTAAATACAACTTTATAAAACCCGTTTTCCTTTCTTTGTATTTCTTTCCAAAACGTATACATTCTTTCTTTTTCTTTTTGAAACCAAATCTTTTCTTTCCTTTTCCTTTTGAAACCAAATTCCTTTCCTTTTTCTTTCACAACATATATTAAAAGTCTCAAAGTTATAAATCTAGAGAATGGAACAACTTTTATTTCCATTGGGCTAGCTAGGCCCTCCAGATAAAACTAAGACAAAGATCCCTAGTGTGCACACCCTACAAACGGCCAAACCGTAGCAGAAGATCAGAGTCCGAGGTACTGATCAACGTACCCCCACAAACTATTTTTTAAGATCGAGCCAAACCCGACAAAGTTCCATTCTTTGAGATGCCACACAGGCAATCCCCACAATTTTAAAAACACAAAACTATTTAATATACTATTTCCATAAACTTTCCTTTACCTTTCGATTTGTGGTTCGAAAACCAACATCTTTATCTTTGGAGGAACATCCTCCCTTACCAACAACACTTTCTAATAATGGAGGAACATCCTCCTTTTTAAACCACTTCCAACAAAATGAGATACATACCTCTTCAAAACTATTCTCTAACTACAAAATTTTAGTAAGAAATCTTACCTTTTAAAATACAGCAAATCAACTATGTCAAGCAGTCAATACGGCTCCTCAATGAAACCGGAATCTACAATATAAACATATATGTACTCATTAAGTAATAATAGACTTGGCTTAACTAGTTAATGAGCTTTGCTTAACTCTAGTTTTATAAATTATGAGCCTCACTTCAAATGACATAACTAACTCATACTAACAATACTAAAATCTCTCTTAGTTTATATAAAACAACACCTAAACTTCATAATATATATTTAGATACTTAAAATCCATTAGGAAAAACATTCAAACTTAAAACACTCGAAACTAGATTTATTAATTTCAGCAGAAAATTAAAATGGGCATAACTTCCTCATTCGAACTCCGAATCAAGCGTTTCTTGAGCCTAACTTGAGTAGAATTTCGATATAAACAACTTCTGTGAAATAGTATTTTTGCGAAAAACGCCCGAAACTGTTGAAAAACATGAAATACGAAACTGACCTGTGATTTCTACGAATTTCAAGTCTTGTTCATAAACTCATTAATATCATGAAACAATCTCACTAAATCAAACTACACCCAATATTCACAATCAAAAACCCCCAATTCAATTTCAATTATAAAAACCCTAACTTCATAAACTTTGAGAAAACTAAAATTAAATTAAGAACTTAACTTACCCACTACTATGGAAGATTAATGGTGAAGAAAACTTGTGAAATCAACCCTTAAAACGCACCCCAAACCTCAAACGCACCGAAATCCGACTTTCTTTTTGTTGAACCTATTCCTCACGTGCCGCTTGCCGCTAGATATAGATTGTTGTGTTGTAGTTGAGGCGCCGAAAGATAGAAATGTTGAAGGTGGTAGTGTTGAGATGAAGATTGTGAGAGTTTGATGGAGAGGATGAAGATGTGGAGAGGATGAAGATGTGAGAACCGCTATAACGTAGTTTTCCTTCTTTTCTTTTCTTTTCTTTTCTTTTCTTTTCTTTTCTTTTCTTATTCTTTTATTTTCCCCCTTTCCTTTTTAACATGAATACTACTCCTTTCCTTTTTCCAAATAACTATATAGATATATAACCTTTCTTTATAATACGTAAACTCTTCTCTAAACTTAACCCACTAAATTCATAAACATTTATATATATTTTTTTTTAAAATAATTCCTACATAAAAATATTAAATATGAAATAATTTATTTTCAGTAGAATAAATATTAATTATATTCCGAAAAACTGGGGTGTTACAATGAGAGAGTGTGAAAGACTTAGGGTTAGGAAAAGAGAGTGTGAAAGACTTAGGGTTAGAAATTCACTTTTTGGGCTGGGGAAATCATTTGGGTTGGGGAAATATTTGGGCTGGGCGGCAAACATCAATATTTTTTTCCTTAGTTCAATCATTCGGGTCAGGCGGGTCATTTTCAGGTCAGAAAATTCGACCTGAACCTGACCCATTTAACTTTCAGGTCGGGTTCAGGTCGACCCATTTAACTAATCGGGTTGAAAACCTCAACCCAAACCCGCTATTTTCAGGTCGGGTTCGGGTCGGGTTATCGGGTTGGGTCAACTTTTGCCAGGCCTAATTCTGACGTACATCTTTAAAACTTATGAGGTTCCTTCGAGATTTACTCGAATATAATGCGTCATTAATTATCAATTTTGTCCCATTTGGAAATATAATGCAAGCTTTTCCAGAGCCTTCAATTAGCTTGGCTGTCCAGAAATTGTACTAACATTTGCTTGGAATATTGTAAGTTTTGAAAAATACTCTTTATTTTTCAATATGGTGTGTGTTGTCCCACTGTCCAGGAGACATTGTTCTTTGGTTCCAACTTCTGATGAATTCATATCTTCATAAATAATAAATACGATGATCAGTATAAGAAAAATGCATATTTTATTAATAATTAAGGAACGAATACATGAAAGTGGATGTTGAAGCAGTTAAAATAAACTAAGCACATTAATGGATTGTCATCTAAACAAAGTTATTTTCTGCTTCACCATCATCCATAAAAAAATCTGAAACATCAAGGCTGGGCATGGATGTAATGGCTTCATTAACAAAGTTTGCTTTAACATTTTTTCCTTTGCCTTTTATTGAAGCTTGATATAGATCTACCAGATGTTTGGCAGTACGACATGTGCGGCCCCAGTGCACAGTCATGCCACATCTGTGGCAAGTATTATTTCCTTTATAGGATGTCTGCCTCTGGTTTCCAGATGATTGTTCCCAATTTTTATCAGACTGTTTAAAATTATTATTTCTTGGGGAAAATCGGCCTCTTCCACGTCCACGCCCTCGGCCACGGTAATTACCACGTCCTCTCCCACGACCGTTGTAATTACCGCGTCCACCACTATGTATAGCATTTGCTTCTGGTGGATTAGAGCTTTCTATTGCATTTATCTCATGAGTGGCTGAAGACCCCGTAGGTCTAAGATTATGATTTTTCAGCAAAAGATCATTATTTTGTTCAGCCACAAGTAGTACTGAGATTAGCTCAGAGTACTTTTTGAAAGCTCTGAACCTGATGGGATGATCACAATATGATATTAGAGGCGTGGAAAGTGGAGAGCGTTTTGTTTATCATTTGCTCTTCTGTGATGGGATGATCACAATATCTTAACAATGATACAATTCTAAACAATGTTGAATTGTAATCACTGACTGTTTTAAAATCCTGGAACCTCAGATTGGTCCAGTCATAATGTGCCTTTGGGAGGAGCACATTTTTGTGATGCCCATATCTTTCATTTAGGCTATCCCATAGTTCTTTTGGATCATCCACAAGTAGATATTCACTTTTTAAACTTTCATGTAAATGATGTCTTAGGAGGACTAAGGCTTTTGCCTTTTCTTGTACAGTCGCAATTTTAACTGATGCGGCTGTTGTAGTTGCATCCCCTTGTTGGGTTGTCACATCTTTAATTGTATGTTCCAGTCCTTGGGCCTTTAAATTCATTTGGGCGTCCACCGTCCATTCTAAAAACTTTTGCCCAGATAGATCTAGTATGTTAAATTGTCTTTTCACTAGATCTCCCATTCTTTTGACTACAAATAGGTAAATATTTGAAATTAGTAATGATGATAAATCACATATATATATTATCTCCCCAGATTTATATCATTATTATTATAGATAAATAATACAAACAGAAAAAACTAAAAAATAGCGTACAACAATAATGAAGCTAAGCAAAAAAACAAGAAAATACCAAAAATAGAAACAAAATACAACAAGTGAATAAACGAAAAAAAAACTTCCAAAAATGCACTTAAAAAAAAATTGATATTCATGTGCATTTTTCGCCATTCTTCCGGGGGAATTTTTTTTTTTTTTGTCTCCTTCTTGTGTATTAGGAGATATATCATTAATGCCATGAGGAGGAAAAAGAAACCGGCTATAAGAAATAAGTAGAGTCTTATTTTCCTAAAATCCTCTTCAAAAGAAGAAGATGAGGGTGGAGGACGGTTGTCGTCGGCGTTAAACATGGTGGCCGGAAGGTTGAGGAAGAAGGAAAAATTTTTGTGGGTTTAGAGAAAAAAAAATCGGAAGAAGATAAGGGATGTGTGGTGAAAGTGGGGATGGTAATTCGCTTTTATAGAGGGTTATCCCTAACTGTGCAGTTCATCTACAGTTAAAAAAAATATACAGCGCAATAAAATTCTAATATTGACAAATATACTTTAAAGCATGCTAGTAAATGGTAATATAATATATGTAACTAAAAATGCAAAAAAAAAAAAGGATTAGGGACAATAATATATAATAATGTTCTCTTGTTCCCTGCATACAAACAACATTATTGCACATATAAGAGATAATAATTTTATCATTTCGCTAGGCCGTCCATATAGGTGGCAATTTTTGGAAAAAAAATTAACCTGTCCATATAGGCGGTTCAAGAGCAAATAAAATAAAATAACGTAAATAAAATGTCCTTGCCCTCCATGAAGGTGGCGTTAAGATTATTTGTTTTCTGCGTTAGCAGCATGGTGACGTTTACTACTAGTTTCTTCCTGTTCGTCTCTATCTCTTTTATTACTGGGCGGAGGTTGATGTTCAGCTGGTTGTATAGGGGGGTTATTATTGGTGTTGGGAACAGGGGTTTGTAGGTTTTCTCTAGTACGGGTATTTGTACCGTCGTTACGGTTACTGGGTCGGGGCTGTATTACAGTTCCCTTCGCTGGGTTGGTAGTGAATGGCACATTGTTTCGCTCTATCCAAAAATAAATACCCGAGACAGAGACATTGTGTAAAACAATGTTAATCCCGTTACTTTGTTGGTCCATGTTCGGATAGTAAAGGGTTGGGCTTGGAGAAAAATTTAAACTTAAAAATAAAATGGATGTAAAGATTTTAAAGATACCTTTAAAAAAAATTTCCGGTAGAACACTCGTGCTGATAACGTGTTGTGAGAAATGTAGAGAGAGAAGATATGTAAATATATCAGAGAGTATTGTATTATATTGATGTTCGGTGTATTCACAAATGGTAGTATTTATAGGCACAAATCTTACTGTGTATTTGCATAAATCAACAATAACGGCAAGAAAAACTTACCATGCATTGAATGCATGGCAGTGGACTTCACTGTGTTCAACAGTGGAATTGGTCATTCCACTGTTTTCATAACAAATTTAAGTTTTTGGACCCTCTAAAAAGTAGGCTGTTGAACCCTAGTTTTGATAATGACAAAGAAACAAAGGAACAAACTAAGTAGTGAACTAATGAATTATTTAAGTGTATGGTGTTTAAGGTATCAATGCAAGGAACTGGGAGAATACAAAGTCAATGAAGAAGTCAAGAGAGGATTTCAAAGGCTAAGTAAAGAAGTTTCTATGTTGATACTGGAGCAAGCATTGGATCAAGAATAATAGAAGCTAGGCGTTTTATTTTCTAGTTCCAATGTAAAGGAACAAAGAAAGAATGGTAAGGAACTGTGGCAGTCTATTTGAGAATGAGAGTTTGTTCCTTTGTAAGGAACAAACTAAGTGGCACTTAGCGAATATGTTAAAGGAACTGAGTTAATAAAATGAACTAGACTTAGGCGTGTAATTATTGTAACGGTTAAAATGATATTTGAGTGAGTCATGCCTAAATTATAGGAAATTAGTTATATCTAATTTCAAATGATAAAATCAGTTTTAAAAAGAAAATCTGTTTAAGAAAAAAGATTTTATTTTTCGGAAAGTAAGAAAATAAATATCCGGTTGTTAGAAAGAGTTTATTTAAAAGATATTATTTTCTTAAAGATTAAAAATTCAGTTCTAAAGATAAAAAGAGTTTTTATAAAACTGATTTTCGGATAAAGCTCAAGGAACTCCTATTACTTAGGAGTAATGGCTGCAATTTATCCACGTTCATTTATAGTTCATGGGATCATGGGACATGATGTAAAACGTGTTCCTTAGGGGAAGGAACATCATGGGTTAATGGACTAAAACATGTACTCTAACATTAATCCCACGTTTTTCATGATTAACACTATAAATATAGAAGTCTAGATAAGTTCCAAAGTGTGTCTGACTAAGTAATTAAGTGAGTTTAACTTATTAAGTGTCAGTGCCTTCATTCTCTCATAATAGCCATTTTTTCTTTGCCTTCTTACTCTAATTCCACTAAGCTTATTTTGATCAATTGTATTTTGGTTTTTGGGGTAAGGGAACTTTGAGTGAAGTTATGTAAGAGAGAGGCTTTGAGTAAAGCTTGTATGTGTGAGAAAACTTCGAGTGAAGTTGAGAGGAACTGCTGTTAAGGGAACAGTGGCTCAGGAACTTGAGTTTAGGAACTCAAGGTGTGGCTCGAGTTAGAATTAGGTTGTAACAGAGTTGTTTGGCCTAATTAGTGAAAGTGTTGAGTTTAAAATCCCTAGTGGTCGAGGTTGTTTCTTTTTGTTGGGCCCAAGAAGTTTTTCCTCGTAAAAATCCCTTGTGTTCCTTTAGCTTGTTTATTCGTTTAAGTTTTAATTTCCGCAAAAAGTTACGTTTATTTCTACACCTACAATTCACCCCCCTCTTGTAGTGTTCCTAGGGAAATAACAATTGGTATCAGAGCTAGAACTCACGTAAGATAGGAAACCCTATTGAGAAAAAGATCCAAGGAACAATGAATACCACCGAGAAACTTGAAGAAGGTTATTCCACTCAAAGGCCTCCTATGTTCAATGGGAAGTACTACAACTATTGGAAGAACCGCATGGAGATATTCATCAAGGCTGAAAACTATCAGGTATGGAGAGTCATTGAAGTTGGTGATTTCGAGGTCACAACTACAAATGACAAAAATGAGGTAACTCTTAAACCCCTCTCTGATTATGACAAATCTGATTTTGAAAAAATGGAAGTAAATGCCATGGCTATTAAACTATTGCATTGTGGACTTGGACCCCATGAACATAATAGGATCATGGGATGCAAATCCGCAAAGCAAATATGGGATTTACTAGAAGTAACCCACGAAGGAACTAATGAAGTTAAAAGATCGAAAATTGATTTACTTATGAATCAATATGAACTGTTCTGCATGAAATCCAAAGAAAGCATTCGAGACATGTTTACTCGTTTTACTAACATTATAAATGAGTTGGCTTCTCTTGGAAAGTTTATTTCATCTGAGGAACAGGTTCGAAAGGTTCTTAGGAGTCTTCCTAAGGACAGATGGATGGCTAAAGTCACTGCTCTTCAAGAAACAAAAGACTTCACTAAGTTCAACTTAGAACAGCTGGCAGGGTCACTTATGACTCATGAGCTTCACCTTGATACTGAATATGGTGAAAGCTCCAAATCAAAATCAATTGCTCTCAAAGCAGATGATGAAGATGATTCGGACTCTGAAGAAGAAGAAGCAGCCCTCATGGTTCGAAAATTTCGAAAGATGTACAGGAACATGAAGAATGGAAACTTCAAAGGTAAAACTAAGAAATTTTCTAACAAAGCTGCTTGTCATAAATGTGGAAGTACAGATCACTTCATCAAGAATGTCCTCTTTGGGAAAAGACAAAACCAAAGAAAGGAACAAGGAACGCTTTGCTGAAAGGAACAAAGAATCAAAAGCACCTTTCTCTAAGGCAAATGTGCGCAAAGCTATGATAGCTGCTTGGGGAGATTCAGAGACGGAAGAAGAAGAGGAACAACCAACTGAAGAAACAGCAAACCTTTGCCTCATGGCAAACACTACGAAAAAGAAGATGAAGAAAAATTGAGGTAAGTCAACATGGACTTGAGTCAGAACTAGATGGTAAAACTAGGACTGAAATATATGATCTTCTTTATGATGCAATTCTTGAATGTAGAGATGAACGTGAAAAACGTGAACAAACGGAACAAGCCTTAAAGGTTTGCAAGGAACACATAGAATGGCTTAAGAAAATGAGAACGATGTCGAAACAGATTTTTGATTTTTTGATAAAAACTTAAAAATCAAAGAATTTTATGAGAGTTTGAAAAATGAAAATTATCTAATTAATTTAGAGATTTCACACTTGAAGGAATTTGTCCCTGTTCTGAGTTCCTTTGATATAAGATCAACCCCTTTGAAAGGATACAGATCTGAGATTGAAAAAATAAATAAAGAGAAAAATATTTTAAAGGAACAGATCTGTAATCTTAAAAAGGAACTGGTTGTCGCAAGGAACAGAGGCAAAATCATGAAAGTTCCTAAGTGGATTGAGAAACCACAGACCAAAAGGAAGGAAGGTCTTGGTTTTGAAAACTACAAGAAAAGGAACAAGACAAAGAAATATGTTGATCTACCTAGTGATAAGTTTGTATGTATTGTGGCAAGGTAGGTCATTACATAAATCAATGTCAATAAAATCTGAGATGATTGGGAAAAATGTGACAATAAGTAAGAAAAAATGGGTTGTCAAAACAAATCCTAGTCAAGAACAGGAACCCACGAAAGATGGGGTTCCTTCAACTAACAACTAGTTGATTTTTGCAGGTTGGAGTGAGGGGGAACAACACTTGGTATCTCGATAGTGGTTGTTCCAAGCACATGACAGGAGACAAAACGAAGTTTCTCTCACTCACAACCTATGAAGGTGGCAGTGTAACATTTGGTGATAATAAGAAAGGTAACATTGTTGCTATGGGTAAGGTCGGTAAGTCACCATTACACTCCATTGAAAATGTATTTTTAGTTGAAGGTCTAAAACATAATCTATTAAGCATTTCTCAATTCTGTGACAAAGGAAATACTGTAAAATTTGATAAAGAAAAATGCTTAATCATCAACATTAAAACTAAGAAGGTTATTTTGGAAGGAACAAGGAAAGGGAACACATACATTGTGGATCTAGACCTTGTTCCTCAAATCAATTTAACTTGTCTTAGTGTTATTGAAGATGATTCACTTCTATGGCACAAGCGTCTAGGACATGCTAGCTTTTCATTACTTGAGAAACTTAGATCAAAAGACCTTGTTTTAGGATTACCATCCATAAAATTTCATATTGATCAAGTTTGTGATGCATGTGCACGAGGTAAACAAGTAAGATCCTCTTTCAAATCTAAAACGATTGTAAGTACCACTAAACCATTAGAGTTAATTCATATGGACTTATGTGGACCCATGAGAATTCAAAGCAGAAGTGGAAAGAGGTATGTACTTGTGATTGTAGATGACTACTCTAGGTACACTTGGGTTATTTTTCTCTCTAGTAAAGATGAAACTTATGATGAGTTCCTTGTCTTTGCTAAAAGAGTTCAAAACCTAAGTGGACATAAAATAATGCACATTAGATCAGATCATGGCAAGGAATTCGAAAATTATAAATTTGATGACCTAAGCAGAGATAATGGCCTAGATCATAATTTTTCTGCCCCTAGAACACCACAACAAAATGGTGTTGTAGAAAGGAAAAATAGAACTTTGGAGGAAATGTCTAGAACCATGTTAATTGCTAGTGAACTTCCAAGGAACTTTTGGGCTGAAGCTGTTAATACTGCTTGTCACATAATTAATCGTGCCATGATGAGACCTATCATTAATAAAACTCCTTATGAACTTTACTTTGGAAAGAAACCAAACATCACCTATTTTAGAACATTTGGATGCAAATGTTATGTGCATAATAATGGAAAAGATAATCTTGGAAAATTTGATGCAAGGAGTGATGAAGCAACATTTTTAGGATACTCCTCACATAGTAAAGCTTATAGAGTATATAACAAGAGAACTATGTGTGTTGAAGAAAGCATTCATGTAATCTTTGATGAATCTGACAAACATAATCCAAGCATACAGGTTGATGACTATGAGATAGGGTTAGCACACACAGTACAAGGAACACAGATTCACAAGAAGAAGAAGAAGTGAAAGAGGAAAGGAACGAGGAATTGAAAATAATGAATCAATGATTTCCTGTTCCTCAAGGAGGAGAAGATGCTCCTATTCCTCTAAATGAAGGAACTGAGTCCACCGAGGCTAACAGAGGAACAACTGAGCAGAGTTCCTCATCAACTCAAGGAACTCATGAGGAACAACATGTTCCTATAAGAGAGTTTCAACCAAAACCTTGGAGATTACAAAAGTCACATCCTGTGGAACTCATAATCAGCGACATATCCAAAGGTACGCAAACTAGATCTCAGTTAAGGAACTTTTGTGCATTTCATGCGTTCCTATCAATGATGGAACCAAGAAATCATGAAGAAGCCTTAACTGACTCTGATTGGATTATGCAATGCAAGCTGAATTAAATGAGTTTGAAAGAAACAAGGTATGGCATCTAGTTCCTTCATCTAAACAACAAAAAGTAATTGGCTTAAAATGGGTGTTTAGAAACAAACTAGATGAATATGGAACCATTGTAAGAAACAAAGCTAGACTTGTAGTAAAAGGTTATAACCAACAAGAAGGAATTGATTATGAAGAAACCTTTGCTCCTGTAGCTAGATTAGAAGCCATTAGAATTTAATTGCATTTGCTGCTTACATGGGATTCAAATTATATCAAATGGATGTTAAGTGTGCATTTTTAAATGGCTATCTAAACGAAGATGTATATGTTGAACAACCCCCTGGTTTGAAATAATAAAATCTCCCAAATCATGTCTACAAGCTTGATAAAGCTCTTTATGGGTTAAAACAAGCACCTAGATCATGGTATGAGAGATTATCAAGTTCCTTTTAGAAAACAACTTTAAAAGAGGAAAGGTTGATAAAACCTTGTTCCTAAAATCTAAAGGAACTGATATTTTGCTTGTTCAAATATATGTTGATGACATCATATTCGGAGCTACTAATGAAACATTGTGCAAAGAATTCTCAAGTCTCATGAGCAATGAATTTGAAATGAGTATGATGGGTGAGTTAAATTTCTTTCTTGGACTACAAATCAAACAAACTGAAAAAGGTATAATTGTTCACCAACAAAAATACATAAAGGAACTATTAAAGAAATATGGCCTCGAAAATTCAAAGATAAATCACACTCCTATGGGAACTTCAACTAGATTAGATGAAGACTCCATAGGAACAAGTGTTGATCAAACAAAATATAGAGGAATGATTGGTTCACTTTTGTATCTAACTGCTAGTCGTCCAGACATAGCTTTCAGTGTTGGTTTGTGTGCTAGATTTCAAGCAAATCCAAAGGAGTCTCACCTCACTGCTGTGAAGAGAATTCTTAGATATCTTAAAGGAACAGATGATCTTGGACTCTACTATCCAAGAAGTGATACATTCGAACTAAAAGGATATGCAGATGCAGATTATGCTGGAGATCTTGTAAATAGGAAAAGCACCTCAGGTATGGCACAATTCCTTGGTCATAGTTTAGTTTCTTGGAGTACCAAGAAACAAAACACAGTTGCTTTATCCACTGCTGAAGCAGAATATGTAGCTGCTGCTGCATGTTGCTCTCAAATGCTTTGGATAAAACAACAACTTAGTGACTATGGAATAAACTTTGAATGTGTTCCTATTTATTGTGACAATACAAGTGCTATAGTATATCTAAAGATCCAGTGCATCATTCTAGAGTAAAGCATATACATATTAGACATCACTTTTTAAGAGAAAATGTTGAAAAAGGTTTGATTAAACTTGAGTTTTGTCAAACTGATTATCAGATTGCTGATATCTAACTAAGCCTTTGCAAAGAGATAGATATGAAAAATTAAGGCTTGAGTTAGGTTAATAAAAATTAAGTGATTGTTCCTATGTCAATTCCCCCATGTTTGAATCAATTTGAGTGACTTTGTGTGCTAAAAATAATTGTGTTTAATTGCCTAAGACCATTGCAAATTGGAATGTTGCAAAACATAAACATGAAGTCAAAGAAATTAAACAACTCACAAATGTCACATAATACTCCCCTTACTGTTCCTAAGGTCAAGAAACATGCATATATGAAGGAATTGATATGTAGCATTAGTTGTTCCTATAGCACAAGTTCCTTAGCATTTATTTTCTTTCAAAAATTAAAATTCATAAAAATCCGAAAAATCCGAAAAATCCCAAAAATAAGGGGAACCAGTTTAATTAAATCTTGGTTCTTTTATCTTTTCGTTTTCTTCTTTTTATTTTTATTTTTTGCTTTATTTCTTTCCCGCGTGTCATAATTACTATTACATGCAAAACTTCCTTCTTAATTCATCTAAGAAACCGTGTTCCTCTAAACTCTTCATCTTCACCAAACCGAAACCTCATCACACCCTTTGATACTCCATAAAAACCTCCAAACCTTCACAAATCATGGCAAAAACTTCAAGAAACTCCCTTTTCCAACACCAAAAACAACCGACACTTCAAAAATGAAATTTCTTCATCTCCAACTAAAACCCTTGAAACCGACATAATTCAAGAAAACCCCATAGAGGAACAGCAATTAGAATCTCCTAGAAGGAGCATCGAGAGAAGAAAATTGATTGGGGAAGAGATGAAGAAGAAACCCCGGAACAATCTCAGGGGGAAGAAGAAGAAACTGCACCTGTTCCTTCCAAAGGAACTGTTTCTTCGTCTTCCAAGAAAAGGGTCGAACGAAGTGAATCTAGGTATGTTTGGGTTTTGCGTCGATTTAGAATGGGCAATAAAATTGAATTTCTAGAATTAACCTCCATTCTAAAGGAACAAGGCATGGAATTCTTGTTTGAATTCGCCTTTAATAATGCTCTTGTTCCTCTAGCTATGGATGATTTGTGCAAATTTGTTAATACTAATGGAACTTGCACAACTGAAGTTAGAGGAAAGAAAATAAGGTTTAATCAAGCAACTTTAAGCAAAGTATGGGAAGTTCCTTGCAAAGGAACTGATTTGTATTTTAAAAGGAAAGGAACTGTTTCCTTTCCGAATTTTCCTCAAGACAAAATCTTAGAATATTTTGGAGGAACAGCTGGCCAAAACAAACTTAACCATAACCTACTCTCTCCCCTTCACAAAGATCTGTTTAACTTGGTTTGGAGAGCACTCATTCCTCGAACTGAAAAGAGGAATGAAGTGGGTCTCTTGGATATGTGTTACATGTTTTGCTTGGACCACCACATACAAATCAATTTCCCTTCCCTCTTCATTCAACACTTAACCCACTGTATTGAGAAAATTGTGTATTGGTACGGTGCCTTGATAACTTCTTACTTCATCATTTGAAGTAAGACTTACGGTTGGACCACCATAGGGTCAAACAAGGGAACATCTTGAATGAGAAGACCCTAAATGGACTTGGCTTGTCTGTCCAAGAAGGTGTTCTCATTCAAGGAAGAATGGCTTCCAGTTCCTCAGGAAAAAGAAAACTGCCCAAACTGGACTTAGAAGAAGATAATGATGTAATCTTGGATAACCCTGTTCCTAACCGGAGGAACAAAACCTAAGAGGCGCAAACACATTGCCACTAAGCCTAAACCCTCTGTTCCTTGAGAGTGAGAAGAGCACTCGTGAAAAATTGCTCCTGTTCCTGTTCCTTCCAAGAGGACTCTCCTTTAGTCCTTTCGGATAATGAGGAACAGGTACCCTCACTCTCAAGGAACCTACTCCACCACCATCCCCAAATCTCTGTTCCTTTCACAAAATACCCTCCATTTCACCTTCGTCCTTCTCTGTTCCTTCCAGTTTTGAGCAGTTGAAGGATGAAATAAAAGGCCAAATCCTTTTGCTTCCACCTCCACAACTCTTCCACCCACACCACCATTTCTTCCTCCCATTTATCACCCTTCACCTTCTGTTTCCATTCCTGGAACAGATGAGCCTTCCACTCAAACCCCTCCAGTTCCTTCACAACATCCCCCATCTGCCTCTAGTTCCAAGGGTAAGGAACAGGAGATCCGGATGAACTAACTGGGTTAATGAAGTCTGCCTTCCTGCACAACATATGATAAAATTTTACAATCATCTTCATTGGACTTTGGATGCCAAAACTGATACTATATAAGTCTTATGAAGAATTGAGTGATACCGTGGTTGCGCAGCAAAAGAAGATGGACTCTATGGCTCGTCCTTGGAGGAGCTGAAGGAACAGGTTGACTAATCATGGGGTGGTGATGAAAAATTGGAGGATGTGGTTGAAGAAGAAGTTGTAGAGGAACACCATTCCCCTTCCCTTTCTTAGTTTTTTTTGTTTGTTGTTCCTGTTTCTTTCATCAAGGAACACAACTTTTGTTTCTTCCTTTTTCTTTTCTTTCTTTGTTTTGTTATGGAACAAGTGCTATATAATCAATGACTTTTGCTATATTGTCTATGTTTCTAAATGTTTTGCATAATTTCTTCCTTGGAATGGCTAGTATTATGTGATTGATGTTTGAGCAAGTTTACTCTTTGATTTTCTAACTTAACCACTAATGGTGCTTATATTGGTCTTAAGGTGTTAAATCAATTCATCAATTCATGCAGAGTCTATTCTTTTTGAGGATGACAAAGGGGGAAAAGGATTTAAGGAACAAACTGTACATAAACTTGAAAAAATGAAAATTGAAAAAATTAAAAATATGGATAAGGTAAATGAAAAATCAAAAATAGGTTAAGGTAAATGAAAAATCAAAATTCTGTTACTTCATAATTGTGTTTTATTTTTCATTTTCTTCTTTATGTTTTTTATTCATTCACTTATATTATTTGTTATTTTCCTTAGTTTGTACCTTTGTTGTCATCATCAAAAAGGGGGAAATTGTTGAACCCTAGTTTTGATAATGACAAAGAAACAAAGGAACAAACTAAGTAGTGAACTAATGAATTATTTAAGTGTATGGTGTTTAAGGTATCAATGCAAGGAACTGGGAGAATACGAAGTCAATGAAGAAGTCAAGAGAGGATTTCAAAGGCTAAGTAAAGAAGTTTCTATGTTGATACTGGAGCAAGCATTGGATCAAGAATAATAGAAGCTAGGCGTTTTATTTTCTAGTTCCAATGTAAAGGAACAAAGAAAGAATGGTAAGGAACTGTGGCAGTATTTGAGAATGAGAGTTTGTTCCTTTGTAAGGAACAAACTAAGTGGCACTTACGAAATATGTTAAAGGAACTGAGTAATAAAAGGAACTAGACTTAGGCGTGTATTATGTAACGGTTAAAAGATATGGAGTAAGTCATGCCTAATTATAGGAAATTAGTTATTTCTAATTTCAAATGATAAAATCAGTTTTAAAAAGAAAATCTGTTTTGAAAAGATTTTATTTTTCGGAAAATAAGAAAATAAATATCCGGTTGTTAGAAAGATTTATTTAAAGATATTATTTTCTTAAAGATTAAAATTCAGTTTAAAGATAAAAAGAGTTTTATAAAACTGATTTTCGGATAATGCTCAAGGAACTCCTATTATTAGGAGTAATGGCTGCATTTATCCACGTTCATTTATAGTTCATGGGATCATGGGACATGATGATGTAAACGTGTTCCTTAGGGGAAGGAACATCATGGGTAAATGGATTAAAACTGTACTCTAACATTAATCCCACGTTCTTCATGATTAACACTATAAATATAGAAGTCTAGATAAGTTCCAAATTGTGTCTGACTAAGTAATTAAGTGAGTTTAACTTATTAAGTGTCAGTGCCTTCATTCTCTCATAATAGCCATTTGTTCTTTGCCTTCTTACTCTAATTCCACTAAGCTTATTTCGATCAATTGTATTTTGGTTTTTGTGGGGTAAGGGAATTTGAGTAGTCTGTAAGAGAAGGCTTTGAGTGAAGCTTGTATGTGTGAGAAAACTTCGAGTGAAGTTGAGAGGAACTGCTGTTAAGGGAACAGTGGTTCAGGAACTTGAGTTTAGGAACTAAGGTGTGGCTCGAGTTAGAATTAGGTTTGTAACAGAGTTGTTTGGCCTAATTAGTGAAAGTGTTGAGTTTAAAATCCCTAGTGGTCGAGGTTGTTTCTTCTTGTTGGGCCCAAGAAGTTTTTCCTCGTAAAAATCCCTTGTGTTCCTTTAGCTTGTTTATTCGTTTAAGTTTTAATTTCCGCAAAAAGTTACGTTTATTTCTACACCTACAATTCACCCCCCTCTTGTAGTGTTCCTAGGGAAATAACATAGGCGATTATTAGACGGCATTGAATTAGATTTTCACTTTGATAGCCAAATAAAAGTAAGCATTTTCACTTATAACTTGATAAAAGGTCGTCAAAAAATTTGACAAACATGCCAAAAAGTTTCAAGTAGTCTTCCTCTTGAACTTATCATTGAATTAAAAGGGAGTTGAAGCTCAAGCACTTGAGCTTATTTGCTCAAGCTTCACTTGCTTTTCATACTTGTCGTCTTCGTCGACATCCAAAGGAATTAGGATCTAAAAAAAACTTTATCAACACGGTTTTGATTTTGCTTTTATATCGTGATTCCGTGAGTGATCAACTCCAGCTTTTTATGGTATAAAATTTTGCTGCATGCTGGTGCGGTCTAGTAAATCATTGACTTATAAAGCTTTTCCCAAACATGAGATGTCTTTAATCTTAAAAGCTAATCTTAAAAGCTGATCCACACTTATGAGATGTTTGTAATATGTCATTATGACCGTACTCCAAAATCCAATCTCTTTCTTGGACTTTCGATTCCTAATGGTTTCTCTTCAACTTATAAAATAAGTTTCAAATTCAATAAGTTCAGTTCAAGTATAATCGATTTTAATCAGGTATAAGACAACATTCAAAATAAGTTCCAAAAAAAGTCAATCAAGTCTAATAAATTCAGTTCAAATTTTTTCAGTTGAATAGAACACACCCTTACTTATAGGTACATTAATCAGTATGATCGGATCCAATCCAATACAAACCAAGTTAAGTCACTTATTTAGCTATTTCTAATCCAAAATCTAGACTATTAGTGTCAGAAATAAACTTGACCAATGGGTCAACCTGATATCGAATCGACTTGAACCTGGTTCGACCCGTGAGGATCAGTCTCCAATCCTGACAGAAATCTGACCTAACCCATACCTTACACCTTACGGACACCCGTCAAGATCAACTCTAATCTGACTATATAGACCTGGATTTAAACCTGAATTTGATCGTAACGCAACTAGATATTAACTCAAAACTCGATTAGCCCTAGTAAATACTTGATTTTTTTTAATGACTGGTCCGAGTTCAACGATAATTCATGTTAACAAGAGAAAATAAGATCTGCCTACTTTAAGGGTCGCCTGTTTTGAGGCAACACAATAGCTTACTAAAAATTTTGTATCCTTAAAGCAAGACTCACAATATCAATAAAAAACCAATGTTTCATTTATAAATCTTGGTCCTCGATGTAATAAATATCCATAGCTGACAGTTGGTAAATTAAGAATAATAATTTCATATTTTACCATTTATTTACATCATAATATAAAATCTACAATACAAGAATCAGGAGAAATAAAATCTTAACAAATTATAGGTAGAACATTTAAAAACTATATATATTCATTTCTAAAAAAATCAAAGACTATAGACATTCATCTATATTGGAATAAATTTTTACAGCATATGAAGAATGCTTGCGTAATACTCATCGGAATTTTTGAAGTAATAGGTGATACGTGTCATTTACAAATTAATACCTATCTTAGACCTTCAGAGATATAAACTTGCAAAAGAGTAAGAAAGGGTCGATCCTACGGAGAGACTAATAAACTTCCTAAACTTAAAGTTTAACTAAGAAAAATGTTATTCACATAAATAAGAAAAATTATTCATCTATATATTTACCTATATACATAGATTTGGGGGGGTTTAAGATAATACTAACTAATAGAACTAAGTAAAATAGAAACTAATCTACAATCTACAAGTGATGACAAGCCACCCATTAAGCACATAACTTAAAAATATTTAACCAAAGAAAAATTATTTTTTAATATATTGCTGCGGTTGCCACGTGGAAACCGCAGCAATATTCGCTGCTGAGGGCCCACATGTTTTCAAAATTTGCCCGTTGACTAATATTGCTGCGGTTTTGGCGGGAAACCGCAGCAATATTGTAATTTTCAATTTTTTTTTTCTTTTTGCGTGTTATATTGCTGCGTACAGGTAATACCGCAGCAATATCAGCGCAGCAAATAGCATTTATTCTACTAGTGAGTTGCAAACATAATATGACAGATTAATGTTAGGAATTTTGGTAGCAAAATTTCCCCTTATCCCTCTTCTCCAATCTAGCCAGGCGAAATTAACACAACACACTGTGACTAAATTATGAGTGGCAATAGCTAACTTTAAACTAGGCCAAAGATATTTCTTAATAATCCTACAATAGCTAGTAATTTGCAACTAGCAAAAATTTAGATTAGTAGCATTAAGAACATCAACCCAATCAATTAAAACACATAGATGTATTAATCAACTTGATCAAATTATACTCTACCTTAAACTGGAATTATGTCGCAAATTCTAATTTAAACTAGTTACTACCCCGATTACGTAATCTGTACTAGGACAAATTATGTAATTAGCATAAGAATACACTATATACTCAAAAGATAGCAATCAAGCATAAAAATGTAATCTTTATTAACAAGCACAAGTATAACTTGAATATCATATCAAGATTCAAACTAACAATGTAAATTATAGAACTCAAAGACCCAGAAACACAATTGTAAAATTAAATAATTCAAGTACAAGATCATAATTTGTGAATATAAATTTCTGGATGAAACTAAAGAAATTGAAGGAGATAGAAGAACTTATAATTAATCCCCGAAAAATTCACCGCTCGAATTCGATTTCGACACCTCCGACGACCCTGACTCTCACGGCAAAGTAGCTGGACGACGATGGACTGTTCTTCCTCCACTTCAAATCCTCAATCTTTTCCCAAACAACGCGTCTTGCGTGTGGCCGGCCACACGCGAAATTACAGGTTTGGCAGCGCGCATGACACGCTATCAACCCTTCAGCTCATTTTCAAATGGTCATATCTCACTCGATTCTTATTGGAATCGAGCTTTTGACCAGGCGTTGAAAAGCTATTGAGCAAAATTTTTATCTCCAATTTGATTCTTCCCAAATTATTAAGTTTTATGCGAGATATGTCATTTTGAAGTTGAACCTTATGCACAAACACTTATAAGCAAATGGAGGTACTCTTATGAATACATGGAGTTACTCTTATGACCAAATTGAGTTACATGTATGAGTATGTGGTTACTTTTAACAATAAAAGTGTGTTACTCCTATAAAGAAATGTGGTTACTCTTATAAGCAAATGCGATAACTTTTGTGAACCTTTGGGGTTACTCATATGATTAAATGAGGTTACTCGTATGATTTATTGAAGTTACTTGAATAAATGAATGAAGTTACTAGTATGAATTAATTGGGTTACTCATAAGATTAAATGTGGTCACTCATAGATTAAATGACATTACTAGTATGAATTAATTGGGATACTCATATGATAAAAGTAGGGTTACTCATATAATAAAATGAGATTACTTTTGTGAATAATTGGGGTTACTTGATCAAGTAGGGTCATCGTATGATTAAATAAGGTTAATATTGTGAACTAATGAGGTTATTCGTATGAAAAACGAGGTTACTTTTGTGAACAAAGGAGGTTACTCATTTGAATAAATGAGGTTACTAATCAATTTACTTAATGAATGAGATTACTCGTTTGAATAAATGCGATTACTTTCGTAAACTTTTGGGGTTACTCATATGATTAAATGAGATTATTCGTATGATTTATTGAAGTTACTTGTATAAATCAATGAGGTTACTAGTATGAATCAATTGAGTTACTCATGAGATTAAATGAGGTTACTCATAGATTAAGTGACATTACTATTATGAATTAATTGGATGGTTACTCATATGATAAAAATGGGGTTACTTATATATAAAAAATACAAATCCTCTTCAAAACCATTTCAAATTGCATTCCAAACCACAATATAATATATTTGGTTGATTGACCCAAAATCAACTCAAAAATCCAAAATTCTAGATAACAAAAGAAATATCCAAATTATTCAATATCATGTGGCTCAAGTCTCATACGCCTCATGAAAACGGTGATAGAGTTGGTATGAAAGAATTATTCCGGCAAAGCAAAGACAACCCAAAAACTTGAATTTCATTTCACTTGTTCTTTCTCTCTCTCCGATTTCCAATTTCCTCACTCATGAAACCCAAAAACTCCATTTTATTTTTCAAAATCGGGCAAAAGCAACGAGAAAGAACGAGACAAAAAAAGGAAGAGCAACAATGCTAGGACGAGTGAAGAATCGACAATGGAGGAAAAAGAGGAAACGGAGGGGACTGGAGAGAGAGAGGAGGAAGAAAGGAGGAACACATAAAACAATAGTGAAAGCCACGTATAATGGGTTAGGTTTCTCTGTTAAGGTATGACCAGTCACATATAAGAATTTGTGTTTCCCAAAACTTTCACTCTCAAACTCCATTTCTTTAATCCAAAAAATCTCGTCTCTAGCTTAGCTTCCCTTCGTGGGAAAATTTCCAGCCACATTTATATCCTTCCCCCCTTGTGGAAGTGTGATTACTAAGGTGATATCTTTCACCAAAAGATAAATTTATCAATATAAACGACCCAACTCGTTCTCCTAAATTTGATGGACATAATATGAGTTATATGTGATTTCAAACATATTAGTGCAGTTGTGTTGTTGATAGAGACGCCCGAAAGGAAACCATTTGTGCGCACTAGCTAATATGGTGCAGACCTGGAAGAGTTCTAGTTGAACTTTACTCCTTAGTCATCCTTTCTTCTTTTGTAAGAGAACAACCAATGGTTGTCCTATCATTTGTGATCATTAATTATTTTATTACTTTCTCACTCTTTCACCTATCCCACCCTTTTTTCTCTCTCCTCCATTTTCTTCTTTGCTCCTCTTTTTCTTGGTCCATCATGAAGAGCTGAGCATCAATTTCTTGGCCAAATTTTTTCTCTCTCCTAATAAACTAATATTACTTTTATAATCTCTCTCCTCATAACCCACAAGGAAGGCAACTATTGAGAGCACTCTAAATGGCAATTCATTTCTTGGCTTTTGTTCAACGCTGCCACACATCAATACCAAGGAACTAGTGAGTTTCTCTTAGTCCAGCAATTGCTTTTATAAACACAAGTATTAATTAAGCCCAATAAAGAATAAAAATACATATTATAAATCAACTTATATTAGTAAAATATAAGTATTAATGCAAAATAGCATATACTTCTTCCGTTTCTAAATAAGTGCAACATAGAGAAGTGACACACAGACCATGGAATCTTGAGAGAGAAAGTTGGGGACCACATTTAGAAGAGAGATTACGCAATTTTAAATAAAACTCTCAACTAATTGCACCAACAACTTTATGCCCCACCACTTTCCACATGCTATCCACCACAACAATGCCACCATCGCGTCACCGGACCATCGCCACCACCATCGAAAAATCTCTTTCCCCTCCCCCACGTACCCCTGGCCACCGGATACCACCCTCCTCGAAACCTGCCCACCGCAAAACACCCTATCTTCCCTCCCCCACCCCGGAACCAACACTCCGGATAAAAAGAGAAAAACACATAATCAGAAGAACCACAAAATCGAAACCTAGCCACGTTGAAGCAATGATGGAGAGAGAAAAATCGATCATTCTAGGCCAAAGAGATAAATCTAGAATCCAAATCTGAGGGTAGCGATCGAGAATTGAAGGTAAGTTCTTTAGGGTTCTTCGATGTTCTTCGAGGTTTTAGATTTTAGGGTATTGCGATGTTCTTTGAGGTTTTAGGGTTCTTCGATTTAGAATCGAAATTGTAGATTGTTGTCGTTGAGATCATGTAGGACGATGAAGATGATTTCTTTGCTTAGTATATTGAAGAGATTAGTTTCCACCATTGTTGATTTTTGCTTCTTCATTTTGAGAGAGAGGACTGGGCGTGGTGGCTGGTGGTGTTGCTGGGTTCACTACAAAAAAAAATTGGCTATAGAGGCACGTCATTTGGCCGACTTGCCTCTAAAACCCCCTTTTACCATCACATAAACATGGTTGCCTCTAATTATATGGTTTTTGGTGTCAAGTATATTCTGGTGCCTCTAAAGATACATTTCAGCATCAAACGAATGTTGGTTGCCTCTGAAACCATGTTTTTAGCATCACATGAATATTGGTTGTCTTTAAATTCATATTTTTAGCATCACATGAATTTGATTATCTCTAAAACCATTTTTTTTAGCATCAACTATAGTTAGTTGTCTCTAAAGCTATGTATTTAGCGTCACATGACTTTAGTTGTCTCTAAAGCCATTTTTTTCAGCATCAACTGTAGTTAGTTGTCTCTACAGCCATGTATTTAGCGTCACATGAATTTAGTTGTTTCTAAAGCCATTTTTTCAGCATCGACTGTAGTTAGTTGTCTCTAAAGCGATGTATTTAACGTCACATGAATTTAGTTGTCTCTAAAGCCAATTTTTTTAGCATCAAATTTAGTTAGTTGTCTCTGAAGCCATGTATTTAGTGTCATATAATATTTCATAGCGACACACTCACAAGGTCCACAAATGAACAATTGTTTATTCTAGATATTAAAATTCCAATAATAATCTACTATTTTATTATTAAAAATTTAATAATGTAAGGTTAAAAAAAAACATGTTAAATTCACCCATTTACATTGACGGATCTTATTGTATAGACGATTGTTACGGGTTGATATTATTTTGATTTCGGATAGTCTTTTTCTGGAAACTCGGATTTCGGATCTTTCAATATCGGATTGTGGCGGATTCGGATTATATCAGATGTCGGGTGTAGGTACTATTCGAATTATATCAAGTTGAATCAGATTGGTTTCAGATTAAAATATCTGAACTGATCAATTAAATTGAATTGAACTAAATTGAGTTGAAAATAATTGTTTATGAGAACAAAAAATTGAGAACTGATAAACTGAATTTTCATAAAAGACAATTTTCACAATTTCACTACTACAAAAGTCAGAGATAAGAAATTGAAGAAAGTTGAATCTTCCATAAAAATTCAAGGTTAGGTAATGACTAATTTCACTACTATAAGTTTATAAATTTCAATTTTGTAGTTTACACATACTTTAATTTGAGTTCGAATATAATTTTTCAGACATTTGATGAACTACTTAAGTTTTTTTTTTTTTGAAATTTAAATATTACAGTAATTCTCAACAAAAATTACAACACAAAAATAACTCCAATAAACTATCCATCAAATTCATATATTCAATAAACATCATAGTCTTACAATAATTACCAAAAAATACAACAAACTTAAAAGAAATGACAAATAACAATCTGAAACAACTCCTCACAAATCTGAAAACCAAAACAAAACAATCTGAAAACCAAAACAAAAAAATTCCGAAAGAACTCCTAAAAAAACAAAAGGAACATTCAGGAGAGATTACTAACTAGCACAAAGGTAGAAGATACCTTAAGGATACAGACCATAGTTGAAATTACTGTTGTCAATCTAAAACTCTCGTGAAACTACCAAAGTTCAAAAATTTAAGTCCTTGAAAAGGAAGGGGAAAAAACTATTGAATACAGGAGATCAAGCGAATGTATCCTAAAAATATACTACTGAACATACAAAGTTTCATAATCTTATTAGAAGACTGAATTTTAATCAAAGGTTCTCTTCATCCTTAACCCAGATACAAAACCAAAGGATAGCTTCACTTCAGCCAGAAAGAAAAATAACATATAGAGTTTCAATTTTTTTTAAAAATCTGGAAGTGAGAAAACTAAAAGAACATGTAAACCTCTCATTAGATACAATAAAAAACCACAACTGGGCATTACAGTTTAGAGTAATTTCAAGGGGCTTTCTTCAGATATCATGAATGACCCTTGGCCATAACAAGCCGGCATATACTAAACTGATTAGTATCTCGCCAAAATGTAGCCATGTTAAAGGAATATAAGCAGAATGTGCTCACTTGGTCCATAAGTGAAGTAAATCCTTGCGCTTGTTAATTTTCTTCTGTAGCTGCAGAAGTCCATAAAGCAAGGCCTCAACTGTTGGTGGGCAGCCAGGGACAGATATCCACTGGAACAATCCGGTCACAACCTCGAACAACAGAGTAGGAATAATGATAGTATCCACCTCCATTTACACAACTTCCCATTGATATAACCCACCGGGGCTGGTCATAGACCCTGAAAAACCATTTCATGACATGAATGTCAGGACATTTTTGAAAATCAAGTTTCGAGATAACACAAGGAGTCCATAAATGACATCTTACATAAGAGTTATTGTGACTCTATTGCCAAAAAGCTACCCAAGCTGAAGCCCTTCTTGAAAAATCGAGAATTCAAACCAATAAAATCCCCATAAAATAAACAACAAACAAATCGAAATTACAAAATTAAAAAACTTACAGGAGGAACGACGTTCGTCGCTGCTTGGAGATGAGAGAGAAAAAAGGAGGTGAGTTGAGATATAGATTGAGAGAGACGAGGAACAGAGAGGAGAGAGAGGGGAACCGGATGAGCTGAGAGTGGATGATGAGGGAAAGAAACGAGTTCTAGAAAGTTAGTGAAAATAAAGCGCTTAAACTCTTTTCACCAAAAAAAACAGCGCTTAAACTCCCCGCTTGTTTTCACCAAAAAAAAAAAACTCCCGCTTATTTTTTTAAAAATTTATTTAAATGACGGTCAAATATTACTAAAGGTCTCTAATAATTTCATCTCTTATCAGATCTTATCAGATTAGATCAGGCAAAGCGAACGTATCCATAGTTTTTGACCAACATTTGTTCGATATATTGTTTCTAAGAAACTTTATGCAATAATTACTAAAGATATATATTTAAATAACTCATTCAAAATTTATGCAATCATCATTACCCGTACCCATAGGGTTCGATAGGGTATGGGTAGGGTCTAAGGTCCTTAATGAGTATAGTGTAATTTTTTTCCGAAATATAATAAACCTTCAATATACATCACAAAATATCATTTCTATATTGAATTTTTGCAAAACTACGATCGAAAAGTGAGAGTTAGATTGAGAATTGAGAAAGTAGAGCGGCAAATTTTGTTTCTACGAAAGTATATAGAAGATTAGAAGTTTAGAGTTTTTCATATATTAGTTTATATTAGAACTAAAAATGATATATTTTGAAATTAAATGGGTAAATGTTACAATTGAAGGTGTATCTTTTCGAAATAAAGTTGTTAATATTTACGACAAAATCATTAATGAAAAAAAAATTCCCTTTGAACATCATATGTACACCTTTTAATTTGCTTTTCATAGTTTTCACGATTTTCACATGATCTTCTTCCTATATATTCAAAATTTTAAAAAAATACATATATAATTTTTTAACTGAGTATGTGGGTAAGGTTTTGGTAGGGTCTGGGTATGAGAGGAGTGGACCCTTATCCTTACTCTACCCGATAGCTATTTGACCCATACCCTACCTATAGTCATAACTCATACCCATAGGGTAAAAAAATCAAGACCCATACCCTTAAATTAGGGTAAGGTAGGGTAGGGTAGGGTTTCGACAGGGTCCAGGGTAAACAACCATCTCTAATAGAGAGCAAGCTGAATGACGTGGCTTTGTTTTCCGTAATTTTCCTCTTCCTTTTCTTTTTCTTTTACTTCTTATTTCTCTTTTTTATTTTATTTTTGTTTTTATTCTTTTATTCCCTTATTCCCTTTTAATAAGAATTTCTCACTCTTGTCTCATCTTTTAAAGCTTTCCCTTTGATTTCATGCTTTAGTTCAATTTTTCTTTGTTCTTTCAATTACTTGTCTTTTAATTCATGTTTTGCTTTTAGTTTCCTCAATTCATGTTAGATTTAGTTTCAATTTCATGCTCTAGCTTTCAATTTCCATTAATTGCTAGTTTAATCGTTCTTTTGCTTGTTCATCTCAATTTATAGGTTAATCCTAGGATATTCTCTTTTGAATATGAATTTTAGCCATGAGTGAGTAGCTTCCTTTGCTAGAGGAAGTAAAAGAGGTCAAAGTATTGCAATGATTGCATGATGAGTACTTGATAAGAGTTAATTGATTGATTGTGACATTTAATTTCCAATATTCATAAGGATAGGAGTAATCAACCTAAAATTAGGTCTAAATTGGATTGTGACTACTAGGTTTAGCAAGGGATTGTGAATCTAGAATTCCATACTTGATTAATTTGAATTGAAACCTCTAAATCTACGACACTCATAGCGGGATACACCTCATTATTACCTCACATTTTCACTCGCTTTCTCTCACCTCACATACATATCAAAATACTCACCCTCGCACCGACACTATTCTCTCTTTCAATCTCTTTCTCTCACCTCACCTTCACTCCTCCCTTCGTTGCCCTTCATCTCTCTCACTTCACCGTCTCCTTCATTGCGATTTCGGTAAGTTCTTTTTCTCCAATTTGGTGCATCTCAACTTTTTTTTATCTTCGAATTTTCTGGATTAAGTTCGAAATTTGGGATCTTAAATTATGTGGGTTTGGGGCTTTGAATTTTGAGGGGTTTTGGGGTAAAATTTTGCTTCGAGTTAGTTCGAATTTTGGCTTTGACTACTTCGAATTTTCTGGATTATATTCAATTTACATTATGTTATACAGGATGTGGGTTCATATTTGAGTTTTATTTGGATAATCTTATCTGTTTACGATTCGCTATTGACAGTGGCGATCATCTGCAACTAACAATTGGGTTGGTGTAAATTTTCTTATATGATATAAATTTTCCTCATCTAATATGAATTCTTCTTATTATACTTCGTTGGTTTTAAGGTTATAATTAGTCGAATCCGATGTGACTCGATTTGATTTTTTCTTATCTAAACTGAATATTATTACTCTCTCCGTTCCATAATTTTTATTGCATTTGAGTTATTTACACTATTCACATGCAGAGATAATCTTCTATATATTGATCAACATATAAAAGTAAATATAGTCATGTGGGGTCTTGTTTGAATTGTCTTAATGAGTATAATATTAATATCCAATTGCAATAATTTTTACAAATATGTAATCACATGGGTCAAAAATTAGCGGGTTCGTCATCCTTCTTCTTCGTCTCTTTTGTTCTTCAGGTTTGTGTCCTTTTTGTATTATTCTCTAATTTCTTTCTACAAATTTATTCAATTTCATCAAGTTTTTCTCCTTTTTGTGTTATTTTATGATTTTTTTCCTACAAATACATTTAATTTCAGAGTCGGAAGGATGTGAAGCTCCCCAATTTTCGCGTTGATTTCTGGAATGACTTTCTAATATTTCACAGTGGCAAATTGTGTAAGCATGTATTAGAATGATTCCTGGTTAAATATTTAAGATCAGATCAGCGCAAGAAGGTTTTAAATTTCTTTCTATTTTCTCTCTTCATTTTTTTTAAGGAAGTTGAGATCTAAAGTTTCATGATAGTATTCGCATCTATTATTTTATTTTTTTAAATTATGATTTTTGTGGTTTGTTTTGGTTTTTTAACTACCAACTTCTTTTATTACCTACATCTTTGTTTTTGAGTACTTTGTGAATTTTTGAGTACTTTGTAGTACATCTTTTATTAGTTGTTACCATTTATGCTTCATTCGCCTGAACTAGCATTGGATTGTATTTTAGAGAAGCTTCCCCCTGCTTTCCAGTAGTACATCTTTTATTGGATTGTATAAGGTTTGATCAAATTCATTTGGCATGTATGGCCTTTGACATGGTTTACATCAAGATTTGACAAAAATAATAGTAATAATGATTCAAATTCTCCCCCTGGTTGATACTGTTATGTCCTGGTATTTGGCTCTTGAAAGTGGTAAGTTCTGGTTCCCACCTCAAGTTTACAACCGTGAGGTATTGATCAATGATCACACTCAATTATCTTAATTTTTTTTGCTTGAGGTTTCTTTTGTTGTGTCAATTTAAGCCATTTTTCGTCTTTGTGGAATTCTAAAATAAAGTTGAATTTGGTATGCTATTTCTTTTGACAGAATGGTCATGTTGGATTTATGTTGTCCTGCTATGATGCTGAGCTTAGCTATGATCCCCAAACTGATACTTCCCAGGCAAGGTAAGAAGCATAGTGAAAACTTTATTGTGGATCATTAGTTATACATTTTTAGTTATATACTTCTATTCTCTAAAGAACCTTCATTATATTATGAGCATTATTTTACATTTTTACTTATTGAGAAACCAGTTGTGCTAAGGTTGTAGCTTCAATTATTGAATTTCAGAGAATAATCCTAATCTAGGTTGTTTTATATTCTTTTTATTTGAGACTTCGGGTTTATCAATTTGTCAAATTATTAACCGCAATTCTTCGTAATTTGAATTTGTATATTGGTAGGTTTATGACCATAAAGGATCGAGGTCTATCATCAGTTCCGACATTGCTGGGGTTTTCTTGTGTGCCAAAGTCCTTTTTTCTATCATTTTAAGCTTCATGAAATGGCCAAAGTCTAGCTATGGCAGAACAAGTTCTTCTTTCTCTCTCCTTCCTTTGTGTCTCTGAAAAAATGTTGTCAAAATGATTAGTGCTTTTCTTATTTATTAATTATCTATGAATATGTTCTGGTTTTACATTTATTTATATAGTTTGGCGCTTATTCTTATCGGATTATGCGCGAGAGAGTTTCGGGAGGCTTGACATAGGGAAGGGATCATTCAGAGTATTGGAGTTTGGTAGATAGTTTTTCCTATATCCTTCTTAATAAGTATTGTGCTTGCTCATGAGTGATAACTTGTTCTTCCAGTGATAAGTAGTAGTATTAGTAGATTCATGTTCAAGTGAGAGAATAATACCACCATTTAGTTATTGTTTTTGTTCATTTGTCGTTATTGTTGTTGTTGTATGGTTTGTACCTGCTAAAATGGGTTGTGAGGTTCATTTTCATGAGAGATTAGCTATTTAGTTCGTTAGATGCATAGTTAATTGATAGTATATCTTTCTTTTCCATTTTTGGTTTAATGGAGATAAAATTTTAGTATGGAGTAGTAAACAGTCACTGATTTTAGTTAATTTTTTTTATTGTATTTCTTTTTCTATAATACCTAATTTTTTAAAATGAATGCGTTTCAAAGCTTATTAGCTCAAATGGTAGAGCAATGTACCATTGCGTGCTACTACTACCGGCTAAGCCAATTATTGTACAAGTTATTACAGTTTTGTTAAACTAATATTTGTTATTAAACTAATATTTACTATATGCATGTGTTGCAGGTGCTTGCGGAATCCAACTATTCAGACAATTGAAGAATAATATGAGGAAGAAAATAGCATGACACTAACAAAGACTGAGGCAATTGAAAAATGGAACGACACTATTCAACCTATTAGATATCTTTTTTTTTTTCTCTCTTGTAGTTTCCAATTTCTTTTTACTGTAACAATTGTGAACAACCAACTAGACATGTTAGTTGATTAAGGTGTTTATATAAATGACAATTATTTTTTATCTATATAGTAGCTTTTTATTGATTCATTAAATTGTTTTGTTTCTTTACTTTTAGTATTAATATAGCATATATACGAATTAATTCATAAATCTTAAACTGTAAAATGTGTAGTTGCCCCTAATAGTTTTAATAAAAATGTCAAAAGTTGCACCTAAAAACATCCTTTAGGGGCAACCTATAATTAGCGACAGACATATGGTTGCCTCTAAACGTAAGAGGCTTTAGCAGAACTGTAACTTGTGTGCCTCAAAAGGTGGCATTAGGGGCAACCTATTATTAGCGACAGACATATGGTTGTCTCTAAACATATCAGTCTTTAGCCGCACCATAACTTGTCTGCCTCTAAATGACGCATTAGGGGCAACCTATAATTAGTGACAGTCATATGTTTGCTTCTAAACTTAAGAGTCTTTAGCAGATACCATAATTTGTCTGCCTCTAAAACGTTGCATTAGGGGCAACCTATAATTAGCGACAGGCATATGGTTGTCTCTAAACATAAGAGTCTTTAGCAGCACCATAACTTGTCTGCCTCTAAAACGTGGCATTAGGGGCAACATATAATTAGCAACGGACTAATTAGAGGCAACCAAAAAATTGTTTCTAAACACCATTAGAGGCTACAAATATATATTTAGATGCAATTTTGGATTGCCTATATATGTACGTCGCTTGAGGCTGATGAGCCCTAAGCAACTCGAGGGAGTGATGGACCTCGCTTGAGGTTGCTAGGGGCTAATTAGCCCGAAGCAACTCGAGGGTTCGATGGACGTCGCTCGAGGTCGTGCAGGGGTTATAGTGCCCCAAGCAACTCGAGAGGTCGATGGACCTAGCTCGAGGTCGCCCGGGGGCTAATGATCCCTAAGCAACTCGAGGGGTCGATGGACCTCGCTCGAGGTTGCCCGGGGGCTAATTAGCCCCAAGAAACTCGAGGGGTCCTTGGACCTTGCTTGAGGTTCCTAGGGGCTAATGATCCCCAAGCAACTCAAGGGGTCGATGGACCTCGTTCGAGGTTGCCCAGGGGCTAATGATCCCCAAGCAACTTGAGGGGTCAATGGACCTCGCTCGAGGTTTCCCGGGGGCTGATGAGCCCCAAGCAACTCGAGGAGTCGTGACACCGTAGCACTTGACGGGCGCCGACCTCATGCAGTGGTGATTGTGACCCAGAGGTATCCTTCACTCGATCTGGGTGAAGTGCATAAGTGTAAGTCTTCGATCTTTTTCCGAATCCAACCAGTCTAATGTGTCGACGTGGGTTGCCCTATGATCAGAGGAGGTGTGCTAAACGATCGGTTGTTAACCGTTCTTTTCAGGCAGTCTATTCCGTGCGATGTAAATGGCCCTACCACCCATGTGATGTCATTTTGTGCGTTGCACGTGCTTTAATGTGCTCCTAGCGTGCGAGCAAATAGACTGATGCAAATTTGCATTTTTCTACTAGTGAGCTAGTTGGTTTGTATCTTTCTTTGGTCGGTTTAGCATGTAACTCGTTTTTATGTAATCAAATCTTATTACTTATCAAAAAAAAAAAAAAAAAAGAAGCGTAAACAAATTTATATCGTGATTATTTAATGAATCAGAAACAAAATATAAACATAAAGACAAGTTGATTTTGAAATAATTACCATCGGCACTTGTAAATTTAGTGTCGATATTTTCGTTTTTATCCTCTTTAATATTTGAAGCTTGAATTTCTCTATAACCTGAAAAAATATTCTTATTATCCTTACTTGAACAAGTAAAGCTAATTTGGAATAACAACCTAAATTGATTCATCATCGTGAAATCGAATATCATTCTTTCATTATTGTTTTAACTCGATTTAAACACGATTATGTTGTTGTTGAGATCAAGTTGTGAGATTGTGGTAATTGTATTAGATCGTTGCTTAATAATTCTACAATCTTCGTTGTATTTTTGCTGATTTTGATCGAAAATTGCGAGCAATTTGCTATTTTTGATTTGAAGAGATAAAAATGCAAAGTGTAGATCGAAAATGAGGAGATAGAATGTCTGGATTTTTTTTTTTTTTGGAAAGTTACAGGTATACCAACGAGGAGAGATAATAAGTTATTGTTTTGGGCTTTATTTTATTTTGGATTGTTCGTACGTCTGAGGATATTGGTCTACAATAACTTATTATGAACTAGGAACACACAAGTTTCATTTTGGAGGTGTACACCTCCATTCTACGACAATTATCAGAGTATAATATGTGTCAAGAAGCTAGCATGACAGGGGGCATATCCCATCTCAAATCACATTTGACCATAGCAAAGAAAAAATACAGTTAATTCAAAAAGAAAATTTATGGCAAAAAAGGTACTATCAGAGTGTATCACATTACATAACAATATAATCAACCTGAAGATTGCACAAGTTTGATCACAAATTTGTCTATACAATATTTATTGGTGGATGTACTCCCTCCGTCTCAAAATACTTATACTTTCTTCTTCTTTTTTTATTTGACGCAATTACACTTCAATTTTTGGATATGATTCATTATTATTTTAATCGTTCTATTTTTTAACCATTCACGACCCACACTCTCTCTTAACCGAATATAATAATACTAATTTTACTACCTACAAGCTCTTATCACATCTACTTTTTCAATAAAATAATAATTGATAATCACATGGACGGATCTAGCGTGGGTTCAGTGGGTTCAGCTGAACCCACAGAATTTCGGAAAAGGAAAATTCTGGAAAAAAAAATAGGTTAAATAAAAAAATAGGAAAATTCTCACAAAACTTAGGGTTTAGAAATTAGAACTCGACCTGTCGACCAACGGACCAAAGCACACCGCACGGAGCTAGCCACGGCTGAGTGCTGACTAGTCATCGGCGGCCTGCCTCTCTCTTCTCCGACGAGGCGACGACTGTTAATGGCAGCAACTTGGACAGTCACACGAAGCCACTGCCACGAAGCTGAAGCATTTCTCATTTTTCCTCTTATGTCTTGAGCGTCTTCTCTAGCCTCTGCTTTCTACTCGAATTTTTTTAGGTAATTGATTACTTTCTTTGCTTAAACTTTCATTTACCAATTCATTTAGTAATAAGTAATCAAATAATGCTTAGATAGATGGTTATTTATGAATTAAATTAATGGAATGATTGAATGAATTAAAATTATTGATTGACTTATGATTGCCATGAGATTATTGGAGACTCTCTTTGATGGGTGAATTTTCTATTGTTATTGAAGTTTAATTTGAATTTTGGGTAATGTTATTGGTTATTGAAATTTACTTTTTTGAATTGAATGATTCATCATTAAAAATTAGAGATTTAGAGTATAATTTAGTGATGTCAAATTCAATTTAGTGATATTGAATTGAATTTGTGAATGAAGGATGAAAAGTTTGGAACATTTTTGAAAGTCTCAAAAGTCTTCCGCTTGTTCTTCACCAAATACAAGGGAGTCTCCATGATGATAATGAACTTCAATCTCATCCCCCTACCCCTAGTTCACTGCCACCACAAGTTTCACAACAAAGTCAACAGAACACTCCACAAAGAGCGAGATCTTCAAATGCTAATGTGGAAGATAACACTTATGATATTGAACTTCTCTCTCACGATCCGGGAAAGAGGATTCTGATCATAGAGTATCCTAAAAATGATCTAGATGCCGTGAGGAGAGGATATGTACATGGCTTGACTTATTCATTGAAATGTGTAAGGTTTGTTTTGAGTCAAGGTCTAGCATGTTGTGGACATGATGAAAGTGATGAGTCAAGTAATAAAGGGAACTTTTTTGCACTTCTTACATGGCTTGCCAAAAATAATAAGGATGCTAAGAAAGTTGTCTTGGATAGTGCTCCGGAGAATAATGAAATGATAGCTCCTACTATTCAAAAGGAACTAATAAACTCTTGTGCAAAAGAAACTACTGACGAGTCTAGTGATGTATCTCAAAAAGAACAAATGGCTCTTTGCTTGCGTTATGTAAAACGTGAGCGGTTTCTTGGAATCGTGCGTGTTGGAGATATACCATTGCTTTGTCATTAAATAATGCAATTGAGACATTGCTTATGGATCATTTATTGAATTTGTCTAGAGTTCGAGGCCAATGTTATGATGGAGTGAGTAATATGAGGAGGGAGATAAATGGGGTTAAAACTTTGATCATGAAAGATACTCGTTCTGCTTATTATGTACATTGTTTTGCTCATCAACTCCAATTAACTCTTGTTGTCGTTGCCAAAGAAAATGATCATTGTATTTGGCTTTTTGAGCAACTTATTATGTTGTTGAATGTTATTGGAGTTTCTTCTAAGTGAAGAGAAATAACTCGAGAGATACAAACTCAAGAAATGTTAGAAGCATTAGAAATGGGTGAAATTGAAAGTGGGCAAAGGTTAAACCAAGAGCTTGGTTTGGGAAGGCCCGGGGATCCTCGTTGGGGTTCACACTATAAAACCATCAACAACGTCACTTCATTGTATTCTACAATCATTAAGGTTCTTGTGAAAATTGGAGAAAACAAAATTTATAAGGAGGACCGTGTGAAAGTTATTGCTATTATGTCTTCTTTTGAGTCATTTGAGTTTGTTTTCATGATTCATTTGATGTGGGAAATATTTGGGCAAGCCGATAAATTGTGTCAAGTTTGCAAAGAGGAGACCAAGATATTGTTAATACTATGTCATTCGTTTCTTTGACTAAAGAAAGATTACAAAAGTTGAGGGACCATGGATGGGATAACTTTTGCAATATTGTAACTTCTTTTTGTGCTAAACATGATATTGAAGTTCCTAATATGGATGATTTGTATGTTTCTCTGGGAAGATCGAAACGCTTCTTTGCCAAAGTTTCCAATTTGCATCGCTTTCGGGTTGAGATGTTATTTAGTGTCATTGATTTGCAACTTCAAGATAATAGGTTTGATGAAGAAAATATGGAGTTGCTTATTTGTATGGCATGCTTGAATCCCGTTAATTCATTTTCCGCATTTGATACTCAAAAGTTGGTTAAACTTGCCAAATTTTATCCAAAAGAGTTTCCAGGTAATGATATGACAAGGCTTCGACATGAACTTGAGTTCTTTTATGATGATATGCGGAAAGATGCAAGGTTTGAAAACTTGAAAGATATTAATGAACTTTCTATGAAGCTTGTTGAGACGGGTAAACATACTTCTTATCAACAAGTTTACTTGCTTGTAAGACTAGTATTGATCCTTCTGGTGGCAACGGCAAGCGTGGAAAGAGTGTTTTTCTCAATGAATATGTGAAGAACAAGTTGCATAATAGCATGGGTGATAAACTATTGAATGATAGTTTAGTCACCTTTCTTAAGAGAGATCTTTTTGCTCGAGTTTTTCAAAATATGAAAACTCGTAGAATGATTTTTTAGTTTTTCTTCTTGTAATTTAAGAAATTATTCTCGTATTTATCGGTTGTAATTTCAAACTTTAATTGATGTATTTTATTTTAAAGCAATTTAAATTGGTCTTTTTTTTGTTTAACGTCTTGTTAATTCCGAACCCACGTGGATGAAATCCTATACGCCACTAGATAATCAAATAACAACATCGTCTAAAACTATATGTCTGATAAGTTTAAAAATAAGAATATTTCGAGACGAATGGAGTATATAACAATAAACCCCCTTCTCTCTCAAAAGTCAAACCAAGTGTCAACTCCATATTTAAAACAAAATTCATTAGCCTTTCGTTTGATGAAAGTACAAAACATCAACCAGAGTCCTAATAATAAATCTAGACTTGCAACAAATATTGACACTCAAAATCATAAGGCATTTTCTCAATATTGATAACATTAGATAATCTACCACTGTTGCTGATTCCCTTGAAACAGTCCACAATAGATTTCCTAAGTGAACCAGAAGTAGGCAACTGATGACAAACCCACTCAACTAGAGAATCCATATCCTTTGCAAAATCATGCATGTGTTGAATTAGTAGCTCGGGTAACCAAATCTTCTTTGTGGTTGTTACAGATATTGAAGCTTGTAGGTACTCTTGTTTTGATCTTTCTAGTTCAGATATTACTCCTTCAGCTGTGTATATTCTTACCTGCACATTCCATGTTGATTTTGACAAATTACAACTGCATACTACCTCAGTTTGTTTTTAAATGCTTCGCTTCCTTTATAAATCGTTTATATCTAATTGTTACACTTTCAACTTATATGGTAACGTCGTCAAAAAAAACTTATATAGTAACATGTTACATCATACTTTTAGTATACTTCTCTCATACTTTTTTTCTCTCTATTCCAATAGTTTCAAAGTTCTTTTACATGCATTTATCAAAACCAGCTTTTGTTGTACTTCTCTCCTTTTTTTTTTTTTTCAAAACCTTCTCAATTCTCCCTCAAAAAGTCAAGTATAACAATTATTTATAAGCCCATGGAGTATATTTAAGATCATTTTCAAAAGGTTTTATTTGTAATTAGAATAAAGGGAAAATATTATGATAATATATTTAAGGGTTTTTTTTGTGGAGAAGGGTCAATTACAATAGGGTTTTTGTGGGAAAATACCACTTAAATTTTTTTTTGTGCGAAGGACCAAATAAAATACTTATGTTGGCAACTTAACACCACATTACGATTTTCCAGCCAAATTGTCAACTTTTCGGTGTTAACTTATTTTTCCGTCCAAAACATTTATTATTTTTGTTTCTCCTCATTCACCACCCCTACAACCTATCCACCGAAATCCTCCTCCCCCCCACGCCCTATCCACCGGAATCCTCCTCCCCCACCCCTACGCCCTACCTACTAGAATCCTCCTCCCCCACCCCTACGCCCTACCTACCAGAATCCTCCTCCCCCACCCCTAAGCCCTATGCCCTATCCACCGGAATCCTCCTTCCCCACCCCTACACCCTACGCCCTACCCACCAGAAATCCTACCGGAATTCTCCTCCCCTGCGCCCTACGATAAGTGAAGCACGAGAGTAGGGACCCACGAGGAGAGAGAGAGATGGCAACCAGAGCAAAAGAGTTGGAAGATTTGAGATTGGGAGGTGAAGAAAAAGGATGAATCTAGGAAAAGGAGAGAGAAGGAGATGATCGGGGTAGGGGACTAAGGGGGGGTTCCGATGGGGAGGGCGTAGGGGTGGGGGAGGAGGAAAAATAAATTAAAAAAAATAACCGAGGTTTTGGAAAGAAAAAATTGTCAACATCGAAAAGTTGACAATTTGGCCGGAAATCATAATGTGGTGTTAAGTTGCCAACCGAAGTATTTTAATTGATCTTTCCCTCCAAAAAAAAATTAAAGTGGTGTTTCCCCCACAATAACCCTATTTTAATTTGTTCTTCCCCACAAAAAATCCTATATTTAAATTCCACGACTTTTATATCATTTATATTACAAAAATGACACTAGACATAGTTCTTATGTTTATCCCAAGATCAATCGGAAATTACTCATAATTCACTTCCTATATTTTAGAAAGTTTTTGTAGAATTATTCGTCTTAGGTCACGCCACAATGGTAAAATGTTTGAGGGTTATCTGACTTACAGAGGGGGAAGAGCGGGTCCCGCAACAGAGAGTGAAAATGACATTAGAGTTCACGTTGTTGAGGCCGTAGAGTTCATGGATAATTGCTTCCTTCCCATCCTTAGAAGATAAGAGTGTTGGTTTCCTTAGAATACATCGTTCTATGGCTTGCGCATTCACAACTTTTCCTCCTACATTTAGTGTTGCCTGTATTAAGAAAATAGCATGTATATCAACTTTTTCACGTCTCCTTTTACCTATTGGGGGAGGAAGATAGGGAAAATACCTTATTTAATAAATTGAGCAACTTTTCTGGACTTGAAGGTACACTAAACTTGAGAAATCCCTGCACCAGAATGCCAAAATTATATATCATCATCTTTTAAAGTTTGTTTTATAAGAGACTGTCTACTTTTAAATTAAAACTAGTATTTGGACCCAGGCGTTACTCCGGATTGATACTGTTTTACAAATTTGATATGCATTTTTTTCCATTCCATTAAAATATATTGAAGAAAACTCAACATTTAAATGGTACATATATAATAATGTGGACACTTAAAACATGATTAAAAGTTGAATAAGATGGTAAAATATGTCCTATATAATTGCAAGAGGTCACAGGTTCAAATCTTGTTGTAAGCTAATTTTACTTTTGTTAATTTACATGACTTGTGTGTACATTGGACAATTCTAGTGGAGTAATAGAGGTGCCACGTGGCGTGTATACATTGCGTGGAGGTGCCACGTGGCATGTATACATTGTCACGCACGCCTTTTAATATATTTGTATAGATTAGACAATGATAAGCCCAATATTAAAAAGAGAATTAGCTCAATAGTGACTAGGTTAATTTTTTTCGATGACTAGTTTAATTCATTTAGTGACTAGGTCTACTTTTATGATCAAACTATATTGAGATAAATCAAAAGAAAAATTTAACATTAAGATCAAGTTTGGTATATTTTGGTCAAAATTTGGTATATTTTCCCCTATATATAAAGCAGAAATGATAGTCAAACTGCAAAGTAGTAAAGATAAATAGTGTTATGGGTCAAAGTGGGTAAACTAATAAAGGACGAGGGAGTATAATATACTTGAACATTTATAATTTTACACAATAAAAGAAAAGTTCAACTAAAAGGATGATTCGAATCATTCAAATAAAAAACTTACATGCATTATACAAGCATTGTATATGTTGATCCAAAATGCAAGCTTGTGTTGATCCGACAAGGATCTGAGATCCACCTTCTGAAGGCTGTTGAATAATCCTCTGTTCCCAAACGAGAATTATGACAAAATTTAGCTTATAATGAAAGTATTTACAACATACGTATTAGGAACTATGTTACTCGGAGCTTAGAGGACTCTTCGTTTTGACTCAAGCATTGGTGTAGGATCTCGAGATCTTGACATAGGTGTAAACACTTCGACATTGTAATTTGCAAGAAAAAATATGGAGCACTTTCATGATATAGCTATATCAACATATACAATCAGACACATGTCCATGTCTTAGCTTATACGATATCCCAAGTCCGAGTAACATAATTTACAATGAGTGTGTTTTCTTCACCTAAAAAACATAATTATTAGAATTAATCAGACCTAATATAGTGTAAGCATAAGGTGAAATCATAATTAATCAGATCCAATTAGGTCTAATAAGTTTAGTTTAGGTGAAGAGATCCAAAATACACTCAAATTTAACAATAATATTCGCGTAGAATAAAATAAACTTGGACATACTTAAGCTTCTGGAACAAGGGAGTGGAGCTGGAATTGGAGACAAATTTTGGGTCTAAGCAACTGGAAGAGAAAACAACCAAGTTCTTGTAAGGACCAATATCTCTTGGTATAGCCTCTTCAATGTCGAAAATGCCGTATGGATCTTGTTGTTTGGACTCCTTCATGAGGCTTGTTGACAAACTCATCCCTGGCTCAGTCCTGAAGCTTGATGAAGAATACATGGATCTTGATATAGGCCCAGATTTCTCTAGCTCACTTTGCCTTGATATCCTAATTAATCTCACATATATGAGGATTAAGCATTTCATTATGTTTTCAGACAACTTGTTAGGTTGCCATTTTGAGCCACTACACTCTTCCACTTGTTTTGGGCCTGATATTGATTTCTGAGGGGGATCCACTCGGACTTCTACACTCCTTTCTTTTGGCTACATCAATGAGTGGACTTATTAATTAATATGCTGAACCTCCAACGTAATAATTGATATGAGTGCATGCATTTTATATAATAATCTAAACATCATAGACATGATCGAATATTAAAAAAGTGTATCATATACCGATTAGATATGAATCAAACGATTCATTCAACCAAAAAACATAGTCATGAATATGCTCGTTAATAAGTGTATCATGTACTAAAGACAACTCAGTGATGCCATAAAATATGTGTATATAAAGTTAAAGGTTACCTTAAAAGGAGTGGGATCTCTGAAAGTTCGCAAGGGTGAGGCAGAAGGCTTGAGAATCCCACTTCTTTTTATAGAGCGCTGATCTTGAACTCCACTTTGCTTAGCATGTTGTATATAAGGTGATAAATTCCCTCCTCCTCCTCCTCCTATTGTACGACTTTCCACATTTTTCTCATTGATTGTGAAATCAGTGAGGCTATAACCATTGATGGCTTTACTGATAAAATGTAATGCTCGAGTCTCGAAACCCATCTTGTGATCATTGTTTTGTTGTTGATGGTTTAATCTTGCCATACTTGTGTTATTTCGCAACTGTGATGACTGCTTTGCTTTTAATTCTTTTGATGCTTCCTTCTCGTTTCTAACATCTGGGCGAAGCTGATCTATTTGAGTTTCAAGTCCAACAATCTCATCTTCTACAATCACTAACTCTGATAAAAGGTCTTTCATCTTGTGTACAAAAGAAACGAACTCATGATCAGTGCAAATTCAACATTATTACGGATTATATTAATTAAACTTGCAATGCAAGAGTAGAGTTGAAGTTAGGACCTTCATATATTTTTGCATCAGGTGTAGTTTGATTTTTCGATTCTTAAGAAGTTATTTCTAAATTTTATTGGATACTAATCATGCTTTTAGCACAAACTTTTATGAGGCGGGCCACACCTTCAACTAATGGTGTGGCCACCCCTCCCCCCTTTCTCTCACCAGTGCGTTTTTGGTAAAACAGGCCACATCAAATCTAAAGCGTGCGACCACCCTCATCGCTGCATCATCCTTCCTCACTCTTCGCTTCTTCCCATTTCCCCACCCACGGACCCACCGAGCACCCTCCCGACCTCCAGCTCCTCCTCTGATCCTCCTCGAACTTATCAAACTCATTCTAGTGTTGTTGGTGTTGTCCCCGTCACTGACGTCATCATCGGAGGACGAGTTTCCGGCGGAAGTTAATGTAAGGATATCGAGTTTTCTCTCTCCATTTTTCATTTTCTCTCTCCTCAGCTTCTTCCGCTATTAAAGCAACACTCCTTCCACACTCCTCTATACCGAGTATCTCTCTTCTCTCTCCTCTTTTAGATTTTCGATCACAAGATTTATGTTATTTCGTTTATCAAATTGATGTCAATTTCCTTCAATTTTGCAGTTCAATGTGCCTACTCTTTCGTGTTGATACCCTAGATTCGCTCCTCACACTTGCTGATGAACTTCTCAGGGTATAACAAATTCCCGGAACTCTGAAAATTCAATCAACAATCTCTCTATCTTTCTCTCTCCTCCAAGCTCTGTAAATTCGCAACAATGGCGAATGATATTATGATCGTCACCAACACACCTGCCAGAGATCTCGTCTCCATTAACTTCGTTTACTGTTTTCTCGTCGATCTTCGCCGTTTTACTACGCCTGGATCACGCTTAGTCTTTGCATATGTCGGCGATTTCTGGGTTCTTTCCGTTGGATATCCTTTTTTCCTATATTTTTATTCAATTTTTTGCAATGTTTTCAAATTGTCACTTTATTAATCTCATTGATTTTATTGGATAATGCTTGTTGTGATATTAGATACTTGAAAATTTTGAATCTGTTGATTATATTACTGTGAATTTTATGTAGGAATTGTTTTGGTGTTTGTATGAAGTAACCCCTCAACAGTACAAAAAAGTAACCCTTAGTATTTGAAAAAGTAACCCATAGTTTCAGTAAAAGTAACCCATAGTTTCAGTAAAAGTAACCTCTAGTTTCAATAAAAGTAATCCCTAGTTATAGTACAAAGTAACCTACACTTTCAGTAAAAGTAACCCCTAGCTATAGTAAGTAACCCTTAGTTATAGTAAATGTAACCCCCTTATAGTTACAAAAACTAACCTATACTTTCAGTAAAAGTAACCCCTAGTTATAGTAAAAGTAACCCCTAGTTATAGTAAAAGTACCCCCCTTACAGTTACAAAAATTAAAGTAACTAACCTATACTTTCAGTAAAAATAACTCCTTAGCATTATAAAAAGTAATCCCTATTGTTAATAAAATAACCCCTTAGCATTCGATAAAGTAATCCCTAATTCACTAAAAGTAACACCTTAGCATTGAAAAGCAACGCGTTTTACTTTTTATAAATAAATAAGATTACTTTAAATACAGAATAGGGATACTTTTTATGAACTAATTAATGGATTACTTGTACCTTTCTTATGATTACTTTCTATAAACATTTCAAGCTATTATATAATAATTAGAGTTACTTTTGCGAACATATGAGGTTACTCGAACAAATAAATAAGGTTACTCAAACATGTAATTAGGGTTACTTTTATTAACTAATGAGGTTACTTTTATAATATAATGGGTCATTTGAAAAATATATGAGGGTTACTTGTAGAATAAATAGGTTACTCATATGATAAAATAAGGATAAATAATAAATTATTATTATGAAGTAATGGGTTCCTCGTATCATAAAATAAGGTTACAAATAATAAGGGTTAAACGTACATTCAGTTAGGGTTATCCGAAAACGGATTCACGTTTGGACTTTTTTTAAAGGGGACACGAGCATCATTATAAGGCCTAGCTTGGACTTATTATTACATAGCCACGTCCTTATTTATCAATGTGTTAATGGTAAAATTCTAGAGAAAATAACAGGAGAGAGAAAATAGGGAAAAAATAGGGAAAATAAGATGAGAGAGAAAATGAGGCAAAAAAATAGAAAAAATGAGAGAGACATCAAAGATAAAAAAAAAAAAGAAAAGAAAAAAGAAAGAGTTTAAAAAAAAAAGGATGAGGGAAAGGGGGGGAAAGGCTTGGTAACTAACGGTTTGAGTCCAAAAAAGACTCAAACACCCAAAATAAAACACAATGGTACCATTATAACCTGACATTGGTATCAAATTGTTATCAGGACTGGTACCAAGGTATCAATATTTTCGGAGAATTGTACCATTATAACCTAGCATTGGTACCAAGCAAATGTCAGCCACACGCGCGTGAAATCTTCCAACGCATAAAATGACCAAATTACCCCCGTTTGAGTCCCCTAAGAGACTCAAACGGTTGGTTGCCCAAACAAGCTCGGGAAGGGGGGGGGTGAGAGAAAGGAGGGGGGGTGGCCACACCATTAGTTGAAGGTGTGGCCCGCCTCATATAAAAGTTTGTGAATCTCACGCCCCCCTTTTCTCACGCTAACCCCCCCCCCCTCTTTCTCTCATTCTTTTTTTTGAACTCTTTCTTTTCTTCTTTTTTTTTCTCTTTGATGTCTCTCTCATTTTTCCTGTTTTTTTGCCTCATTTTCTCTCTCCTCTTATTTCCCCTATTTTTTTCCTATTTTCTCTCTCCTCTTATTTCCTCTAGAATTTTACCATTAACACATTGATAAATAAGGACGTGACCAGCTAATAGTAAGTCCAAGCTAGGCCTTGTAATGATGCTCGTGTCCCCTTTAAAAAAAGCCCAAGCGTGAATCCGTTTTCGGATAACCCTATCTGAATGTACATGTAATCCCTATTATTTGTAACCTTATTTTATGATACGAGGAACACATTACTTCATAATAAGTAACTATTATTATTTGTACCCATATTTTATCATACGAGTAACGCATTTATTCTACAAGTAACCCTCATATTTTTTTCAACTGACCCATTATATTATAAAAGTAACCTCATTAGTTAACAAAAGTAACTCTAATTACATGTTTGAGCAACCTTATTTATTTGTTCGAGTAACCTCATATGTTCGCAAAAGTAACTCTAATTATTACACAATAGATTGAAATGTTTATAGAAAATAATCATAAGAAAGGTACAAGTAACCCATTAATTAGTTCATAAAATGTATCCCCATTATATATTTAAAGTAATCTCATTTATTCATAAAAATTAAAACGCGTTGCTTTTCAATGCTAAGGTGTTACTTTTAGTGAATTAAAGATTACTTTATTGAATGCTAAGGGGTTATTTTACTGACACTAGATATTACTTTTTATAATGCTCAGGGGTTACTTTAATTTTACTGAAATTATAGGTTACTTTTTGTAACTATAAGGGGGTTACTTTTTTTATAAATAGGGGTTACTTTTACTATAAATAGGGGTTACTTTTACTGAAAGTATAAGTTACTTTTGATATAACTAGGGGTTATTTTTACTATAACTAAGAGTTACTTTTACTGAAAGTATAGGTTACTTTTTGTGACGGTAAGGGGGTTACTTTTGCTATAACTAGGGGTTACTTTTACTGAAAGTATAAGTTACTTTTTGTAACTGTAAGGGGGTTACTTTTACTATAACTAGGGGTTACTTTTACTGAAAGTGTAGGTTACTTTTTGTAATATAATGGGTTACTTTTATTAAAACTAGTGGTTAATTTTTGTAATTATAAGAGATTACTTTTGTAATTATAAGGGGTTATTTTTACTTTCATAAAAAGTAACCCCATCATATATTTAAACTAATCTCATTTATTCATAAAAAGTAAAACGCGTTGCTATCCAATGCTAAGGTGTTACTTTTAGTGAAACTAAGGATTACTTTTTCGAATACTAAGGGATTACTTTACGGAAACTAGGGATTACTTTTTATAATGCTAAGGGGTTACTTTTACTAGAAAGTATGGGTTAGGTTTTGTAATTATAAGGGGTTACTTTTGTAATTATAATGAGCTACTTTTACTGAAACTATGGGTTACTTTTCTGAAACTATGAGCTACTTTTTCTGAAACTAAGGGTTATTTTTTATAATTATAAGGTGTTACTTTTAATGAAACTACGGGTTACTTTTTCTGAAATTAGAGTTACTTTTAGGAGTTACCTTAGAATTATACTTTTTTAAACTGACAAGTTTTGTGCAGTTTACCACTTCTTTTCCAGTGTGGGATCTTGTTAGATTCGTCTCAATGTGTAGTTTCATCATCAAGTTTTTATATTTTTTATTAATACTGAATTGAAGATATTAAATGTCAAAGTTACGTTTTGGAGACCGTGTAAAAATGAAACAAGCATTATATTATGGGACGAAGAGAGTAGTAAATAGGAAGATTTTTAGGAAATTGAGTGAGTAAAAATGTAATCATATACTACTCTCGTTCCTTTTTAATTATTACATTTACACTTTTCACGTATGTTGATGTACTACTTTGAACATTTATATCTCTAGTTCTGTATTAGTAAAAGAAATACAAAAAGTCGATATTCTTAAGTACATATCGAGACGAATCAAAAAAAGATCCCACATGATTATATTATCTCTTAACCATAAATCACATATGATAGTCACAGGAAAATTTGTAAATAGTGTAAAAAATGTAATAGACTCGAGATTTATGGTGCATTTTTATTTGAAAACTCCTTTCCCCACCATATTATCATAATTCCACTGCTGTTTTGTTTTGGAACTTTTCTCAGAGCAAAAGAGAGAGAAAATGATGGGTTAGTACAGAACATATAACAACTTAAACAAATAAAGCAGAAGAAGTGGTGGAAGAATGTTTGTTGTTGTGCATCCAAACTTTGAAGACAATTCTATCAACACAAACTTGTTTAAAAAAATCTTCAACTAATCTTTCTTCACCTTTCTTCAATTTTTACCCTATTTTCTCAGAGAATTTATACATTCTCTTTTTGTTCTTGGCTGAATTTTGTCCTATACTTTTTCTTACTCTGGAAATTCCCATTTTGCCCTCCTCCTCCTCCTCCACTTCCTCCATTGTTGTGATGATGGTGGTGGTGGTGGTAGTACCCGACAACAACTCCTCCTCCACCACCACCACCACCACCACCACCAGGAGGAACACCAACCGTTGGATTGTTGTTGTTGTTGTTGTGCATGCTGACTTCATGATCTGACGGTGCAGAAGGGCTTTGAGTGTGTCCTCTTAAAGAGAGAAGTAGCTGTGACGCGGAAGGAGGAGAGTGGGGCCTACGCGGGGAAGTTAGAGGGATGAGGTGGTGGAGTGATGTAGGGTCATCTGGGTCACGACGGAGGAAGTTACGGTGGCAACCACATGCTGCGCACGTGAGAGAAGTGGGGTCCAGTGGGTTTGCTGTGGGTCTTGGTGTTTTCGCGAAGAGGAATTGAGGCGGGAGGAGGGAGGAGGGAGGAAGGAGGAACGAAGGAGATAGTGGTTGCCGTTAGTGTTTTCGCGAAGAGGAATTGGGGCGGGAGGAGAGAGAAAATAAAAAATTTGAGGGAAGTAGGAATTGGGCGGGGAAGAGGAAGAGCTACGGTAATGTGGCTGCACGATTTGGGTTCCGTGCGGCGTGTTGCACAAAAAACACACTGTTCTTTGAGAGGATTAGATTGCTACATTGATGTTACAGTAATGCAATAAAACTTCTATACAATATTGATTGTATTACATATATATAATTGTAAAATATCCTCATGTACCAAACAAAGTTATTGCACATTATAATAGATTGACTGAACAATATATTCAAAATCTAATACACACTTAGAGTAGGGTGTGTTATCTTCACCTCAATTCTCCTAAATATATCGAAACTGAACTTTTTTGAACCTATTAAACGCGAAATTTACCCGCTTTGAGGTAGAGAGAACACATCCTAGGAGTAAAGCAATTGCATACCCAATGCCTCCTCCGAGACAAGGTATGCGTTACTTTTACAAGTAGAAAAATTAGGTAATGTTGATCCCATCAGTGTTATAGTTTGGTAACTCAATCCATCACAAGGTATGCATTGTTTTTATAAGTAGAAAAATTAGGTTATGTTGACACTTGAGTTATAGTTTGGATAATCCAATCTCACATTCGTAAGCCCACGAACCGAACACTCATAAAGAATATTTTTTCACAAGAAGGTAAATAGTTAATAATAAGCGTTTGGATGACTGGATTACATATTAGAAATAATAGGAAAATTATCTTACCCGAGGGGGAAGATGATTAGGGACCGGAAATGGCATGCCAGCTTTTCGATTATAAACTTGTTGCAAAATCTGACGCACTTCCTCTTCATGGTTCAGCATATTTTGGAGCATCGACACCTTATCCAAGTAAACATCATTTTAGACTTGCAAAACCAAACAATCTAATGGGTATATATAATATATGTGAGATATCTAAGGCAATGTATGGTAATATCAGTTGACATGCATGATGCATGGTCTGACTAAGTTATTTTGGTTAAATCACTTAACTTTAACTGATTACTAATTTATATGCATAAAAATACAGTGTATACAGTTCTTGAAAGGGAGAAAAGAAGGAAATGATAGGTTTTTTTTAAGGTGTTTTGCATTTTTTTCAATTTATAAACCGTAAAGTTGTATGTAACCGTTAATCATAGATATGGAGCTCAAATCAGTAGTAAGTTTTTTTGTGGGTTTAATTTGTGTTTTCAAAAATAATTATTTTTTTATTAAAATTGTGATAATACTTTTTATGAGAGTTTGGTGTCTCCCTGCTCTTCTCTTATAAAAAACACTAGTCTTATATGCATACACAAAAGCATATAGAAAATTAAATAATTGTGTAAAAAAAATATCTTTGTATTTTATTTTGTCAAAAAACTCAAATTCAATTTAAATGTGATACTTTTTTTTTCCTTTTTTTCCGCTTTTTGTTTAAATGAATCATGTAATTATTCATTTTTTTTTCCTTTTTCTAATTTTTTTTGGTGTACCACATGTGTAGCCATATACTCATATTAGAGATATTTTTCTTTACTATTGAGTATCAAATTTGTAACTATCTAACTTTTAAATTTTTTTGTATAAATATTTTACTATTTAATATACTCTCTCCGTCCCAAAATATAGTCACTATTTCTATTTTGGGAGTCAAATATTAAAAACTTTGACCAAATATTCTTACTAATGTATACAAAAAAACATGTTCATGAGGAGTCTTGTTAGATTCGTTTCAATGTATAAATTCGTAATATCAACTTTTTATATTTTTTACTAATAAAAAATAAAAGATATCGTAGGTCAAAGGTACGTCTTGGAGACTGTGCAAAATGAAATGGGAACTATATTTTGGGAGAGGGAGTATTAATTATTTTTAAAACATAATACTTATTACCTAACTAATTGACAGTCTAACTGATTTTCCTAAGAGTTTGCGTAAATTAAATAGCTGAAGTTTGGCAAAGCAACAAGTTATACATACAGATGCCACAAGTTATTGTAGAAGTGACTTCTATGAAAACAAATTATACGTCCAAAATAAAATTATAAATAGAAAGGACACACTTCTCTATATGTACAAAAAAAATAAACACTATAGAGAAGTCACCATGATGTAAATTTTTGAAAAGTGCCTTCAGTCACCACGATGATGTAAATTTTTGAAAGGTGACTTCATGCAAAATTTTTCCATAGCAATGTAGGAAAACTGATTTATTTATCGTTGTTCCGTGGTAAGACTATGCGCCTATGCCATGGAGAGGAAACACATAAAGGAACGATGAAAGTACAATACTGTTTGTTTAATTTTATTTACGGTATATCTAACATATAAATAGATCACAAATTCAAATTTTTTGTAAAACGAAACATATTTTCATTTATTTTCTTGCAAGAGTGGTCGAGGGTTATGTATGCCTCGCTCCAACTTTGACCACACTAGTACTACCTTGGATTAACTTTCTAATTGCGTATGGTCAATACAGAAAATGGAAATAGGTTTCATCATGTCAAAACTACTAAGGGTTCGTTGATATTACTATGATTTTTTGTTTTTTAGTTTTTTGATTTTCAAAATCATATAATATGTTAATCATCTTCTATTAAATTAATTTAAATGTGTATAAAAAAGATATATATAAATTTCACAAACTTACAACTAAAGGCATTAATGGCTAAATTTCACAAGTTTACATTGACAGATGAGGAGAAAAAACAATCAAGAATTACAAAGATCCCAAACCAGTATTTTTGTTTTTATTTTTTTACTAACACAAAACTTGTTGCTCGGCCGCAGAATATTAATTACATAAATGTTACATGCATTATTCATGCATCACTAACATAGAATCATAGATGATATGGTGCATTGAACAAAAAAATTTATTTACCTCTCTTTGTAACTCTTGTATCTTGTGGTGGCCACCAATATTCTTCTTCCCCTAAATTAACAAATAAAAATATAAGATGGAGCAATTTGTTTAGTTGGTGAGCTTTTATTAGAAGCACGAAAAAACTTACACCATTTTCAGGGAAAATAGAAAGTAAGTGAGTAGTAGAAGCCAAAGAAGACATGGGACGACGATGAAAGATGCTACACTACGCTTGTAGGGATTACAGCGATGTTGTGGTTTCTTAGGCCAAATACTAAAAATAGAAGGAAGGAGAATGCTTAATTTTAAAGTGATTACGAATAAGATTACCAACTTTAATTTGGTGGTTGTTGTTGACAATTTTTCATGTCATTTTTTAATTATTATTAAGTGGAACTGTTTTTGGAAGATGGGAGCCTAAAGAGAGAGAAAAAGCCAATAAGAAACAAAGTGGGGAATTTGAGAGCGGTTATTTGTTAGTGGATTGATATGGAGGAAGGAGTCGTAGCTTGCACTTGCAGTTTGGAAGATGAAGACGAGCTTTCAACTTCAGTTCTCTCCTTTTTTGTTGTTATTAAGTGTTAACCGTCTGAGTTGGTGGGACATGGTGCGTAAGAGGGAGAGAAAGATAGAAAGACATGTCGTAGCTTGCACTTGCAGTTTGGCATATGATAATTACAGTTGTTCAGTGTTAACCGTCTAATAGCATTGTTGTTATCTCTTGTGTAGTTGTGTGGAATGCTAAACATATACCCAAAATTTTTTAAAATCGTCTCGGATTCATCAAATATTTTCAACTTTATCCTTTCTTCTTTTTTCTCAAACCACTAACATGATAAAATAGAATTAGGTAAAAGTGTATTGTGTATTCTCATTCATCTGATCAAACAATATATATGATACAAGAGATATGTTTCCTAAATAATATAGGAAACAATATATACTTATCTAAACCATATACTCCAACTATAAGAAAACTCTTGATTACATAATACTTCCCTAACACCCTACTCAAGTTGGAGCATGGGATGGATCAAGAATGCGCAACTTGGACAAAAAAAACTCAAATTGTGCCTTGCCAAGAGCTTGGATAAAGATATTTGCAAGTTGTGTCTTGGTAGAAACATAAGATGGAGCAATGAGACCATCAAGGATGGCATCACGAACAAAATGACAATCTACCTCAATATGCTTGGTTCATTCATGGAAAGCTGGATTATTTGCAATGTTTTATGCAGATTGCCTATAACAAGATAAAGGAATAGCCTTCAGATGATTGTTATACCTAAGCTCAATAACAAAGCTTTCAGCCATTTGAGCTCACAAGTGATAGCAGCCATAAATCTGTATTCGGCCTCTGCAAAGGAGCAAGATATTGTATGTTGTTTCTTCATTTTCCATGAAACATGAGAATTCCCCAAGAACACAATCCAACCAGTCTGGGAGCACCAAGTAATAGGACAGGCAGCTCAATCAGAATCACATCACCCCTTTAGGGAGAGATCATTGTCAGAATGAAGAAGAATATCCGAACTTGGATAGCCTTTTAAATACCGAACAACACGCAAAGCGGTATCCCAATGTTCATGTCTGGGTGCCTGCATAAACTGAGATAGCACATGAACAGAATAAGCTAAGTCGGGACGAGTGATCGCAAGATAAATGAGACGACCTACTAATCGATGCTAGGTCGCAGCTTCTGACAACAAATCGTCAGGGGTGTGAGCTAATGTGATCCCCCGTAATTTTATGAATTTTATAAATGCATTTTAATGTATATTGTATATATTTTAATGTTTAAATGATTTATTTCTTAAAAGTTTGATTATTTGAAAGTCAAAAGAATTATGTAATGATTTTTAAGTAAGCAAATTTTTTATTTAGTCGTACTTTGAAGATTATTTAAATAGCTTAAACATCTTTCCGTTTAGTAAAAATGATTTTAAAATGGGTTAGAGGAACCCAAATATGCTCAAGTATCCAATCATTAAATATTGGGTTTTTCTACGTTATACCCTTGTATTTTTTCAATTTCTACGTTGTACCCCAAGATTTTCAAAATTCCACACAGTACCCTTAAACTTACATTTTTCAACGAACAATGCCCCTACCACAGATTATACATCATTAATTTCGTCTATTTTTTATATTCTGGTAGAACGAATCTAATTAGTGAATAACCTTCTAAAGGTTAAACTATGTATAAGTTAAATTAGTTCCAATAAATTTAAAAAAATAAATGAAATTAATGACATATAATCAGCAGTTTCGACATCGTGCATTAAAAAAGGTAAAGTTGAGGGTACCGTGTAGAATTTTTTAAAAGTTGGGGTAAAACGTAGAAATTGAAGACACACAAGGGTATAACGTAGAAAAACCCTTAAATATTATTAAAGCTCAAACACAATTTCTAAATCCAAAAAGCGTTAAATATATAAACACCCAACCCCAAATTTTCCCCGCAGTTATTTTCTCACTTTTCCTTCTCCTTTCTTTTTTTTGGCCTTCCCCCCTTTCTCTCTTTCTTTCATTATCTTCCTTCTCCTATCGTGCATCGGATCATGTTAATAATTATGTTGTTATTGGATCATGGATTGGATCATGTTGTTCTCTTTGTATTATTTAATTACTTTATGAGTACCGAGGGCCTTATTTGATAAGTTGGTCATTCACCTATGAAAGTTTGGTTAGTTGTTGACTTGTATCAACAAATAAATAATGGTTATGGAATTAATATTGGTATTATTCTTGATTGTTGAATTGATGATCACCTTATCTAATTCTAAAATAAAAAAAGGAAGTTTATGGATCTTGGATGATTATATTGTTTGCCCTTCCTTTATGGATCTTGGATGATTATATTGTTTGCCCTTCCTTTATGGATCTTGGATGATTTAATTGTTTGCCCTTACTTTGTGAGTCACAACAAGTAAATAACTTATTAATCACTTAAACTATGAAGTGAATAGCAATAGCTTTAGACTTATGCACGTCTGAAGTATTGGACAGTATGAGTTGGAGTTCATGGTGGTATCCCATGGCTTTTCTTGGGACCGAATTGATAATTGTGTCATGTTTTTATGTAAATGATTCCTCGATATCGTAGGTCAGGGGAGTACGAAGTCGCCCCCGTACTTCGTCTTCTAAACTGGAGACTGGTTTGGTTTGGACAACTCTTTCCATTGCCAATTCCATCTAAATTAATTAAGTTATTAGGTGTGGAGTCAAGTTCAGTAAAAGTAGTCTACTATATTATTATATATAAAATTATTTATCCATGCTTAATATTTATTAGTATCATGTCAGGCTTTATATTTATTTATTATGTAGTTATTAGCTTTGCTAATTACGTGCGTGCTTTGTGTGTGTATGTTGATCATGACTAAGCCTTATTGATCCCGTGATGACCCATTTGGTCATTTGGTGAGCAGTCTCTCGGGATCAATAGAGCATCATTCATTTCAGGTTTGAAGATGATGCATCATGGATCATGGTAAGCTTGTGTTGACTTTATTATGTTATAGTTGACTTTTACTTTTATAGTTGAGTTTTGACTTTGTGTTGGTTTGACTTTTGGAGCTAACTTTTAGTTGACTAAGTTTTACTTTCAAAATTATTTATTATTAGTTACGCTACGATATTCTGAATAAGCCGATACGTTATTACGCGGATGATAATGCTTTGATAATTCTCTAAGATTTATATTGAAACTGTAATTTGGAAAATAGAAAATTATTGGGGTTTACAGATAATCTGTGAATATGTTCGACAGGAAAAGAGCTAGGTGATGAGTGAGATTTATCTCACTATTAGGGTAGTCTTTAGGCTATTTTACTTGATTTATTTTCCATTTTAGTTTCCTTTTTCCTTAATTTCACCTCTTTTTTATCTAACTCTCTCTTAGCACATGTGTGCATGTATTTGCATCCCCCTCCCCTACTCTTTTATTTGATCTTTGACGTGTAGGAACTCAAGTTCCTACATGTAACAACCCTGATTTTCCAATACTTTTAAAAACAACATAATATATAAACTTGAAAATCCAAAGGTGCTACGCGATATAATCATTAATAATAATGGCAAGGCTAATGGTTCTAATTGAAATAATAAACAATAAGTTTTAAATAATTATTACAGACCAACTAAATAGAATATAAATTAATTATTACAAACCAGAATATAAATCTTATAGTCAAATAAGTAACAACGGAAGTCTTATTAAAGTCTTATTAACTCAAAAGAGATACAACACACTCTTTAACCCAACCAGAGCTAACTATCTTCAAGTCCCTGCACATTAAACACTGTAATATCAGCGAAAGGTTGAGCAGGATTTAATATTGTAATAAAACAAAACCATTCAATATGCAGGTAAGATATGTAGGAATATCTTACAAATTCATTTAAAAGCTGTACAGATTATATATAAAATATATTAACTTTCTAACAACCCAAATCCAATCTTTCTTTCTTTCTGAACTATTCTGTAAAATTTTCAAATATAACCTTTTGTAATCTGTGAGTAGGAAGTAATAAAAATCCAATGAGCTAGCTAGGCTCACTAGACAAGGCAAACACCAAAGTCCCTAGTATGCATACCCCTAACTTGATAACGTACCAAGCTACTAAAATATATTGTTGAGACACTGTTAACTCAACATACTTCCAAACTCGGAGAATACCGCTTACCGGCAACCCCACAATAAAACTCTATAAACCCTCGTAAGGGTGAGGAACTTCCTCCTTTCAAAATCCCAACTTGGTATCATAGAGGAACTTCCTCCTTCCAACATAAATCTTATAAACATATCTCAACTCTTTCAATAAAAATATCGAGAATAATATAAATCTCAAAGTATACACTTCATAAAACCATCTCGTTGTTAAAATAAATTTCTAAGCTATGTAGAATAATTTCTGAACTCATCTGTACAAGCGCGGTAAGCAATCTTACCTTCTCAGCAATCACAGTCAATGAATCTCAATCTCAAGTCAAAAAGGTTCCTCTACGAACCCTCAATCTACAATATAATAATATAGTAAAAAGTCACTTGACTATACTTCACTTGACCATATTTCACATGATTCACTTATAAATGGCATAGCTTGGTTAAAAATGTACCCACACCTTGACATCATTATTATTTACAACTAGACCTCACCCATTCCAGCTACAACAACAACTAACTAGAAACTCGACCTTAACAAAATTAGATTACCAGGAAGACAGCCTCACAACCATTAACCACCACAACACATATACAAATACAACACCATTATTAATACCACATAACAACACTTATCCATGGAGTACTAGCGTAGCCATTTTTGTTGAGTTCCCTGTTTTGAGTTTTGAATGATGACAAACCACATTGAACTATTATATTGCATGCGTGTTTCTGCTTACATGTGTAGGTGCCAAAGTACGAGTTCAATGGATAGAAAGACGAAGCTAGTGAAGCCAAGTCTTGAAAAATTGCATGAAGACCAAGATCAAGTTGTAGCATTTAGGTCTTAGATGCAATGTAAGTGGTATAAAGGTTTGGATGCACTATAAAGTTTGAAACTAGAGAGATGAGCTGTTGTGGATGACAAGAAACCTCGGTTACTTGTCATACACAACTACAAGTAAAACTTGGTTGATTGAAACAGTCTGGGAACAGATCTGAACCAGTCCTCAAGGATTTACTTCATGCATTCGTATTTTAGGAAAGTTTTCTTTCCGCGCAAAATTGATTTTCAAAATACACGGATGCATGGTTTGTTGTGTGAGCAAGATTTCTTAATTATGGTAAGTGTGTTATATGATATTATACTGAGTATATTTTCCTTGGAATAATTTCCATATTTCCGAGGAAAATATACTCTCATAATATCATGTAACATTTACTTACCAAAGGCTTATTTAAGGAGTTTTGCTAGCACACAAACCTTAAGCTTTTGCACGCATATTTTCAGAAACTCTAAGCAAAAGCACTTCATCTCTTGAACTCTCAAATCTAAGCATAAACCCGAATACCACATAGATCTTAAATTACTCTCATTCTAAGCGTGTAAGGCTGTTTGTTTTTGAGAGAAAAACTGTTGTATTTGAGCATTCTGTGAGTTCAGTTTGCTGGGGAAGTTGATCAGGGATCAACTTCATTTGAACCATCATAGTTGGTGGTTGAGTCGAACTTCCATAGGTGGAAGTTGGGGAATCATCTTGTGCATAGGTGCATAAGTGATTGAGTGTAATTCTTTTGTTATTCTGAGTTGATTAATAAAAGAGTGAGTGAGTGGAGGACGTATCGAACCTCATTAAATCCTTGTGTTGTTTATTCATTGCTTTTACTTCCGCTGCTAGAGAACTGTTCCTTACTGTTCTTACTATAATCGAAAAAGTTACAACATTCGGATAAACACAATTCACCCCCCCCCTCTTGAGTGTCTCTTGCACTTACAATTGGTATCAGAGCCTAACTTCTTGAAAGGGTAACACCTAGAGAAGGAAGACACAATGACTACTCAAGAAATGACTAGTGGACCCGGAGGATCAAGGTTGCCAAAGTTCAATGGAACCAACTATCCTTGGTGGAAGAATTGCATGAGAAATCTGATCATTGGCACAGACTATGAGTGCTGGATGATCATCAGGAATGGACCAAGGAAGGTGGCTAACAATTCAGATGGAACAGAGAAGAAGGAGAGTGAGTACACTACTACAGATCTGAAGACTTTCGAGAAGAATGCAAAGGCCATGTCACTACTTCAACAAGGTATTGCTGATAATGAGGTAAGCCGTATCTTAGCATGTTCTACTGCTAAGGAAATATGGGAAAACCTAGAATTAGCCTATGAAGGCACTAGTGAAGTCAGGAGATCTAAAGTTGATATGCTTATGTCTAAATATGAAACTTTTGATATGAACCGAGATGAAAATATAAGAGATATGTTTACTCGTTTCATGACAATTATCAATGAACTTAAATCTCTTGGAAAGAATTTACTAATGAAGATTTGGTGAGAAAGATCTTGAGAAGTTTGACAGGTAAATGGCTGCCCAAGGTGACTGCTATTCAGGAGGCTAAGGACTAACGACCTTGTCCATGAACAACTTATTGGGTCATTAATGACTCATGAGATGTTGGTGGATTCAAAGGAGGAAAGCACAACCAAAAGTCGTGGGTTAGCTTTGAAGGGTGAGGAAAATGATGAAGATCTCGATGAATTGGACTCATGGCTAAGAGGTTTGAGAGGAGTCCTAGAACGCAGTTCAAGGGGAAGTCTTGGAAGAACAAGGGAACTCGAAGAAGACCAGTTCAGCACTGGTTGCTTCAAATGTGGAGAAACTGGACACATGATCAAGGATTGTCCAGCATGGAAGAATGATAAAGGAGGACGAGAGAGAAGAAAATGACTAAGAGGGCTATGCTAGCCGCCTGGGGTGATTCTGATTCAGGTGGTGAAAGCGAGGAAGATGAAGCCCTAATGTGTGTGACTGCTCTGATTGGAGACATAGACCAGAAGCAGACCAGTTTAGGAAAGAAAGGCACATGTGTCTCATGGCAGGAAGCAGCTCTTCCGACGAAGAACAGGTAACTATCTTAATATGCAAGAACAAATGAGATATTGTATAGAGATGAGTTACTAGTTTTATTGATTCTGCTATTGAACAAAATGTTAAAGGAAATGCTGCTTATAAAGCTAACAAAAAGAAGTTGAGAGAGGTAACTCGAAACTTAGACCTAAGTGAAAGCCGTTCTGCTGAACTTGAACTTATTTGTACAGAACTGAAAGAAAAAATTTCAGAGCTTGAAATAAGTTTGGATCAGAAGAACATTGAGCTTGAGATGCTAAGACCTCAATCAGATTTTTCAAAAACTGATTTTTATCAAAATAATGATAGAGGATTTAGTAAACTCAAGGAGGCTGAAGTTGAAGGTATAAATTTCGAGTTACTCAAACAGATAGCTTTACTTTAGAACATTCTGATTTAATTTTGGCTCATGATTATCTGATTGATGATGTGGAAGAATTGTTCAATGAGTATGTGGATTTGAAAGCTTCTTTTGCTAGCACAAGTGGTCCTAGTGTTAATGTGAAGACTTATGTTTGGAATATGAGGGTAAGATCTGTGATCTTCAATCCGAATTATACGAACTAAGAAAAGGCAAGAACATTGCGACCACTTCTGAACCAGATCCAGAACTGGTTTCAAAACTTAAGGATGAGCTTCATAAGGCAAAGTTGGATCTTGCCATTGCTGCAGAATTTAATGAAGCTCAACTTAAGAAACTTGAAACCAAGGAACAGGATTTGAGTGACTGCTTGAGACAGATGAACAGGTTGCTCGATGCTCAGAGTACTTTAAACATTCTGACCTCACAACCTGGTAATCCTCAGAGGTTTGGATTAGGGTATTCTGGAACCAGTTCCCAACAGCCACCAAAGTTGGGAAGAGATGAGACTTGGATTTCTGAATTCAAGAGAGGTAAGTACGTGTTTGCAAAGGACATGCACGTATGTACCTACTGTGGTAAGAATGGTCATGTTATTAATACTTGTTGGACTAAGCAAAAACATGATAAAAGAATAGTCTCATGTTCACAATGCCTTTATCAGAAGGGTCACACACACAATTGGTCTAACAATGGAAAACATGATAAAACAAAGAAGACCAATGTAAAACAAATCTGGGTTAGAAAGGACAGAGTCAAACCAGTTTCCAAGGACAAGGAACCCAAGAAATCTGGGTTCCTAAAACTAAACCTTGATTTGTTTGTGCAGGTTAGAGTGAGAGCAAAACCATACTGGTATTTGGACAGTGGTTGCTCAAGACACATGTCAGGAGATAAAAGTCAATTTCTCTCACTCGTAGCCTATGAAGGAGGAAGTGTCACCTTTGGAGACAATAGCAAAGGTTTGATTAAAGGTATAGGTAAAGTTGGTAAGACACTTTCTCAAGCTATTAATGATGTTTACTTTGTAGAAGGTTTGAAACATAACCTCTTGAGCATTTCTCAACTATGTGACAAAGGAAACCATGTTGAATTTGAAACCAATCTTTGTCATATAGTCAACACTGAAACAAGGGAACTGGTCTGCAAGGGATTTCGACATAACAATGTTTACATAACATTTTTAAGTCAGATTCCAAAGACCAGTGCCACTTGTCTTAGTGTTATAAAGGATGATCATTGGCTGTGGCATAAGAGACTTGGACATGTAAGTTTTTCTTTGCTAATAAACTGAGATCTCAAGACTTGGTGACAGGTTTACCTAACATCAAGTTTGCTGCAGATCATATTTGTCATGAATGTGCTAAATGTAAACATGTCAAGTCCTCTTTTCAGCCAAAGAAGTTTGTAAGCACAACTAGACCTTTCGAACTTGTACACATGGACTTGTGTGGGCCCATGCGTGTGCAAAGTCGAAATGGTCATAGTTATGTGTTTGTGTTAGTTGATGATTATTCTCGTTTCACTTGGACAATCTTTTTGAAGTTTAAAAATGAAACTTTTGAAGAATTTGAAATTCTGGTAAAACAAGTCCAAAACAAGATTAGTCATCAACTGGTCTCTATCCGGTCTGATCATGGTTCTGAATTTGACAATGTCAGCTTCGTAACCTACTGTAATGATCATGGTGTATCTCACAATTTTTCAGCTCCTAGAACTCCACAACAAAATGGAGTGGTTGAAAGGAAAAATCGCACTCTAGAAGAAATGGCAAGAACAATGCTTCTAGAGAGTGGTCTTCCTCGAAACTTCTGGGCTGAGGCTGTGAGTACTGCGTGTTATATTTTGAATAGGTTAATGTTGAGACCTTTGAAGAAAACACCTTATGAGCTCCTTAGGGGAAGAAAACCAAACATTATACATTTACGTATTTTTGGGTGCAAATGTTTTGTACACAACAATGGTAAATCAAGTTTGGACAAGTTTGATCCTAGGAGTGATGAGGCTGTTTTCGTTGGATACTCTTCACACAGCAAGGCATACAAAGTTTTCAATAAAAGAACCTTGTGTGTTGAAGAAAGTATCCATGTCTTGTTTGATGAGACTAACATGTTCAGCAAGCATGTGCAGGTTGAAGATGCTGATGAGTTCGAAATTGGTATGCTGAACTTTACAGGAGCTAAGGATGAAGAAGGTGCTGAACCAGGCTCACCACACAACTCTCATAGAGAGGAAGAGTCTGGTCCAGCACAGAATCAGGTAGCTCAAGAGGTAAGGGAAGGAGATAGTGACTCAGATGCTCATCCACATGAAGATGATGCAGAGAGACCACTATGGAAACTGGTTCTGTCGCTCAAAACAACAATGAGACAGGGGGAACCAGTACAGGAACAGGTTCAACATTAGAAGGCACAAATGCAAACTTTGATATGAACAAATCTTTTAAGTACAAGTCCTCTCACCCCACTGATCTAATCATTAGTGATATTAACAAGGGGGTGCAGACAAGGAACTCTACTTTGCAAAACTTTTGTGCATTCTATTCCTTCTTATCAAATGTTGAACCTACTGACTATAAGGTTGCTTTAACGGATCCAGATTGGGTTCTAGCCATGCAAGATGAACTCAATCAGTTTGAGAGAAATCAAGTATGGCATCTTGAACCCAGGACGGAGAACATGTCTGTTATTGGAACTAAATGGGTGTTCAGGAACAAATTGGACGATTCAGGAATTATAGTCAGAAACAAAGCTAGGCTAGTGGTTCAAGGGTTTAATCAACAAGAAGGAATTGATTATGATGAAACCTTTGCTCCAGTAGCCAGGCTTGAAGCTATCAGGATATTAATTGCATTTGCTGCTCAAATGAACTTTAAACTCTTTCAAATGGACGTTAAGACAGCCTTTCTTAATGGTTATTTGAAAGAAGATGTTTATGTAAAGCAACCCCCTGGTTTTGAGGATAGTGACTTGCCAAATCATGTTTTTAAACTCGACAAAGCTCTTATGGTCTCAAACAAGCTCCTAGAGCATGGTATGAGAGACTTTCCAGTTTTCTTTTAGAAAATGGCTATAAGAGAGGATCGTTGACAAGACACTATTCTTGAAAGAAAGGGGAACTGATCTGTTAGTGGTCCAAATATATGTTGATGATATTTTGTTTGGAGCTACTATACCTGATTTGTGTAATGAGTTTGCAGATTTGATGAAGAGCGAATTTGAGATGAGTATGATGGGAGAACTTGGATTCTTCCTTGGCTTCAAATCAAGCAAACCAAAGATGGAATCATGATCCATCAACAGAAATACCTCAAGGAGCTGCTGAAGAGGTATGGTCTGCAAGATAGCAAGTCCTATGAAACACCTATTCCAACTTCTACAAAATTGAGCCTTGATGAGAAGGGAAAGGATGTTGAGGGAAGCTATACAGAGGTATGATTGGCTCATTGCTTTACTTAACAGCCAGTAGGCCAGATATAGTGTTTTCAGTAGGGTTGTGTGCGAGATTTCAAAGCAACCCTAAAGAATCTCACCTAAAGGCTGTTAAAAGGATTCTTAGATATCTCAATGGTACTGATGATTGTGTTTGTGGTATCCAAAGGGCAGCAGCATGAGCCTCATTGGATACACAGATGCTGACTTTGCTGGTTTTATTGTGGACAGGAAGAGTACTTCTGGAATGGCCCACTTCTTAGGTTCTTGTCTCATTTCATGGGGATCTAAGAAACAAAATTTGTAGCCTTATCCACAGCTGAGTCTGAGTACATTGCTGCTGCTTTGTGCTGTGCTCAACTCTTGTGGATAAAGTCACAACTAAAGGATTTTGGGGTCTGTTTCGGAAGTGTTCCTATTTTATGTGATAACACAATGCAATCAATATTTCGAAAAATCCTGTCCAGCATTCTAAAACCAAGCATATTGAGATTAGGCATCATTTTCTAAGGGACAAGTTGAAAAAGGTAATGTTGAGTTGGAGTTTTGCAGGTCAGAAGATCAACTAGCTGACATATTTACAAAACCTTTGAGCAGAGAAGTGTTCATCAAGCTTCGTACCTTGTTGGGTATGATTAAGATTAGACAATGAGCTCTTAGGTCTTGACTTGTCCCTTTGGCTAGTCAAATGATGTCAATTTGTGTATATATTCTTTTTCTTTTGTATATTTTTCTTTTGCTTTTTAGGGCTTACAAAGTTCTTATGCGATGCTGAACTGATCATCTTAGTACTTGGGTACTTAAGCATAAGTCTTAAAAAGGTAAGTTGGCACAGACCAGTTGCAGACCACTTGGGAACCAGATTCTTGAGGCGGTTATTCTCTGAATATTTTTCAAATTTCAAATTTGGAAAATAAATGAAGTGACGGTTGTAATTAAGGCAACTGCAGTTTGCGAAGAACGGATATATCGTTGTTATTTTTTGCCATCTTATATATATCTTGCATGTGATCATACTTTCCTTATTTCTTTCTTATTCTCTTTGATCACATATTTTTCTGATTTCTTTCCTTCTTTACTTATATTCTCTCGATCAAACCCTAATCTCTTTTCTACTTCCTTCTTTCTCGAATTCTTGAAACACAAATTGTTCAAGTTTTTCTTTTCTTATTCTTAAGTGCTCAAAACAGAGGCAATTCAGTCTCATCATGTCAAAAAGGAGGACTAGGTTGGTAGAAAAGGAGGTTGAAGAATCTCCGAAATTGAAATAAGAAACAAAGGTGTGTGTGATCCAGTGGAGGAACCGGTTATGGAAGAGGTTGAAGATGAGGAAGACCTTTAATAGGAGGAATTCAAAGAACCAGCAACCACAAAATCCACCACTACAAAACAACTAACCAAAACCACAAAATCTACCACCACAAAACGGTAATTCCAAAATCAACCGCCAAAATCACCAAAACCGCCACTTCCAAAGTTACAAAAACCACCACTCCCAAAAAGCCTGTCACACCAAAATCAAAGACTCCCACACCAAAACCGGTTGAGGAGTCTAAGCCAGAGGAGTCGGAGAAGTTGGAAGTGTCAGAACCGGAAACGGAGTCGGAGCCGGTGGGTGATTCAGAACCGGAAAATCAGGAGGTGGAGGAAGAAGAAGTTGAGAAGGAGGATGTTGTTGTTGAATCGCAGAGGAAAGGGTTGCAGGCAAAGAAAGTTGCTGCCAAGAAACCGCCATCAAAAGCGGTTAAGTCTGTTGAGAAGGAGGTTACCAAACCCAACACCACAAAACAGCCAGTCAAAACCACCAAATCCAAACTCCCTACTCCTAAACTCACACCCAAACCAGTGGAGAAATTAAAGAAGAAGGAAGGTGCTGATGTTGAGGGGGAAGTTACTAAGAAGGAGGCTGTTGCTAGCAAGGGTTCAAGGGTAAAGACGGTTGCTAGGAAGGGTGCTGAATCTTCCAAAGGCAAGGAGATTGTGCAGGAACCAGAACCAGACCGGTTCCCTGCTGACAAAAAGAGGAAGCTGCCTGCTATTGTTGCTGCAGAGGGTTCTAAACCCAAGAAAAGTAAGTCTATCACTCCCGAGCCTTTGTATGATTTGAGGGATAGGTCTATTCTGGTTGGTTTTTCTGTTGCCAAAAGTTGGGTTGATCAGAAGTTCTTGCATGAGGTTAAGGAAGCTTTAGCATTTCAGAAATGGTCTTGTTTGTTTGCAAAAGGACTTGATGTGTTTATGCCTTTAGTTGAGGAATTTTATGAACACATGCATACTAAGGACGATGGGTCCTACTTTACTTTTGTTAAGGGCACTCCCATTAATTTATCTGAGAAGCTTTTGGCTGAAATTCTCAAAGTCCCAAACAAGGGACTTGATGAGTACTCAAGGGAGAACTGGCCCACAGTTGAAGGAATCACAGCAGACCAGATCTAGACCAGGTTGTTCACTGGTCCACCTGACCCTAAGCAGGGGTACACCATTGGCCACTTAAGGGAGCCAATCATGAGGATATTTCATACCATAGCCTCCAAGATTGTGTTTCTGTAACACCCCGATAATTCTCTCTTTCTAGAAAATACTTTTATAACGAATCTAGAGAATTACCCAGGCATTATCGCCCGTGTGAAAACGTTTCGGCTTACTCAGAATTTTGCAGCGGAAAACAATTACTAAAATAAAATCAACTTTTATTAAACTTATGAAATAAATGACAACTGTTTCGAAACTAAAGCACACCAACTAAACCTCAAACTTAAGTAAAGATGTCCTACGAAAATTACTTCAACTATACTAAGTATAAGCCTTCCATTCCATATTCCCAATGCAATGCATCTGCAACCTGTAATGTCAATGCAATACTGACTCTGCTCACCAGAAGGATCATCACAGGATCAATAGGCAAAGCCATGATCACACACACAAACACGCACGTAATCAACAAAGCTGAGTACTACATATCAGGCATAAATAATCTTAAACATGATACTACAACATAAATAATAATAAGCATATAACAAACTGCAGATGACTCTTACTGAACTAGACTCTAAACTTTTATTTCTTCTTTAAATGGAATAGTTATGGGACGAGTTGTCTATACTGAAGTAGGAGATATGGGAGCTACCACATATTCCAATTGACCTGCGATATCGAGGAACCTTGAGCTAAAAAGGAAAGGTGATCAATCCATCCTAGGAAAATACATATCCGGCGACTATGTATCCCAACCCTTAGTGTCCAACTCCTAGACGTGCACCAGTCTAAAGTCTATAACCTATCTCGTTTCATTTACGTTGCATTCATTTTAATACTTGTGTTGACACCAACCAAGCACACAACACATATAACTAATAATCACTAAATCACAAACTCCTTTTTATCTTAGAATTAACAAGTTCACAACAATCATTCAGGACTCTTTTAACTTCTTTTATTCTTTGCTAACTTGCCTGTTGAACCTAGCCAACAGTAAATTGTACCTTTATATAGGTATAACTCAAAATTACCAAATAAGATCCACGGTTCTTATAAGATAAATAAATAATCTCAAAGAATCTATGTAACACATGATTCCAACCCACTTACATTAATTCACTCACGAATTAATACCAAAACTAAACTTATCTGCTTGCATCAAATTTCCATACAAACAATCTTACTCATACATATTCTTAGTTTACATGTAGCACACAGGCAAGTAACATGTAAAGCAATTTCAGTAAATCATATATATGAACAACAAGGTCCTATACATGATACTACAAAATAAAAACATCCCTAAAGCATGTTTCTAACCACATAGCACGTAAACTATGTACGTACCTTGTGTAAACGAACGGTAGGCCACTTTTCTTCTCTAAAAGTCCCCTACTATAAATTCTCCGCCTACAACAATAAAATAATCAAGTAAATACTTGAACTAAAAAAAAATACAGCAACTTTAAAACGTCCCAAACCTTTTTAAACGTCTTTAAAAATCGTTTTTATAATTTAAACTCTTTATTTTTAATCCTAGTATAGTACAACTATTCTAGTGATTAAAAATCATTAAAAGCCTTAAAATACTAACTTTCTGAATTTCCAGCATTTATAAAATTTTCTAAACCTTCTAAAATATTTTAAATGCATATAAACAATATTCTAATCAAAACTCATATTTATACTTTAAATATATAGTTTCTAGGATTAAAACCCTAAAAACTATATCTTTCATAATAATAAACTGAAAATAATAAATCTGAAATTATTATTTTATACATATGAAAACCGAAAATATATTCTTCAATAAATAATAATTTAAATCATAAACATGCTAAAATAATAAAATAATGTAAATTATACTTTAATGGAATCTTAGAAAAGAAAAGAAAACAACCAAAACAATAAGGAGGAAAAGAATCAAAAGGAAAAAGGAAGAAAAAGAGAATATACCGAATTCGCGAGTGAAATATGGCAGCAGAATTGCGAAACTTGCAGAGGCCATAACTAATAGAATAAGAATCGGAATTGAGTGATTCTTGAGCCTAACTTCAATAACTTTTCGAGATCTACAACTTTCAAGAAGGAAGTTTTGGCTAAAAATTAACGGAACTATGAGAAATATGGCCAATCAGATTCGGGTGAAAGAAAAAACGAGTGAAGAGAGGAAAAAGAAAACCATGAAGAGAGAGAATAGAAAGTGGCGTGATTCTGAAAAAATAAGTGTGTAGGGTGAAATAATTGGGTTTTAGGATTTACATAAAGGCTAATCTTTTAGGTTTAGGAAAAGAGATAAGATTTAAAAAGATTTGATGACTAATAAGATGATCAACTTAGGACTTTAATCATCAATAGGACTCTTTTCCTTTTTATCCTTTTAGGAGTTTCGATTCCATTAAACTTCTTTTTTTAATATAAAGTCTTTTATAAGACATGCTTAATTAAAACATTTTCAATTTTATTAAGCTATGAAAATATTTTTAGTTGACTTTTAAAATAGTCAACCCTTTTTAAAAGTCAAATCATTTTCCAAACTCATTTGGATTTAAATATAACTACATAAATACTTTAATATATTTATGAAAATCCTTTAAAAATGTGGGGGATTACAGTCTACCCCCCTTAAAAGAAGTTTCGTCCCGAAACTTAACACAAAACCCTCGTACTTTCAAAAGTTTGAACTAACATTTCGAAAACTTTTGGAGAAAAGGTAGTGCTCTCGTGCACTTTCCCATTTTTAAAACACTTGTGTTACTTATGAACACTTTTCTTATGCGGAGACTCTACTTCTTTTGCACTAACATGTGCAAATTGCCCAACATAGGCATACATATGCATGAAAATCTCATAAAAATAACAAAAACGCGAAATTTATCGCATTCTACCCCCCTTAAAGAAAACGAGTTACGCCCTCGTAACTCACCTCAAGGAATAGGTCTGGATACTTTTTCTTCATATCCTCTTCGGCTTCCCACGTTGCCTCTTCTGACTCGTGGTTAGACCAAAGAACTTTGACAATATGAACATCCTTGTTACGCGTACTACGCACTTTCCTGTCGAGAATCTTGACAGGTCTTTCCTCATAAGTGAGGCTACTATCTATCTGAACTCGTTCAGGCTCTAACACTGGCGCTCATCAGGGATATAGCGCTTAAGTTGGGTATATGAAACACATCATGCATCTTTTCAAACTCCATTGGCAAGCCAATCTATAAGCTACTTTCCCAATGCGCTCCAAAATCTCATATGGGCCTACATATTTAGCACTCAGCTTGCCCTTTTTCCCAAATCTCATAACGCCTTTGGTGGGTGATACTTTCAGGAATACTTTATCACCTACAGCGAACTCATCTTCGCGCCGTTTTAAGTCTGCATAACTCTTCTGCCTATCTTGCGCAGCTTGAATTCGAGCCTGAATCAATCTAACGTTCTTGACGGTCTCCTCAATAATTCGTCCCCAAACTATATTCTCACTATAGTCATTCCAGCAAATGGGACTTCTACACTTCCGTCCATATAACGCCTCAAAAGGTGCCATCTTTATACTCGCATGGTAACTATTGTTGTAGGAAACTCAATCAAATCTAATTGGTCCTCCCAACTTCCTTGAAAATCTATAGCACAAGCTCGCAACATATCTCCATAGTTTGGTTAGTCCTCTCAGTCTGACCATCGGTCGCAGGGTGAAAGGCGGTACTCATCTTTAATGTTGTCCCAAGGTTTGATTGGACCTTTTTCCAAAACTTAGATAGAAATCTAGAGTCACGATCCGAGAATAATGTCCTTTGGAACTCCTGCAATCTCACTACATGCTTGATATAGGTTGTAGCGAGTTGCTTCTTCTTCCATGTCTCCTTAATAGGTATGAAAACAGCGGACTTGGTCAGTCTATCCACTATAACCCAAATGGTATCATTTCCACTCCTCGACTTGGGTAAGGCAGTCACAAAGTCCATAGAAATCGAATCCCACTTCCATCCAGGAACCTCTATGTTGGACTTTCCCCATGGGTCTCTTATGGTCTATCTTCACTTTCTGACAGGTTAGACACTTAGACACATACTCAGCTACTTCTCGCTTCATGTTCGGCCACCAATATATCACCTTAAGATCCTTATACAACTTGTCACCCCCAGGGTGCACAGAATAGGAGTTTTGCCCTCATCCATAAGACGTCTCTTAAGGTCATTGCACTTCTGTGGTACACACCACCTCCCTTTAACCTTAGACTCCCATCATCATGAATCTTGAAGTCTACTTCCTTACCTTGCTTCATTTACTCTTTAATCTTATCTAGATGCTCATCTCCGACTTGCCCTCAATGATCTCATCGAAAACTGACACTCCCAAAGAAAGATTACTAAGTCTAGCCTCACTTTCCCCAGGATTTAAAATTTCTAGGTTCAACCTTTGCATATCTCTACACAACTCCTCAGGGACTATCAAAGCACTCAAGCTATGACTCGATTTTCGACTCAAGGCGTCAGCAACCACATTTGCTTTCCCCTCATGATACTGGATGTCTAGATCATAATCCTTAATCAACTCTAGCCATCTTCTTTGCCTCATATTCAAGTCTTTTTGGGTAAATATGTACTTCAAGCTCTTATGGTCTGTAAATATCTTGCAAGTTGCTCCATAAAGATAATGTCTCCAAATCTTCAATGCAAACACTATGGCAGCTAACTCTAGATCATGGGTAGGGTAATTAGCCTCATAAGGTTTCAATTGACGCGACGCATAAGCTATTACCTTACCATTCTGTTGCAACACACAACCCAAACCATTCTTTGAAGCATCACTATAGACCTCAAATCCCTCATTCCCATCAGGTAGGGTTAAGACAGGTGCAGTGGTTAAACGATCCTTCAAGATCTGAAAGCTTCCTCACACTTCTCATTCCACTCAAACTTGGACTCCTTTTTCATTAAATTAGTCATAGGTCGCTATCTTTCGAGAAATCCTCACAAATCTCCTATAATAGCCAGCTAAACCCAAGAAACTTCTAATGTCAGTCACACTCTTTGGAGTTGGCCACTCACTCACAGCTTGAATCTTAGCAGGATCTACAGAGACTCCTTCCTTAGACACAAAATGACCCAAGAATGCTACTTTCTCCAAACGAAACTCACACTTAGAGAACTTGGCATATAGTTGGTTCTTCCTCAAGGTTTCCAAGATAATCCTCAAATGTTCATCATGCTCGGTTTCATTCCTCGAATAAACAAAATGTCATCAATGAAAACCACTACGAACTTATCTAAAAACTCATGAAAGATTCTATTCATCAAGTCCATAAATATAGCAGGAGCATTGGTTAACCCAAATGGCATTACAGTGAACTCGTAGTGACCATAACGCGTTCTAAAGGCAGTCTTAGGTACATCCTTATCGACTACCCTCAATTGATGATATCCTGAACGTAAGTCAATCTTCGAGAACACACTCGCTCCATTAAGTTGATCGAATAGGTCATCTATTCTAGGCAAAGGGTACTTGTTTTTATGGTAACATTGTTCAACTCCCTATAGTCGATACATAACTCATACTCCCATCCTTTTTCTTCACGAACAAAACAGGAGCTCCCCAAGGCGATGCACTAGGTCTGATATAACCCTTATCCAAAAGTTCTTGCAATTGTGTCTTTAACTCACTCATCTCAGGAGGTGCCATTCTATAAGGTGCCTTAGATATAGGTGCAGTTCCAGGAACTAAGTCTATGGTAAACTCAACGACTCTTGCAGGTGGCATGCCTGAAATTTCACTGGAAATACGTCCATAAACTCATTACTATCGGAACATCCTCAAGTTTTAACTCAGCTTCTTACTCACATCTTGCACGCTACAGAAAAATAGCTCACACCCCTTTCTCATCAACTTCTGCACTTGCATAGCAGAGATCACTCCAAATTCTTAGGTTTCCCAAATCGTCTATAGAGGTCAATTTTCCCAAGGGTTTCTCAACACTACCTTTTGAACTTCACAATCAATGTTGCCTTGTAAAGTCATAAACAATTCATCCCAAGAATCACATCTAGGTCTCCCAAATTGAATTCTATTATGTCAGACAGAAATACAAAGTCTCCTATCTTTAAAGACAATTTGTAAACAACTCGGTATCTTATGATTTCTCCAATAGGTATGCTAATAGGCAAATCAACACTTCAAAATCTACTAAACCCAATTGAATTTCCTCAATCAAAGCTTGCTCAAATCATTGAGCCTTTAACTCCTAGTGGCTATTACCTCAAATGCAAACTAGCTATAACTTCTATAATACTCAGAGATAGTCATACTTCTCATCCTAAGGTTTGTAAACTTCTGGGCTTTTAGTTTCCTCATAAAAGCAGGGTAAAACTTTTCTCTTAAAGCAGCAATAAAAGATTCCCAAATAAACTCTTTCATAATACCGAGTCTAGTCTCATTCTCTTTCTACTATAAGTCAGTCTCATCTTTCAGATACAATATAACTTGACCTACTTTCACACTCTCAGGACAGTTCAAAGCCCCAAAAATCTTTTAAAACGCCCTAATCCGACTCTTTAAGAGGATAGGGTCAGCTTACCCCTTAAGATGGCGGTTTAATCTTAGCTAGTCTCTCAAACATGTCCCAGCAGAATCGGGACACTAACTTTTCGAGTCAAATTCTTTGCCAACAGGCGAATAGCAGAGCTAAGGCATCATATTGTTTGACGCTCTACTTCGCGACTGAAATCTAACGTAACTTACTTTGGTTCCAGCATAACTTACATGTCCATCTAATAAGGCAACACATTTGATTTGATCATTAAAGATCGCATCAACATACAATTCACTAAGTTCCAACATGAAGTGTTCTCTAATAATCACTAATCATCATGTAAAATATTTCAATCAACGTGCAATAGAAACAAGCAAGCAAGAATATAATCACATAATGAAAAAATAATAAAATAATAATTTCCCATCACGTGCCCAGAATAAATTCTTACTCACTCATATAAAGAAAATAATAACTTCTATTCCTCAATCGATAATAAGAATATTCTCCCAATCCAAAATAACCAACTTATTCCTCAACAATATCAGAATAAGGAAATTTAAACCATTGTAGCTTGACTACTTCCAACAACTAATCTTAAAGTATAATAATACTCTATGGGATTACACTATCATTCTCATCCTTTTTCCTTTATACGGAGTAAACATTTCATCTCAAATTCATTATAATATATTAAAATAATAAATCTGAATTCCTAGATCTAGTTAGATCTTCAAATCCTTTTGGATTGATGTCCATTTTCATCCATCTCTAAAACACTTACATCGCTCAATAAGAGTCTCCAATAATATGATAGATGTCCTTTCAGGTTTGCACTCTAGTACAATCAAACTCTTGAATTACTTCATATATCGCTAACAGGGATACCTACTTTTAACCCATAATGCAACATGATCTCAGGCTAATGTAACTATAACTTCGAGGCTCATGACATCGAACATTCTCATCATCACTCAATATAGGGTTATGATGCTTCCTACTCTATTAACTTTGCCTGACAATTCTATTACTTGTCTGGCAGACATGTTAGAGATCTACAACAAATAAACCTATAATGTTTGACACTCTCTCTAACGTGTTCCCACAAAACCAAGAGGTAAACAAAAACAACGCATGTAAAATAAAACACCTTAACAGGCAAGAAGGATGTAACAATTAGCAGAGAAGAAAAACATTCATGCATCATTAGTAGGGAAGAAAATGATAATGCACTTATTTGCAGGGAAGAAAATAATGATGATGCTGAACTAATTTTTCAATGCAGGCATATAATATTTCTATCCTATATGCCCTTCTTATACTACCCATTCTCACAATGTCATGCTATAAACCTTAAAGGCATGAAAAATAATGCAGACACTTTTTACAAATACATTACTTTTGTGCCTAAAATAATTTTTCGAAAAAATTTGGACTCCAAGGTTACTCGAAAAAAAAATGTTACTCGAAATTTTTTTTTTTTTTTTCGGACTCAGCACGTTTTTCGAAAAAAAAATTCGAACTCGTAAAATTTTCGGAAGAGAATTTCGAACTCGAATTTTCGAAAAATATCGGTTCTAAAAAAAAATTTTGATCCTCAAAATATTTTTGTCTCACTTTTCGCAATGAAACGTAGGAGCATACTTAAGGTTTCCTTCAAATAACCCATAAGCTAGGTAACTTAAAACTAAAGTCACTTAATAAGCGAGTTAGTTAGGCGCCTATAAGTCTTAAACTAACCTAAAGCTCTGATACCACTTTGTAACACCCCGATAATTCTCTCTTCTAGAAAATACTTTTATAACAAATCTAGAGAATTACCCAGGCATTATCGCCCGTGTGAAAACGTTTCGGCTTACTCAGAATTTTGCAGCGGAAAACAATTCCTAAAATAAAATCAACTTTATTAAACTTATGAAATAAATGACAACTGTCTCGAAACTAAAGGACACCAACTAAAAACCTCAAACTTAAGTAAAGATGTCCCTACGAAAACAACTTCAACTATGCTAAGTATAAGCCTCTCCATTCCAGATTCCCAATGCAATGCATCTGCAAACCTGTAATGTCAATGCAATACTGACTCTGCTCACCAGAAGGATCATCACAGGATCAATAGGCAAAGCCATGATCACAACACAAACAAGCATGTAATCAGCAAAGCTGAGTACTACATATCAGGCATAAATAATCCTAAACATGATACTACAACATAAATAATAATAAGCATATAACAAACTGCAGATGACTCTTACTGAACTGGACTCTAAACTTTTATTTCTTCTTTAAATGGAATAGTTATGGGACGAGTTGTTCTAACTGAAGTAGAGAGATATGGAGCTACCACATATTCCAATTGACCTGCGATATCGAGGAACCTTTGAGCTAAAAAGGAAAGGTGATCAATCCAATCCTAGGAAAATACATATCACGGCGGACTATGTATCCCAACCCTTAGTGTCCAACTCTAGACGTGCACCAGTCTAAAGTCTATAACCTATCTCGTTTCACTTTACGTTGCATTCATTTTAATACTTGTGTTGACACCAACCAAGCACACAACACATATAACTAATAATCACATAAGATCACGAAACTCCTTTTAATCTTAGAATTAACAAGTTCACAACTTATCATTCAGGACTCTTTTAACTTCTTTTATTCTTTGCTAACTTGCCTGTTGAACCTAGCCAACAGTAAATTGTACCTTTATATAGGTATAACTCAAAATTACCAAATAAGATCCACGGTTCTTATAAGATAAATAAATAATCTCAAAGAATCTATGTAACACATGATTCTAACCCACTTACATTAATTCACTCACGAATTAATACCAAAACTAAACTTATCTGCTTGCATCAAATTTCCATACAAACAATCTTACTCATACATATTCTTAGTTTACATGTAGCACACAGGCAAGTAACATGTAAAGCAATTTCAGTAAATCATATATATGAACAACAAGGTCCTATACATGATACTACAAATAAAAACATCCCTAAAGCATGTTTCTAACCACATAGCACGTAGACTATGTACGTACCTTGTGTAAACGAAACGGTAGGCCACTTTTACTCTCTAAAAGTCCCCTACTATAAATTCTCCGCCTACAACAATAAAATAATCAAGTAAATACTTGAACTAAAAAAAAATACAGCAACTTTAAAACGTCCCAAACCTTTTTAAACGCTTTAAAAATCGTTTTTATAATAAACCCTCGTTATTTTTAATCCTTAGTATAGTACAACTATTCTAGTGATTAAAAATCATTAAAAGCCTTAAAATACTAACTTTCTGAATTTCCAGCATTTATAAAATTTTCTAAACCTTCTGAAAATATTTTAAATGCATATAAAAATCATATTCTAATCAAAACTCATATTTATTCTTTAAATATATAGTTTCTAGCGATTAAAAACCCTAAAAACTATATCTTTCATAATAATAACTGAAAATAATAAATCTGAAATTATTATTTTTATACATATGAAAACCGAAAATATATTCTTCATATAAAATAATAATTTAAATCATAAACATGCTAAAAATAATAAAATAATGTAAAACTAATACTTTAATGGAATCTTAGAGAACAAGAAAGAAAACAACCAAAACAATAAGGAGGAAAAGAATCAAAAGGAAAAAGGAAAAAAAGAGCAATATACCGAATTCGCGAGTGAAATATGGCAGCAGAATTGCGAAACTTGCAGAGGCCATAACTAATAGAATAAGAATCGGAATTGAGTGATTCTTGAGCCTAACTTCAATAACTTTTCGAGATCTACAACTTTCAAGAAGGAAGTTTTGGCTAAAAATTAACGGAACTATGAGAAATATGGCCAATCAGATTCGGGTGAAAGAAAAAACGAGTGAAGAGAGGAAAAAGAAAACCATGAAGAGAGAGAATAGAAAGTGGCGTGATTCTGAAAAAATAAGTGTGTAGGGTGAAATAATTGGGTTTTAGGATTTTACATAAAGGCTAATCTTTGAGTTAACTACCTTCTAAGGACCTAAAGTATTCATCTTTTTTCCGTTAAGGACTTAAAGTAATTTTTTGCTCCCATAGAGGATCAACACTAACAGACGTTAAATATACTAGCTTAAACTAACGGCAAAAAAAAAAATGCTGCAAAAAAAAATAAAAAAAATAAAAGAAACCTACAACTTCCTTTACACTTACCCACTCGTGAGAAAAGATCACTTATTCACTTTCTTCATCAAAACAAGAAGAGGAAACATCAGTCACAACTCACAAGAAGAGGAAAAATCACTTTCTTCATCAATAGAAACTCATTCATCTCTATTTTTATGTTCATCAAAGCAAATCTGTGAAGGTGAGAAAATTCAATTCCTTTGCTATCATATAATTTTTTTTCTTATATTTTTGTTCTCTCTTCTTGGATTAATTATCATCTTCTGCAAAAATTGTATGTTTGTGCCATTAAATTGACTAAAAAATATGATTAATTAAGATGTTATTTTGTGCTTAGATTAAAAAAATTTGATTTGGATTTCATCTTGAAATTTTTGATGAGAAATTTGAAACTTTGCCAAAAGAAAGAGAAAACTTAGACTTAAAATTACTTAGACTTAAAATTAAAGCAAGTATATAATACTCATGAATAAGATTGAAAAATAAAAGCAGGAAGAAGATAATCTAGCGTGGGAAATCATTTAGCAATACATACAGTACTAAACAAACGAAATATATGAAAGTTAGGTTTGGACTAAAGGAGCTTTATAATTTTTTTTTTAATCAATCATCACATGTAAAACTAAGGTTTCCCAATACCAAGTGAAAGCAAGTGTGCTAACATATATAATTCATGTTTAATTAGTTTCATGCTCTAATTTTGTATTCTTAAATTCTATTTTCATGTCATGTAATCCAGATTAATATGGTTGATAAACCTGAAGTAGTGATACATCATGGAGGGTATTGGCAGAAGCTTCACAAAATGGATTATGTGGGTGGTAAACTTACCGTCTTTAACGATTTGCCGAATTGCATTGATTATGCCTATGTCAAAACAATGGTTTGTTCTTTAGAATACAACAATGTCATTAAAATGCACTATCTTGATCCTGCTATTTCTGATTTCGACAATGGTATTAGGTTTTTAGATGATGATGTTAGCAATTTTGTTAGTTTATTAATGGAGTATGGTTGTATACATTTATACTTGGAGCACCAGTATGAGATTGATCTCAATGGATTTAATGTTAATGTGCCTTTCATGTCTCTATTGAATGCATCAACGTTTATAGAAAACACTAAAGCTAATGACAACATGGTGAATGATGACATTGATTATGATGAGAATGGATCTGATTTAGAGGATGTTGAAGTGATGGAAGCTAGGGACAGAATTAAACATTACAAAAAGTTGGAAAATGAGCTTGAAGAAGAACTAGATTATTTGAAGAGAGTTGCTGCAAGGAGAGGAAATGATAAACTGAATGTAGGGAGTGATGTAGAGGCATCAGACTCCTCTGGATTTAATAGCACATTGAGGAGTCGGATGAAGATGATGTTGGTTTTTTGGTTCCACCGCCTTCAAACAAGTCTTCTAAGCTGCATAACATATCATACAAACTGGAACTACACCTCAAAACACATATTTCTCAGTTGGTATGGACTTTCTTAATGCAAATCAATTCAAGAAAGCCTTAAGTGACTATTGTGTGAATAATGGCAAAGATGTGAAATTTACAAAGAACCATAAAGATAGGGTGGGAGCAAAGTGTAAGGCTACTGGTTGTGAGTGGTCTATTTGGGCTTCTTGGGATGGGAAAAAGAAGACTTTTAGAGTCAAGACGTACAATGGGGCACATAACTGTGGCAGGACTCAAAAATCTAAAAAAATAAGTCGTCGATGGATTGCTAATCACTACCATAACAAGTTTAAGATAAATCCATATTGGAAAATGCAAGAGATTGTTGATACTATCTGGAATGAATGGGGTTTAAAAATTTCAATTAAAATGGCCCATAATGCTCGAAAGGAAGCACAAAAAATGGTGCTTGGAGAGTATCAGGAACAATTTAAGCTTCTTCCTCGATATGCAGCAGAGATTCTTAGTTCAAATCCTAATAATAATGTCAAGTTCAAGTTAGAGGGTGGTCAATTTAAGGCCATGTACTTGTGCTTTGATGCTTAAAGCAAGGATTCCTTAATGGTTGTAGACCAATTATCTCACTCGACGGTTGCTTTTTGAAAGGCCCTTATGGAGGTCAACTTTAGTGGCTGTTGGTAGAGATGGTAACAACCAATTCTTTCCCGTTAGCTTGGGCAATTGTTTGACATTGGAATGGGGTGAACTGGACATGGTTTCTAAGTTTATTGGCTGCTGACTTGAAAACTACTAGAGGGGCTGGCTACACATTTATGTCAGACCAACAAAAGGGTCTGATTAATTCTATTGATGAGATATTTCCTGAAGCAGAAAAGAGGATGTTGTGCCAGGCATGTTGTACTGCAACTTTAGGAGAAGTTTGGGGGGAAAAGAATATAGGAAACATTTTTGGAGAATTGCAAAGTCTACAACTGAAAATGAGTTCAAAGAAAGAGTTGCTGATTTCGGAAACTTAAATGAAGCTGCTGCACAAGATTGTTAAACAGAAACTACAAGAAATGGTGTAGAGCTTTTTATAGCCCTCTTAGCAAGTGTGATAGTGTTGACAATAACATGAGTGAAGTCTTTAATGCTTATATCCTCAATTCCAGGCACAAACCCATAATTACTATGCTGGAGGATATTAGGGAAGGTTTAATGGAGAGGTTACATAAGAAGAGAGACATGTTCAATGGTAAGCAATGGTTCTTATGTCCTAGGATTCAACAAAAGCTTGAGACTTCTAAAGTTCATGCAAGAGGATGGGCAGCTTATTGGATGGGAGATTCTCTTTTGGTGTGAGAGAAGGAGCCACACAAGTCAAATATGTTGTCAACTTGTTGAATAGAACTTGTAGCTGCAATGCGTGGCAAGTTAGTGGCATTCCTTGCAATCATGTTGTAGCTGCAATAGGAAGAATGGTGATCCTCCAGAGCAATTGTGGCAGATTGGTTTCATAAGTGCAACTATTATAAAGCATATCAGTTTAATTTAGAGCCTCTTAGTGGCCCCCAAGTGTGGCCAAACATCACAATACTCCATACAACCACCTCCTGTCAAAAAGGTAAAGCTGTGTAGACCAAAAAAGAAAAGGAGATTACAAGCTGGTGAGATTGTTAGAGGGAGAAAAATAAGCAAGGTGGGAGTGAAATGTCATGCACAAAATGTGGACAACAAGGTCATAACATCAGAACTTGTAAGAATATCAAGATTATATTACATTTTGCTCCATCTAAGAACCAAAAACAACAGCAAACAAAGCCACAACAGAGGAAGGGGCGGCAAGAACAAGGGTTTGAAAATTCAAGCCTTCCTACTCAACACTCACATGTACCAATGCACCAAACAGGGATTGGAATCTATACATATCCAAATGGGTTTCAAAGACTTGCAACTGTAAGTGTGAAATTTGGTTTGTAATTTTAATTGCATAAGTTTACTTTAGACTAATCCCCTTAATTTTATTTTTAGGTGCAACCATTAAGGGGAGGTGTAGCGGTGTATAATGATAATGAAGGGCATAATACCTTGCATTCCATCACCTCTAATAATGAAAGTGTTCCAAACATGTCACAAAGTAACAACACTAGAGCACCATGGTTCTCTGCCTCCACTTCTAAATACTATTATCAGGTAATTGTATGATTTGTTGAAAGTTATTCAATTAGTACATTAATTATATTTTACTCATATATAAACTCTTTTTTTTATTAAAAATATATGCAGGGAGGTGGACTTGACTACAACATCTGAAAATTTGGTGACTGTCGTTTTTTTTAAAGGAGTGACTTTGGATGTTACTTGATGAAAAACTGTATATTTTGAAGATTTAGGCCTCTGGTATTTTTTTTTCTTTTGGAGTAATATAATATGAGAAATTTATATCTTGAAGATTTAGGCCTTTGTTTCTTGTTTAGATTTAGATATGCAATGAAAATCAATTTATGACAAACATGTTTAGTGAAAATATTGAACTTTATGACTTTCTGTTGCTCCTAACAGATTTGGAATATTCATAGCTTAATAGTTTTGTTTTTCAAAAAATTTTAGCTTAATAGTTGATTTTTTTTGTATTGAATTAATTTTTCAGTTTTTGGTGTTTACTAACTTAACGGTGTCAAGTTATGTTTTAAATAATCCCTTGAAAGAGCAAAAAATTACTTTAGGTCCTTAACGGAAAAAAGATGAATACTTTAAGTCCTTAGAAGGTAGTTAACTCCCTTCCTATTTCCATATTTTTTTTTTCTAAAACAGTGATTGAAGCCTGGAAAACCTTTGACGAGAAACACTGAAATTGTTAGGATTATTACTAGGGTGAAGGCAAAACTGTAGTGGCAGTGTAAAAAGCAGCGGGAAGAGAGAGAAAAAGATAGAACCAAGAACGAAATGGCATCAACATCGTTGAATGATGCGATGGAAGAGGAGATGACACTCACTGTGAAATGGAGTGGCAAGGAATACACTGTGAGAGTCTGCGGAGACGACACTGTTGGAGAGCTCAAGCGTCGCATTTGCCAAGCCACTGAAGTTCTTCCCAAACGTCAGAAACTTCTTTACCCTAAAATTATGGGCCCTAAACTTTCCGATGATTCAACTCTTCTCTCTCTCCTCCCTCTCAAATCTTCCGTCAAGATGACTATGATCGGGTAATTGTTTCTTTTATCTAACTCAATTGCAGAAACTGTTATTTTTTGTGAATTTTGTTTAGGGTAATTTTATTAGAAAGTTCAATGATTTAAATACTGAATGAAGGTTAAATAACCAACATTTCATTTATAAGCTAATGAGTACAAAGAGTAAAAAGGTTACTAATTTCAATAATTTTCGGTGATCAATGGATGCTAATGAGGGTTTTTAATATTAGGTGCTATATTTAGACTATTACTAATTATTAGGCCCGGACTATGCCCCGGATAGACCTGGTTATTGGACGGGTCGGGTCAGGGTCAGTGCAGATCGGAAGCGGGTCGGGTCATAAGAGGGTCGCCTCATAAAGGGTCGGTAGCGGGTCGGGCCAAATGGGTAGAGGGCTTATAGCGGGCCGATAATGGGCGGGTCGGTAAACGAGCAAGAAAAACAAGGAACAAAAAGAGCCAAAAGTAAGTATAAATGAATGCGAATCTGAATATGTAATTGTTTTTACAAAACTTATTTTATTTTTAAAATTATTGGGTTTATTTGTTGACCCTATAATGGCCCTATCCAATAATAACCCTGTCCAATAAAACCGTGTCCAATAAAAGCCCTGTAAAATTGACCCTAACCCTTTAACCATTGGGCTACCCTGTCCAATAACCACCTCTAGCCCCGGGTAAGAAAATTTTCATTTATTAATATTGTACTTTGATATGATTGCACTAAATACAACTTGGTCGAATGGTTGAAACTTTAATACATGAACTTGAGGTCACGGGATCAAAACTTATACTATGTAATTTCTAATTTTTTAAATTGTACATATATTACATGAACTAAAACTCCCTAGGGAGAGCGCCACGTGGCACCGTTCCTGATTTACGCACGCCTTTTAATATTTAGACTATTATTTGGTGAGTGACAATAAATATTGGGAATGGTAATGAACATAAGTAAAGTTGTTAAGAAAGTCTCATGTTAATTCCTATGTTCTTTTTTTTTTTTTTTACAATGGGTAAAACAAACTAATAAGAGTAACCGTTAGCTTTTTCTAGCTTTTTGGGCTAGATTTTGAGCTAGTCTGACTTCCTCTCTTTTAACTTTAGTGCATGACAAAAAATGGAAACTACTAGTTATACTTTTTATCTCTCGGACTATCGAGTGGATTTGTTTATTTGTTGGGTCGTTATTCCGTAGAGCTTGAACTACTTCGAGGTTGTCAGTTTTGATTATAAGGTCAGAACAACGTCATTGCATGTCTTTCATTGCATGTCTTTCATTGCTTGCAATATTGCATAGGCCTCTGTTTGTATGGCTGAGCTTGCGAAAATCCTGGAGGCTTTTTCTTCCCTTGAGCCTTGGGAGATGTTTTTCCATGCTATTGCTGCTTCCCATTTACTGCTTTCCTTTCCTTGCTTCCAAGCCCCATCTAGTACCAGTATTTGTGGCGTGTCAGAGTTTGTTGTGCCTGTTATCCAATTGATTGTTGTTTCTGTTCCTTCTTGATAACACTTTTGGTCTATTTTGCGTTTGTCTCTTATTCTCTCAACACTTTCTTCGTATCTTCGGCAACTTTCTTCATAGAGTTCTACGATTCTGTGAGGATTAAACTTTGTAGCTTTGAAGATTCCCCACATTGTTGATATAAAATTTCTGCTCATTTCTCTTCATTCCTCTTCTTTCTTTTTCCTGAATAGATTTAGAAAGTTTAATCCATTCTTGTATTGGTAGATTCTTCGTGTATTCACTACCAATCCCCATTGTTGTACTCCAGACGCGCTTTGTCGCTTGACAGTCACGAAGTAAGTGGGAAATGCTTTCCTTGTGAGTATCACAAAATTTGCAATTTATGTTTGCAATCTTTCTTTTCGCTTGGTTATCGGCTGTGGGGAGTGCATTAACCATGATTTTCCATAAGTGTTTCCACTTCGGGAAAATATCTGAGTTCCAGATTGCTTTCTAGAACTGTGTATCTATCACAGGGTTATTCTTCCTATAGTTTAGGAACCAATAACCTGTTTTAACTGAATAATTCCCTGATTTTGTGATGCTCGACTGTATTTCATCCTCTACATCTTCTCTTGGTATGTGCATTGAGAGAATCTCCCTCGCGTCCTTCTTTGAGAAGGTGTTCCAAATAGTGCTTGCTTTCCATTCTTTATGTTCATTTATCAAGTCTGCTACTACCAATACCCCATTCCTTGAGGGATGATTCTCATCTTTTTTTGGCTTGATATTTCTTATATGAGTCCATCTATTAGTATCCAGCCGGATATTTTTCCCATTGCCTAGACGTTTCTGAAGTCCTTCTTTGAATGATGAACAAGCTTTGAATAGGCTTCTGAACGCATAAGAACAATTCTTTGGGAAGGAGTTATCTACTGCCATTTGGAGAGGGTCCTTTTTATATTTTGTTAAGTAGATTTGGCGAACAAGGGAATTTTTGTTTTTGTGGATCCTCCAGGCCTGATTAAAAAGAAGGGCACTGTTTGCATGGGTGATATTTCTCAGGCTACCTCCCTCGTTTTTGTGTTTCTCAAGTAAATCTCTTTTCCTCCATTTTATTGGTGTTTTTTCGAAGCTAGAAGACCACCAAAACTTCAACAAGATTGAGGTGATTTTTTTTTTTTTTTTTTTGGAAGTAGATAAATGGAAATGATATGAGAGGATAGTGATGTGAGAATTGTGTTTATCATAATTAGTTTTCCAGCTTGGGAGAGATTTGAAAACTTCCATGAGAGAATTTTGTCAACTGTTTTGTTAATAATGTCATTGAACTGTGCAATATTTCTCCCGTCTACTTCCATAGGAAAACCAAGATATTTCCCTATTTTTGATTTATTGGCTACTCCTAGCGGTTTTCTCATTAGCTTTATGAACTTGCTGGGGGTGTTTGGACTAAAGATGACATGAGATTTCTCAAAGTTTATCATTTCTCCCGATTTGTTGCAAAACTTGTAAACTCAGCTAACAAGTTTTTTATTGCCCAACAATATTTTGGGAGTGCTTTAAAGAAAAATAATGCATCATCAGCGAAGAATAAATGTGATATTTTTGGAGCATTTCGAGCAATTTTGAGACCTTCTAGCTGTTTGCTGGTTTGTATATGTGTTAAATTTCTTGAAAGCACTTCCATACAGATAATAAATATGTAAGAGGAGAGAGGGTCACCTTGCCTGTTGATGGTTTGAAAATTCTCGAAGCAACTCCATTGACTAGAATAGAGTAAGTGACTGTAGTGATGCATTGCATGATCCATTGTATCCAAATTTCAGGGAACTTCATTTTTCTTAGAATCGCCTCTACAAAGTCCCACCTTATCCTGTCGTAAGCTTTGCTTAGGTCAATTTTGAGAATTCCTGCAAAGCTATTTCCTTTTTTCCTTTTCTTAACCCAATTTATGATTTCATGTGAGATGAAGCAGTTGTCCATCATCTGCCTCCAGGGGACAAAAGCATTCTGGTATTTGTCCACCAAGTCCCCTAGGATCCCCTTTATTCTATTGACCAAGGTCTTCGAGATGATTTTATATGTAGAATTGCAAAGATTTATTGGTCTAAAATCTTTGGTTTCTTGAAGGTTCGATTTTGTTCTTTAAAAGGAAACCTGAAGATATGAAAGCTTTTACACTGTTGGTGACATCTTGGCCAACTATGTCCCAATTTTTTTGGAAAAAAATTGGTGGTGTTCCATCCGGTCCCGGTGATTTTAGAGGATTAAAGGAGAAGCAGGCATCTCTAATTTCTTTGTTTGTGAAGGGAGCATTTCAGTGATGAATATGTGTATTAGATAGGAAATGGATTTTGTCTAGAAAAGGATCCAGATGGGAGATTCCTACATTATCTGGATTGCTGTTTGCATAAAGCTCTTTGAAATTTTCTAGGAATAGCTGTTGAATTTGGGATTGTTCCATAATTCAGTGACCATTTCCATCTTTTATTGCCTTGATTTCATTTCTTGATTTTCTTCCCTTGACACTCTTGTAAGAAAGACGAGGTTTTATCCCCTAATTCATCCCACTTGGATTTGGCTCTTTGTCTCTAGTATGTTTTTGCTACAAGTTCTTTCAAACATTCATTTCTAACTTGTTGGTCTTGATCTGCTTATTGATGAGAGGTTATTAGTATTGTTGCTCTATTAGCTTTTCATTGATGTCTTTCCAGTCTATTTTATGATTGGTCTTGTAGTCTAAGCACCAGTTTCAGATTTTTCTCAAAGTAGACCGGACTTTTCTTTGTAGTAGTGAGCTGAAGATCCTATGTGCATTGTAGACCATTCTTGTTTGATGATTTTGATAACCTCATCATGGTTAAGGCTCCAAGCATCTAGTCTGTAAGGTCTTTTTTTTCTTTGCTTGGAGTTTTTCGTAGAGATGGAGGATGATTGGGCTGTGGTCCGAGAGGAGAATAGGAAGATTCCATGTCTCTGGAAACATGTCTTTCCATTCCTTGTTGCTGAAAACCTTATCTATTCTTTCATCGATTACTTCTTTATTCTTCCTATTGTTCGTCCATGTAAAGTTCGCCCCATGCGAGTGAATATCAATGAGATTGTTTTCCAATTTCCATTCTCGAAAGACCGAGGCTCCTCGAATGAGATTGGAGCCTCCTATTTTCTGCTCATTGTTTTCAACTTGGTTGAAGTCCCCTATTAGGACCCATCTACCTTTGTAGTTTTGAATGATTCCGATTATTTTGTTCCATATTGTTGCTCTTTGTGACAGATAAGGCGATCCATAAACAAAGGCTACGTAATATTCGTTACCAGCTACATCAGCTGTTTTACAACATACATAGTTTGCTTCTACTACTAGGACTGATACTACTACCTTCCGATTCCAACACATAAAGAGACCTCCTCTATCGTCGTCGGAGTCAAACCCCGTATACTCATGAAACCATAGCCTACTGAAAATTGGCTTGGCTTTTGGTTTCAGATAAGAAAATAAAATCTAGACCATTAGCATTAGCTGTGTTAGAGATAAACCCTAACACTTGGGAGCTTAGATTTCAGCCCCCTACAGTTCCAGCTTAGGATGCTCATTTTTTCATGGAAGGCTGTGGGTCAGCTGCACCATAAGAGGTGGTCGTTTCCTTTCTGAGTTCTCCTTGGGTGCAGAGGGGGTGATCTGGGTTGACATTCGAGCTTTCTTCTCCTGAGTTTCCTTGTTCTGAGAGTTCTCCTTCGCTTAGACCATATTTTAGGATTTCTTTCCCCTTTGTCTTTTGTTGGATCTTCATTCTTTTTGTCTTGTACATTTCTGCATGAATAGACTCCTCATTTGGGGTAGATTAAGATCAAAGGCATTCTGTGCAGACATTCGAATTGTGCCAGTGTTTACGTTAGAAGTGTTTATATCCATCTGAACTATCTCGAAGTCCCACTCTTCAAGAGGGAAGTCAGATAAGGCTGAGGTGAAAGAGTTTTGGGAATTAGGAGTGGTTGGCGGTGTTTGAGAGAGAGTTTGTGAATCAGTGGAGGAGGTAGAGGAAGCAGATGCTTTTTTGAGGGTTTTACAGCTGCTAGTTTGGGCCTGAAGAACTGTGTTGGGAGATTGTAGTTCTTTTTTGCTTTCTTTTGAAGATTGGGCTTGCTTGACAATTTGGCCCAATTCATCCCAATCAGAGAACGAGACGCTTTTGGGCCTCTCTTTTCTTTTTTGAGTAATCAGAATTGGGCTTTGGTGATCCTCCTGAAGAGTAAGAGGTTCAACGTCTGGGATTGAAGAGAGAGGTGTGGGCTGTGATTGCATGTGGTCTGAGTGTGAGATGGGCAAATTTTGAAATGAGCCCAATTCTGGTGTAGTTGACTCTTGGGTAGAAGGAACTTGTGGGCTCTTGGATTCATGTGGCGAATATAGACAGAGAGGGTCAAATGTGATGGACTGTACTTCTTGGTATTCAAACTCAAGAGAGTTTCTTTTCCGTCATAAACTTACATTAACATCTGATCTAGTATTGAGTGATAATAATGAAAATAAGCGTAGCAAGACACATGTTTGAAGATGAAGTTTCCATTACCATGCGCATCAACATGAGATTTTCTTCGCAAAATCACATAAATTGATCGCCGATACCACCATTTAGTGCAAGTCTGCCAACTACCAAATGGGCTGTTGATTACATTTGGATGGCTTAGAGTGATAACCAAACAAGTGAAATTGGATTATAGCAATCTTTTGACATGCATTATAGCAACCTTTTGACATGCATTATAGCAATCTTTTGGCATGCACCAATCGTTATCTCCATATCTGTAATATAAAACATCATCTTGAAGGTCATTACTCTATTGTTGAGACATTGAGCTGAGAGTGTCTGTTCATGTGCACTTAAAACATCTTTGCCGCAGCTGTTTCCCTTGACTAGGTGCTTGCACAGGAGTGTTTTCTTTGTGTTGTAAGAGATGCATTGAGCAATTCGTCCTTAGCCTTTTTCCTTCAAAGATAACATCCTCCTTGATGTTCTTTTTTATTATTCTAATATTCTAGGCCCTAGATTGATTGTACTATCATTATCCTAGGATTAGAATGAGTATAATTTCAGTGCTTGGCTGATTTTAACCTTGAGGCTGTGAATGTGTCCAGCGGACCACTACTTTTATGATCAAATTCACTCTAATTGAAATGAGCTTATAATGATTAATTTCTTTAATTCCCTTGTTCATTATTCATAAGGTTTCTTGCTTGAATTATTTGATTTTTAGGTGAACATTTGTAACTTGTAAGTAATATTTGTGGGTTGCCAAGAAGACTACAAGTACGTCAGCACACCTAGAAGAAGAGTATACCTATCTTAAATCATTTTTGGGCTGATCCCTCTTCGATGCCCGTGTCTAGGAGGGAAGGAAAGGAATTCGGAACAGACGTAACCACTGCAGAAAGACTGTACTCGAGCAGCCAATGCCTATCTTTGGCAATCCGGCTACATTCACTTCTTTTTTGTTATGCTATCTGGAAAGATATATGATACTGCTTTATTAGTTAATTATTGTATTATGCCTCCATCTATAAAGTATGACTAATTTAGTTAGTAAGCAATTACCATCATTACTACATTGCTTGCTAATTCTGTTGATCGTGCAGGACCGTTGAAGATGATATAATTATTGATCCAGTTGAATCTCCAGAGGTTGTTGATGATTTTGAACTCGGACAAGATGAAGCCGTTGACTTAAAAGATAAAGAGGTTAACAAGCAGAAACTGAGGAGACGTGTGGATCAATACAAGGTTGGTGGTTCTTGCTGTAACATAAAATGTCTAATCTTTTTGTGCTGCAACGAGTAGCTTGATCACTTGATTCCCATTAGTAAAATTCGATGTCAGTTTATGAAAATCAAATAATGTTTGAATACATTGAATCTTGGGGACTAAATTTGTGTTGATAATGCGAAAATAATATCATAGGGATATAAAGTATGAATTTCCTCACGACATAACAGCTAAACAATTGTTTAGATCTTGAAATACAATCTAAGATATATAATTCAATCCCCTAGATTCACTAAATATATAGAGTGATTCAACAAAATTATTAAGATCAATAAAGGATGTGATCTGTGCCTCAGAAAGAAGGCTGGAATTTATCAAAAAGACTGAATTTGATTTAAATCAAATTCAGAACACAAACAGTCCTTATATAGGACTTCTTACTAAAATCAATCCTATTTATAATAAAATTTAAAAGTTAATAACAAAATAATGTTAGACTTAATCCCATAAAAAGTCAACATTTTCTCTCTTATGGCTGTCAATATGGACAAATCCCTCCATTCTGTCATTTCTAATACCCTCCATCCAAGTCATCTTCGACCTCCCTTGACTTATTCTAAAATCTCTCTTATCCCAACCTTAACTAGTACATCCTTTAGACAATGTCTCATATTCTCAAACCACCGTTACTAGTTATCTTTCACCTTTTATTCAATGTCCTTGTTTCGGATCATATCCTGTAATGTGTTTTTGAACATCCGTCTCAACACATTACACAAATCTCATACCTATATAATAGTGATGATTCCTAAAAGTTGAATACTCATACCTATATAATAATGATGGTCTTATAACCATCATATGGAATGTTCCTTTTAATCTTAGAGGTACCCTCCTGTTGCACAAATCTCAATTCCCCCTCCATTTAAGCCACATGTGATTCAGTTTTGATGTAACACCCCGATAATTCTCTTTTCTAGAAAATACTTTTAATTAAACCTTAGAGAATTACCCAGGCATTATCGCCCGTGTGATAACGTTTCGCTTACTCAGAATTTTGCAGCGGAAAACAACTTTATTAAAAACTTATGAAACCAAACAATGTTTGAAACTAAAACACACCAATTAAAACTAATGTCTGAAAACAACATGTTCCTACGAAAACAACTTAAATGATACTAGTAATACAATGAGTCTCTCCATTCCAGATTCCCAATGAGATGCATCTCGAACCTGTAATGTCAATGCTGTCTTGACTCTGCTCCCCGAAGGATCACCACAGGATCAATAGGCAAAGCCATGATCACACACACAACAAGCACGTAATCAGCAAAGCTGAGTACTACATATCAGGCATAAATAATCCTAAACATGATACTTAAAATAACTTGCAGGGATATAAATAATATAAACATATAATAATCTGCAGACAACTTCTACTAACTAGACTCTAAACTTATTTCTTTCTTTAAATGGAATAGTTATTGGACGAGTTGACTACTAAAATAGGAAATACGGGAGCACCCATATTCCAAAATGACCTGCGATATCGAGGAACCTTTGAACTAAAGAGGGATGGTGATCAACCATTCCTAGAAGAACCCATGGCACGCTCACCATGCATTCCAACCCTTAGTGTCCAACTCTAGACGTGCACAGTCTAAAGTCTATAACTTATTCTCGTTCACTTTACATTAATTATATTTTATTACTTGTGTTGACACAAACAAACAAGTAACACATAATTAATACTCAAACAATCATAACAGAATCTCTTTTTATCTTTGGATTAACAAGTGATCACAACTCATACAAGACTCCTTTAACTTCCTTTTTATACTTTACTAACTTACTTGTTGAACCTAGCCAACAATAAACTTTACCTTTATATAGGTAGAACTTGTAACTTACCAAATAAGGTCCACGGTCCTTATAAGATAATAATTAATACTCAAAGAATACATGTAAGACATAATTCACTCTAACTTATATTAATTCACTCGCGAATTAATAAATAAACTTGACTTATCCTGCTTGCATCAATCTTCCACACAAACATTTATAATCATAAACACTTCTAGTTCACATGTAGCACACAGGCATATACAATACAGTAATCATATATATGAACAAATAGAGTCCTATACATGATACTAATAAATAAAATACTCTTAGAGCATGCTTCTAAATCACATAGCACGTAGACATAGTACGTACCTTGTATAAACAAATCGGTAGGCCACTTTTACTCGCTAAAAGTCTCCTACGAAATCTCCGCCTAGAAAATAAAGTAATGAAATAAATACTTGAACTAAAAATTTACAGCAACTTTAAAACGATTAAAACCCCCTTAAACGTGTTTTAAAATCGTTTTTACGTACCAAACTTTCGTTATTTTTAATCCCTAGTATAGTACAACTATTCTAGTGATTAAAAATCATTTAAAACTCTTAAAATACTTATTTTCTGAAATTACAGCATTATAATATTTAATAAATCTTCTGAAAATATTTCAATACATATAAAATTATATACTAACCAAATCTCATGATTTATACTTTATATATATAGTTTCTAGAATTAAAAACCCTAAAAACTATAAATTTCATGATAAAAACTAAAATAAACTTAACATATTAAATCTGAAATTTTTATATAATAAACATAATAACCGAAATATATTGCATATAAAACAGTAATTTAAATCATAAACATGCTAATTATTAATAAATAACATAAAAACTAGTACTTTAATGGAATCTTAGAGAGGAAGAAAGAAAAAACAACCACAACAATGAGAGGAAGAAACGGGACAGCAGCAGCCACGGAGGAGAAAGCCGGCGGTCAAGTTCGGTTCTCAGAAGCAAACGTGACGTTTCTTGTTGAACAAGAAACGTTACTTGAAGAAGAAGAAACAAATCTTTGAGAGAAAACTGATGAAAACGACGCACAAGGAGGAGAGAGAGGAATGCCGAGTGAGAGAGAGAGAATGACGTGAGAAGAGGAGAGAAATAAGTGTAGGGTAAAATATTTTGGGTTTTTAGGATATTTATATAAAGGCTTGTACTTGTGGCTTAGGAAAAGAGATTTTAGTAATGAAACTTGATGACTAATAAGATGGGCTATTTAAAACTTTAGTCATCAAATGACTCTTTCCTTTTTTATCACTTTTGGGCTTTCGATTCCATTAACTACCTTTTTCAATATAGTTTTAATATTTAAAACTCTTATTAAAACATGCTTAATTAAAATATTTCAAATTTTATTAAACTATGAAAAATAATTTCAGTTGACTTTTAAAATAGTCAACCTTTTTTAAAAGTCAAATCATTTTCCAAACTCATTTGGATTTAAATATAACTACATAAATACTTTAATATATTTATGAAAATTCTTTAAAATTGTGGGGGATTACATTTGAGTCACATCTTGGTCAATATCCTTATATGTTTGTATGGCGCAAAGTTCGAAAATGCGGTTTCAGCCACGATCATGGTAATGGTGACGGTGATGTGGGATCGGGGATAATGCGGTTGCCGTAATGCCAAGTATCGGCTCAGATTATGAGATATCCTTTGACTCCGCATGAAACGCCATTTTTTACACCTTTATGATGCGGGTAGTATTGGTTCGGTATATTTGAAACATTTACGACTCGGACAATTTTTCTGACACATGGATTGACCCAAGCTACTTAAAACTCTCACTAATAGACAATTTTTTTACATCCGATAAAACAAAAATTGTAAACCAATTAACTATTCTCAAAAGGCGCAAGGCTACTGCAAAGGATCCCTAGGCCTTGGTGTGAGGCTGATGTGTGCATATTTCATAGGCAAGACACAACTTTTAGTTTTTTGCTTTCATCGTATTAAAGAGCCCCATTTTTAAGAAGAGTATTTTTTTCTAAAATATCAAATAAAAGGGCCTTCAAAGAAAAAATAAGAATAAAAAGGATAAGAGGTTAGTAGTCTACTTTGGTCTAGACAAGACATAGTGGGGAGCTATGTAACACCAAGATGGTACAGGATGCGATAATAAAATAGCACAGTTATAAGTGCAATAAATGTGTACGACATGGGTTTGGCAAAGATTAAAGTAAAAACATATTTCAAAAAAAAAAAATTATAATCCACACATAACACTACCACAATAAAAAAAGAACTTACTTTTGCAATCCCTTGCTTTTTTGCACTACATGCCCTTGTGACTTAGATAAAACGCATAAAATGCCCTTATTGGCTAACTTCGTCATGTTTTTGCTAGGTTGTTAGAGATAATGCCCACTACCATTATTTTCCCACCTTCTCTCACCCTCACCTAAAGATGGAGGAAATTTCAACAATCACCATAACCAAGAACTCTGCTACAAAGACTATAAAAATAAGCCATCTACTTCTTCCTCTGCTTCATCATATTCATGGTTTCTCTTTTCACCTTTTTCTTACTTACAAAACTCAGTTCCAACATTAATACCGGGAACGTGGTACGTGACCACGTTCCAGGGGACGCGTCCCGGAACATGGTACGTGGTACGTGGTCTAGGAGTGATGTGATTTACTCTAGAGGCTGCGTTCCGTGTTCCCGTTTTCGTTCCGCATTCCCGTTTTCCGGAACGTTCTATGTTCCATGTAACAATGGTTCCAACATCCAAGAAACCTACCAAAACCCCATAAACAACTTCCTTAACTTCAAACTCTCAACCCATCTCTCTGCTTCTCCACTTCCACTCACACCACCACCTCACCCGCCTTGTCGAGGCCTCGATCAATCACACTATTGGTCCCGTTTAGAGTTCTGAACCCGAAATCATCAAATTATTGGCTCATCTTCAATTCTTTCGGGTTTTTCCAGCCACTTTTTGGAAATTTGAAGACCTTTTGAGTGCTAGCATGACTAATGAGAATCCTTGCAGTGATGGGTTTTATGATTTGGAGAGATTATGGTCTTTAATAGTTGAATTTAACCATCAAAACAAAGTGATGGTTAAGGCGGCGGCTGCGGGTGCTGCATCTGCGAGTGGTGCAGGTTAGGGGCTGTTCGGGTTTCAGTGGAGGAGGGGAGGGTGTTTTGGGGCGGGGTTCATGGGCTAGGGAAGGGAGGGGGTTGTTTTAGAGGTTGGGTGGTGGGACGGGGTTGTTTTGGGTGGTGGGGAAGGGGTGGTTTTGGAGGCTGGGGTGGCTGACGGGCGGGTGTGGCTAGTGTAGTGGGTAGGTGTGGCTGGGTGGTGGATTTAATCAACTAGGATTGATTAGGGTAACTAGAATTAATTAGGTTGTTATTAGCATTAATTTGGTTTATTAGGGGTTACTTAGAATAATTAGGTTGATTTGCCTTTGATGACTAAGGGAAACTTGACGCCGTTAGTCATTAAGGTCATCTTATGCATCTTATCTAAACCACAAGGGCGCATGGTGCATTTCAGAAACAAGAGGGGTACCTGGTAAAATAACCCGTTTATAGAATCTGTCTCATTAGTGAAAGTTCTGCAAATTATAAAGAACTCTACATTCTACATATATTTAAATGCATCTCCATTAACATTCCATGTTCATCATATTCTCATTCTCATATAGATCATAAGTCCTTGATAAAAGGTGAAGATTGTCTGTGACCATTTGGATTCATTGCAGATTGAAGTAAGGAATCCATGCCGTAAAGGAAAAAAACTACTTGTTCTTGACATTGATTATACTCTATTTGATCACCGTTCACCAGCCGAGAACCCTCTGCAGCTTATGCGACCTTGTAAGTGGCTGTTTTTGGGTTATTTGGTCTTTATTCGAATCTTGTAATTTGAAAATGTTTCCTGCAGATCTCCACGAATTCCTTGCTGCTGCTTATGCTGAGTATGATATAATGATATGGTCTGCAACCAGGCAAGTTCTTGTTTTGCTTACAAAACTGAACAACATTTGTTAAAGATAGATATACTCTAGCCTTTTATTGTTATTTGTTCTTGTTCAGTGGGCCAGATTTTCGCAGATTAAATACCTATTGACATCTGGCTGTAAAATCTTGTCAGTTAATCTCCAAGTGGCATTTATACCTAGGAAAAGTCAATGAAATTAGCCAGCTATTGTTGTTCTTAGAACAGTCTAATTATCTTTATCCCAACTACACGTTAGCTCAAATTTATCCAAACTAGGTGGGATTGGGTTATTTTGTCTTTCCGAGATCGTTGGGTTAACCTACATTAACCTGTTTAGCAGGTAATTAGGCCACTTATAGACCATCATAATTGGCCTCTAATTGTTTTTTCAGAAAGAAACATGCCAAAGTTCCAAAACCCTTCTTTCCTCTCCCCTTCCCCTCCACGTCCCTTCTGATTTCGGAAATCGCTTTCTCCCCCTCCCTTTTCTGTTTCCCAGCAATCTCTTCCTTGAGTAGTGGTCATGACCACCACTTTATTGCACACAGAGTCACAGACACTGACATTAAAAGCAACCACTGTCATGGTTGACTGTGGTGGCTACAGTTGCAGTGGTTGGGTGGGGATTTTGGCAGGGAAGGGTAGGGAGGGCGGCTGAGGTCTGGGTTTTAGGAGGCAAAGGGGTGAGGAGAGGAGGTTCTATAAGCCTCTCAGGCATATTGGTATTTGAATACCTTCCAATTGGTACCATAAAACTTGCAGAATGGTAGTATGAGTACTTATTGAAAGGGTTTTGAGTCAATTGGGATTTTTTTGCATTTGGTGAAATACTGCCTGACAGGGATCTAACTGTTAGAACCTTAAGGCTAGCACTTCGTCGTGGGAGGGGTGGCGTTGGTGGTAATTATGATGTCAGGGTTGGGTAGGGTTGTGGGGGGGCTGAGTAGGAAAAGTGGAAGGTGGTGGCACAATAGCGGAGGGGGGAAAGGAGAGGTCAGAGGAGAGTGGAAGGAAAAATTATTTGAAACAATTACTTTCTTTTTTTTGAGGGGATTTGAAACAATTACTTGCTTAACGGTTATAGGTTCACATTGGATTATTTCCCCAAAGCTTAGAGTTTTATGTGATAGCACATAGTTGCTATATTTGTGTGAATTTTTCCTTATACCTGTTGTTTTGGGGTAAATTGCAGCATGAAGTGGGTTGAACTAAAGATGGGGCAGCTTGGAGTACTCAACAATCCCAACTACAAAATCACTGCTCTTTTAGACCATTTAGCAATGATCACAGTTCAGTCAGATTCACGTGGTGTATTTGACTGCAAACCTCTGGGTTTAATCTGGGCACAATTTCCCAAGGTTTGAAATAATTTTCTTTGTTCATTGTCGCATGCTTTTTCTGTAACTTTTGCTTCTTTAATGTATCATAATGCATAAAACTTCTGTTTTATTTGCCAAGAAGTTTACAGTATGCATCTTTTTTCCATACTATTTTTTTGCTTAAAATTTGTGACAAGTATTTTTCTTTTGTTGAAAAAATTACCATAATAGTAAATTTTTTGTGATACAAAAACTTATTAAGAACTTATTAAACAAATACAACAATTGATCTTATATAAATATATGGAAAGATTATAGTATATGGTTAGTAGTATTGGCTAGTAATTTCAACTGCTTTTCTTATTATTTGAAGATTCTTATGTAACTATGTTTACGTATAATATTATGGCAGCAATACATATGATTAGTAGTTCCGAATATTTTCCATATCTATAATATTCTAGTTTTCAAAATATGCAGCGCGCATACACTCACAAACACACGTGTGCATTTGAGCGATCATGTCTGTGGATAGCTGGATAGCTTTATCAGATACTGGCCATAGGGACTATGGACTAGTGAGCCAGAAGTAGTACAAATCTAGACTAAGAAATAGTTGTGTTATGGATATGCTATTTTTGGAAAGATTAATGTACATTTTGGAAGTCTAATGATCATATTATGTGACAGTATTATGATTCAACGAACACCATCATGTTCGATGATCTTAGAAGAAATTTCGTGATGAACCCGCAGAATGGATTGACAATCAGACCCTTCAGGAAAGCCCATTCTAATAGAGAGAATGACAAGGAACTAGTAAAGCTTACACAGTATTTGCTGTCCGCAGCAGAACTTGATGACCTCAGTGTCCTTGACCACCGTAGTTGGGAATCATACATTGAAGACAACTCTAAGAGGCGCCGTCGTGTATGATGGACCTTGTAATGTAGCAATGAAACTCAAGCTGTACTTTCAAGCGAATATTTGCATGGATTTTGTCAAATTCTGATAAAGCATTATCAAGTAAAATTTTCTAGCAATATTGATTATAGTATATTGCCCTCCTGAAAGTTGGAGAAAGGTCGTTTATTCCTAACCAGATGGTTAGAAGTTAAAACTATTGATGTTGTTGGATTATATAATATTTGATTATATTATGAATGCCAAAATTATAGCAATTTGACGAATCATCAACCTATTACTCACTCAATAGAATCGAAATTACAAGCTTGAGATTCACAAAATACTGCTGTGAAGGAAAGGGTTAGGCCTTGTTCGCTTAGACTAGTTTTCACTAAACATAGCTTATATTTGCTGTACTGATTTATTTTTGCTAAACAAAACTGAGTTTTACTGCATCTGCATTGTTTTATCTTATACAATGTATTGATTTTCAGTGAATTGAACTTAGTGTTAAATTGAACTTATTCTGTTAAGTTGAATTGAACTTATTCTGCTAAATTGAATTGAACTTATTACTTAATAAGGAATTAGGGATTAGTGACTAATGGAGGTAGCACTATTAGACTATTAGTCATTAAGAGCATTCTATGTATTTTATGAAAAATGGGGGAATATGGTAAATTTGAAAAAGTTGGAAGGTATATGGTGAACAAGATTAATGAGGTGTATATTGCGAAAAATTCATAGGATATATTTCTTTTTTCTTAAACACTTCATTCTTTTAATTTAAGTTCTCCGTGCTTCTGGGTGCATCATGGACCCAACGGTTCGTTTGGTAAGAGGTTATAAATGGTGGGAGTGGTAATGCATTAGTGTAAATTTATACTAGAAATCCAATGTCATTACCAATGGTAATGCTACTTCATCACAAGATATCCATTTTATTCCTAAAATCTCATTACTATCCATTACCACTTGGGAAGGTGGTATTAGGTGGTAATGAAAATTTATAAAGGAAAACCCATGTTTTGTGATAAAGTTTCATTCCCATGGTTATGGACATGTGAAAATCTTTACAAATTTACACTAAATTTCATTACCATTACCACTATTTATAATCACTAACCAAACGGGCCGCAAGTGTAAGATCTAATTTTCGGTGTTTGGGGAAGCAGTTTTTATTGCAACAATGGTTTCTTAAAAGATTAACCTGAAAAAAATTGAACTCTTATTTGTTGTGTTTTCGCATTACTAATTTTAAGAAGTTTCAGCTCACTAAGAGCAAATTAATTATGCCATTTTTTTGTAGATTATCTAAACATCATGGTTGTTGAAAATTGTGCGAGATATTGTTGCTTTCAAAAAAATTTATATGTAATTCTTATGGAAAGTATCATATCAATGTCCATGATAATTAGCATAGACGATTCACGTAAAAAGGGCGTGCTTGTGTTTGCATCTCATACCAATTTTGGTTTATTTTACAACTAAATAAAATGTAAAATAATTGCATTATTGGATGATAACATCAAAATGAGTCAGGTTCAAGTTGATTTTGTATTTGTTTAAGGTTATGTTTGTCGGTATAACTTGTACTAGTGTTATGTTGTGTTAAAGATCTAAAACAGTTTTTTTGGTTTAAAATTTCAGTAGTATTTTTTCAAAAAAAAAAAAAAAGGACCTGGTGCACATTAACATAGTGTGCACCGGGTTGCTAGTGAGATTAATTTTATATAGCGAGTTTTATAGAGATATAATGAGCTTATATGCAATATAATGGATTTTATTAACGAAATACATACAGTGAAATCATATGCAATATATGCATATAATGGAGGATTTAATTGAAATGTTTTAACATAAAGGAAGATATAGATTGTGTAGTGTATATATATATAGTGACACGTGCTTTAACGTATAGAAAAATGTATGTTCTGCATGATATAGTGAGTGAATGAATGATATAGTGAGTTTCTAAAGAATATGGTGAGTGTCTAAATGATATAGTGAATGTCTAAATGATATAGTGGATCGTTCAAAAACGATGTAGTTTCTGCATAATATAGTACTCCCTTCGTTTCCTAAAGATCTTCCCTATTTCCGTTTAAGTGCGTTTCCAAAAGATATTCCCTCTTTTACTTTATTCCTTATTTGGATTTTTTTTCCCTTTTTAGCCTCTCATGTCTCTATCATATGGTCCATCATTATATTATTAATTTAATTTTAGTCCCTTTCTCTCTTCTACTTTAACCTCTTTTATTTGTTTATTTATCTTAATTCCCTTTCTCTCTCCTACTTTACCCACCCATACCCCACACAATTAATTCTCATTGGCATCTGTAGTAACAGTAACAAGGAAGATCTTTAAGAAACAGAGGTAATATGTTTCTAAATGATATAATGAGTTTCTTAATGATATAATGGGTTATGAATAAAATAGTGAATTGTTTAGAAATGATATAGATTCTGCATAATATTATATGTTTATGAATGATATAATGAGTTTTTACATAATATATTAAATTTCTACGTGATATGGTAAATTTTTGCATGATATGGTGAGTTTCACAATATGATATAATAGACTACTCAGAAATAATACGTGCTTTTGGTTTTGTATACACTAATATTAACGTGAATCGAACATATACAAAACAGATTGTTAGAAAAACAGCACTACAAAGGTCAGTTCGGAAGAACTCTAGTTACGAAGTTAACAGTTCACTGTTATTGCCTGCCTACCAAAGGGACAGTTGATTATTTTACGCAGATCATAATGGTAGATGATAACTAGGAATCTAGGATGTTAAGTTCCAGTTTGTCTGTTGTCGAGAGAACCATGGCACCAAACGAGTATACTATTCAATTGAAAATAGACGCCGTCTTTACCTATTATGTAAAAAAAAAAACATAGGCTCATTCATTTGGCTGAAAAAAGAAACTATTCACAAATGTACAAAAAGGCTCATTTGCTCCGTAGAGCACCATATAATGATTATTCAGAACTCATACACACAAGCAGGCCAAAAGTGGCAGTTCAAGTTATAGAGCCAAGTTTTTTCAGTTTACTACACTGCCACCGACGTGCTACTTCAGACATGCTTTCCAAAAGCACCATACATTTTGACTATCAACAAGGTGAATTTCTCACAGATAGTGGTTAGTAACACAACCTACCCAACTGTACAATGAAATTCGCTAGAAATCTTGTGTCAGCTACTTTTTGAGAAGCATGTTTCTAAATTCATCATTAGACTTTGGTTTCTCATCCTCCTCGTCAGCTTTTGGCTTGTTCGCTGTAAAACCTAAAGGCCTAACATTGCGTGGAACTGCAAATGTGTTCTTTCCCTTGAGTTGGATTCCATCATTGTCACGCCCCTTAATCGATGCATTCTCCCCAGTTGGTATCTGTGGACCTGTAAAAGCAAGATTCAAAATGCAACGCATCAAAAGTGAGAAGCAGGAGCTCAGCATATGTCGTGGGAAGAAAACAAGCAAGTAGTTGAAGGTTCTGATTCGGATCTAATTTAAGGAAACGAATTGGTTGAAGTGAAGGATTAGAGTGACGTGTGTGTAATTCATATTTTATTTCTCATCCTTCTTTATCTACTCCGTATCGACTCCTTAATCTTGCATTACAAAGAATCCTCCTCTTCCTTTGTTCCTCCCTTTTCACTGCTTTCCTCTGGTTTTTTCAAATCTCGCTTTGGAGCTGGCTATTACTTCTCTCTCCTCCCAGTGTTCTTAATGTGGGCAACTTTCATGACCGTAAAATTAAACAATTGAGTAGGCTGATGTAAGTTCAGCAATAGTGACATCATAACTTAGCCTACCCAAGATAGGATCCATAATATTCTGTCAAGATCGGCTCTCTCCCCTATGTAATTGGTCCATGGGTGATCATGACTAAAAAGAGCTAATTCTTGTACCTTCTCAATATCAAAACTGAATAATATACAAGGTACAAAGGGCCCATTTGGTATTCACTGATAGTTTTTAATTTTTGGTTTTAAAATTTGAAAAGTTCTATGATATATATAATGTAACTAACTTACAAAATATATATATTTACTTATATAATCCTGTTAATCTTCTAAACTGAAAATTGGAAACTACTCTTCGTGGTTTCCATGTTCTTGTACAAAAACTAAAATTTGGAAACAAAAACAATAATGAAAAGGCCCTACGTGTACTAGAACGAATTGACAAGGTAATTCAAATTATAGATATCACAATTTATGGCAGTGATGTTGGCAATGGAGTGGAGGGAGTAACTTTGCTCAAACTTGAATCTTGGTCTGAAAGTGGCCCATGGATGTTTGTGATGAAATTGGTGTATGATGAACGGTGGTGATGGCAGTGCTGGTTGTGAAGAAGATGATGGCAGGTGGAAAATGACAGATTGGCAGTAGATGATACCAATCAGGGGAGGAGTGTAACCAATCACAGGAACCATATATCCTCAACAAACTATAATAAGCATATACTAAGGTGATTTCCATTCCGTTTCCAGGAGCATGAAATCTTTGAACCAAAGGGCCTGATAGTGTTTACTGGTTTTAATTCAAGTGAAAACAAAGACTCTTTACATGAGTCATATGAACAAAAGTAGCTAAAATATATAGGGCCTATACCGTTGTAAAAGCACTAGTAATATAGAGGTGACGAGCGTACAAATGAATCTTATTCAAATAAGGAAATGCTGGAGTAATGTTTTTTGAATTTATTGGAAGAAAAGAATCTGACTTCTATTTGAATTACTTTTAAAAACGGCGACTAATTGAACAAAATCAAGATTTCAATGTAAGCAAATATTAATCAATGTCGTATAAAACTTACATTTCCAAAGTAGTCATTTATAGAAAGTTGATGCAGTTAAGAGGGACCCTCTTAGGAAACCTCCTCACTTAGGAGGGAAAACAGCTTCAATCGCTCCTGCTTTAGTATTATATTTAGAAAAAAAAAAGGGAAATCTTTGATAATGCGCTATTTCCAAAATTTTCCATTTGCTGGACAACTTTTTCTAAAATGTAAGAAACCCTAGTGAATTGAAACCATCTATATCATGACATTAAGCAAACTCAATCAAAATTATAGCCAAAGTTTGTCACGGTAACCCTCTTCCATCCTCTAGCTACTCCTTTCGCCTTCCACACTGCATTTGCTGCCCACTAAATTGGTATTAATGGTTAACCAATGCCAATAAGGCAAGCAAGGTAAGAAAGTGTATTAATGAGCCTCTAGGAGTCTCTTATTAAACAGTGTGGCTTGAAAAAGGGGGAAGGAGTATTTGATTATTTGGGGAGAGGGGCTGGGAGCCGCATTAATAAAAATAGTCGTATTTGGAAAAATAATTTGATGGAAGATTATCTAAACTGGTGCTAAAACTAGAAGGGATCCAGAAGAATTTGTTAGAAAAGATCGCATATATGAAGTTCAAGAAACAGACATGATTTAGAATTGATAGAATTATTATATGGGTGAGTAGACAATTTATATAAAGGAGCTAAAAGTAATATTTATTGACAATTAGGAAAGATGACCCTTGATTACTCATTATCAGATAAGTTGAAGACCCTATAAGAAGAGTGAAAAGAGAAATAGAATCTATACATTGAATTTTTGACCCAATTTTGTTATGAATTGTATGCAACAAATACATGCATCAATACAATCCATGTGAGCAATTTTTAATTTTTTATGATATAGAACTTGAAATCTAAGTTTCTGAGTTCCCCTATGCTTTTGAGTTCCATAGTTGTCTAGCAATGCCTCAACTTAAAATCTAAGGTTTCCGATTTAAACACTTGATCTGAAATAATAACACTTGGCTTCATTGATAAAATTTTCAATTGAATTGGTTTTAGGGGACAGAGGAAGAGGAATTCTGGGTCAGTGGATTAATGAACAAGGTTGTACCCACCGGCAATATTAGACCAGCCCTGTATTTCGGGATGAACAATCTGGTTTGGTAATTTGGGTCCAACCCGTGATCAGGGTAAAGTTTAGAAGTCAGTGGCGGGCGCAAGGTAGAAGCTAGAAAACCCTACATATCTGTGGATAACCATTCTGTCACCTTTTTTCCTTTTGTTTAGGTTTGCACCTCCATCGGTGAAGTTTTAGGTAAGGCAGGAGGGATAAAGGTCTTCTCCCTCTTTCTCCCGTTATTAGGTGGTCATAATTCATAAAGGTAGGTGGGGTGGGCTGGCTGGAGGAAGGGAGTGGAAGGGAGGCGGGGTGTGGTGGCTGCCTGAGGTGGTTGTTAAGGTGGTGATAGAGACATCCAGGAAAGAAAGGTGGGGGTGGATGTATCTCGGTGCCTGGCAGGGAGGAGTTTAAGGGGAAATTATGCTGATTAATTAATTATATAGGGCCATATCTGTAATGAACTGATGATTTGAGCAGACCCACCAAAATTTCCGCCGCTCAAGTCTGGTGACTCTTGGCCGGTGTGATAATCTCCAAAATCATTTACACAGGCACTATTCTTCCGATTTGACTCTTCCGCTTCGACCATAGGTGGGTTGTCTTCCTCTTCAAGTTTCTCTTGAGAGTTAATGGTGGTGGTTTGAATTTCTTGGGGAAAAAACCGCCGAGGGTTTTATCACTTCTACCACCTCTTTTGAAGGTGGTTGTACAATCTGCACTTGCTGCGAAAACCAGAAGGAAAATACGCACCACCAATTGCTTCAACTCATCCCATTGCCGGGTGGGGCGTCGTTGATGCTCCCAGCAAAACCATTGTAATGCTTCACCTTCGCATCCCACAATGGCAGCCTTCCACTTCTCTACTTCACTAAACCAGAAAAGTTGGAAGTACTCTTCCATTTCCCAAATCCATTCATCCGGATTTCTTCCATTAAATAGAGGAAGTTGAAGCTCATATTGGATTGTTTGCAGCTTCCTTACATTTAGAAACGGGATTCAAGTTTTGTGTGATTTCTGAAAATCCCTCGCTGACGAGATCTAAAATCAGTTTAATCTCCCATAAAAGTACTGCTGTGATACCATTTGTTATAGAACAATAGGAATGCACTTCCCAAAAGCTAGCTCAAGAGGAGGAGAACCCATTGTCCTATATAAACCACACACCAACCTCCCATACGGTCGATGTGGGATCCTTTCCCTGGGTC